>NC_058522.1:534765525-535068556 GCF_904849725.1 Hordeum vulgare subsp. vulgare | reverse complement strand
ACTAGTTCGAAGAACAACTGTAAAGTGTAAAGCATTGAACTAGTCTGAATAACACCATAAAAGAACACACCATTAGACCAATTTGGGTAAGCAGTGCCAAGCTGCATGTGCTTTGCACAGAACACGAAACAGTCCTTTAACAAATCACGAGCCCTGAAATATATAACAAGAACCTCTCACAAGCAGGAACGTACAACAAGATAAGGTACACTCATAAAAAAAGGAACACGCGAGCTACCAAAATTCCAGTATAAAAACCATGGCTGCCGCTGTAAAGTGGTGAGAATATCCCTGCCCGACTAGGTTTCTGCTAGAAAGAGCGCCATGCAAAACGTCAACATTCACAACTTGATGGCACATGCCGTCAACACAACTTGAGTTAATTTATTTGTAGCCAAGTATTGCCTGCGCCTGGGACAAGAGCTAAGCAACCAACACTGTGATGTTAAAGAACTCAGGAAATCTGAGAAGGGCTCATTGTTTATTGCATGACAGAGACAGTCACTAAGATGGATTGCGATGATGCTTAACTTTTCTGAAGCTACAGCAAAATGGCAGTTTTTTATCTAACACCCCCCCCCCCCTCCCCCCGGGCATAGTGTATTGTACATATGTAGGTCGTAATTAATTACTGACTCACAGGGCAGGCACTTTATTAGCTTGTTGATTATTCCTTTACAAGAAGAAGATGTCGGGATGGCTCTGATTATGTTGTCCAACAAAGAACAAAGGAATAATCATAGTAGCCTCACTGGCTATCTTCTTCCCTGTGACTCTGTCTTCAATAATTTAATAATGCATCTGCTTCTATTTTATTATTACATTACAAAAAGTAACAATCAATTACCTCCTGAGAGGAATGAAAAGTGTGGTAGGCTTGTTGGTGAACCATCACATCACATAAAGATAAATGAAAGTTAAAAAAGTGATAAACAACATTGTGCAGCATATGAAAGAAATAGGAACAACGCAGTAAAGTTAAAGTAATATGATCTTGTCCACGTAATAGGAGATATGCATCACCTTTACAGCCCTCACAAGTTCCACGAGGGTCGAAGAGGATCTGTTTCGAATGGGAATTGCCTGTATGAACCGAGGGGTTCTATCCTCAATTCCTACAATAATTGCAAGAAATACCTAAGTAAGGAGCTGGAGCCTGGAGTTTACATTTGTGAGATTTCCATAAATGAGATGAGACGAGACGAGACGACTGTGCTACGGCATTACATGGAGATGAGACGACTGCCGCCGTGCTGGAGACCCTGGGATGCCAGACGGCGGACCTGCCCATCACATACCTGGGCATCCCCCTCTCCACACGCCGCCCCTCCGCGGCCCAGATGCAACCACTTGTCGACACGGTGGCAGGCCGCCTACCGACGTGGAAGGCGTGGCTCATGAACAAGGCCGGGCGACTGGCGCTCGTCAAATCTGTGCTAAGCGCCATTCCCACACACCAAATGCTCGCCCTCGCCCCCCCCCCTCCCGAAGAAAACCCTGAAGCAGCTCGAGAAGATTCAGCGTGGGTTCCTCTGGGCCGGGCGCCAGGCCGCCCACGGAGGGCACTGCCACGTGAACTGGCGCCGGGTATGCCGGCCGATCGAGTATGGTGGCCTGGGAGTCCGAGACCTTGAGCGCACGGGGCTCGCTCTTCGGCTCAGATGGTTATGGCTCTCGCGGACGGACACTAGTCGTGCCTGGCATGGCCTGGACATGCAGTTTACCCCCGAGGAGCACAGCCTTTTCCACGCCTCCACCACCATGCAGCTCGGGGATGGAACGACAGCACTCTTTTGGAAGGACCGATGGCTCCTCGGCCTATCCATCCGTGAGCACGCGCCCGCGTTGTACATGTGCATCCCCAAAAATCGCAGGAAATCTCGGACGGTGGCGGAGGGCATTCACGGCAACGCATGGGCGCGGGATATCCACGGCATCCTTGGCCTCCAGGAGATTGGGCAGTATCTCCAACTCTGGCTGTTGGTGTCTCGCACCACCCTTTCCCCAGAGTCGGACAAGCTAACTTGGAAATGGACGGCCAACGGCAACTACACAGTCAGGTCCTGCTACCAAGCCACCTTCCACGGATCCATCGCTTGCCGCTCATGGAAGTTGATTTGGAAGAGTTGG
The DNA here is from genome assembly GCF_904849725.1 of Hordeum vulgare subsp. vulgare. NCBI lineage: Eukaryota > Viridiplantae > Streptophyta > Magnoliopsida > Poales > Poaceae > Hordeum > Hordeum vulgare. The sequence goes on along the minus strand of NC_058522.1, from coordinate 535,066,426 downwards.
GCCCCGTCGAAGGTCAGATTCTTTCATTGGCTCGCCAATCAGGACCGCTGCTGGACTGCTGAGCGCCTTGCCCGCCATGGCCTCACACACCACCCTCGGTGCCTCTTATGCGATCAAGAGCCGGAAACTATGCAACACATGTTGCTCACATGCCCTTTCGCGAAGCAGACCTGCCACGGAATCATGTCCTGGCTGCGTCTCCCGGCTCCGGTGCCTGACCAGGACGCCACGCTCCAGGACTGGTGGCTGCGGGCTCGCGACGCTACGCCACCCCTGCTCCGCAAAGCGCTGGCCTCCGTCGCACTCCTTGTTCCTTGGATGATCTGGAAGCATAGAAATGCGTGTGTATTTGACCATGTAACCCCATCATTAGTCGAGCTAGACGCTGCGATCAAGGACGAGTCCAAGAATTGGGCTAAGGCAGGGGCCAAAGGGCTTAGGGTCACCCTGCCGTCCTCCTGGGACGTCCATTGATCCACTTGTAACATCGTTGTACTGGCCTCTTAGGAGGATGTTCTCCCCCCTCTTTTCAATGCAATGAAACGCAAAGGCTTTTTGCGTTTTCTCGAAAAAAAGATTTCCATAAATAGTATAAAAGATGAGTTCAAAAATTCCTAAAAAGTTCAAAACTGCAGTACATAGAAAACTATGTATACATACAAATTTCAGTATCGATAGTCCCTGAAATCAATAACCAGAGAAGCTATTAAAGTGGAAAAAATATTTTGTTCAAGTTTGATAAGTATTGAAAACTTTAAATATCCAAAACTAAGTGCCTTTTTTTTGTTACTGGTTCAAATATTGAGGTTTTATATTTCTCTGTTTTTTGCCGGTTAATTATGCCTTGAGTTTGCAAAAGTGAATTACATTCCGTAAATTTATGTTGATACATATTTTTTCTTGGATTGTATATCTAACATATATTACAAATGAAAATAATTGCAAACAGTGATATTAATTTGATGTGGTCGATTGATAACTAATTGAGGGCTTCCAAATCATGGGATCAATTGGTAAGCATTGGAGAAATGTGCCCCGTTTGGTTTATGCAATTTGATGGTTAGGATCCTCCAGATTCACCCCAACTCGTCATTTTTATAATAGTAGAGATGACTCGCCTTTCAGCATGTGTTCAACAGAAAAAATACCGCCGGTACTAGGCCACTGGTTGAATTTTTTCCTGTTGAGTTCGTGGCTGCTCGGATAGATGAACATAACAGTCAGTTGGCTCTCCCTATTCTACCATTGGTCAAAGTTTTTGTGCCAATCAATTTACGTATGGAAAGAAGATGAACCCTTATGTATTTCCTCAGTCAATGCTGACAATTTACTCTTTGTAACACACGTTGTACAATTGCTGACATGCTAGAATAGGCGTACAATCATGTAAAGAAAGATATGCCTAGGATCTACCATCCGCTCTTTCGGCACAAGATGTGAAACCTTTTTCATGATCAAAGATAAAAAGATGGGCCCTACCTGTAAAAAGAGAAAAGGGGGAAACAATGGCCCCTTAACTCAATAAAGGTGTTCCCCCAATATTTATCAATTGCGGATTCTCAGGTTCAGTTTAAAAAAAATCCTGATTCTGAATGTGCTTTCAACAATTTCATTGAGGAAAAAAAGACATGAGAAATCATAATACAATTTTAGCATGTAAACCTGCAAATACGGATCCATATCCTGGTGCACCATACAGATACATGAGAAGATGTATAATGTATTGTGGTCGCCATATTGATTGTATAAGAATTCAGTACGGTAGTTTGGCTCAAATGAAAATTCTTCTAAGTCAAATGGCGAACATCGTGCTTATACATTGAAACTTGAATCTGGCCAACTAAGCTAAATAGCTAAAACAGTCTGAAAGAAGGGCACAGTTCAGTTCATTGCACTACAAACATAGCGCGGTTCAATCATCAGTAGATCAAGACCGGATCAAAGTTTGCCTAACTAGCTTCAGTGTAGCATCACTGTAATGATTGAATAAGCAGCAACCTAATTTAGATTGTGATGCCCTTGTTGACTTGACGATAGCTGAGTCATACAAGAAATCAGGATACGAGAGATTACTAAACAAATAAGATGGCACTATAGTAGCAACCAAATCTGACTGGACAAATGGTATGGCTTCAGTACAAGCACTGTTATAACCATAAACCTGAGGTCATTATGCAGGTGGGTTGGAGCCCAGCAGCTGACGCTCTCAGTCGCACCTTACAGTCCTGATCCTGTAACTGCGGTGCCTAACAGCCAAGTTAACTACTTGACTTGCTTTATAAAACCTCCAAAACCTGATTCTCAGGCTCCCATATTTGGTCAGGGTGCGTAACTGGTGCCTACTGTGTCCTGGAACCAGTGTTTGGTTGGGATGAAAACTGAAAATCGAAATGCCAGACATGTAACTCCTCCACCCCCCAAATTATTTCACGCCACCACGTTATCATAAGCGTGTCAGGCCCTAGCCCGACCCCACGGCCACTCCCCCAAATTGCAATCCCATCTCCTGAAATCTGAAGCCCAAATGGACAGCCGGCGACCGCCATTACCACCTAGGCGACGTGATCTGCGGCTTAAGCTACGATTAAGGGGACTACATGAACCGACATTGCTTCCAACCAAACATCCATCGAAATCAAACAGAGCATCGCTCTCCGCGCGTTCACGGAAACAGAAATTTCGATAAATCGCTAGGAATCGTGCGACCCAGGAGGAGGAGGAAGGTAAAATTATCGGTACCTCTGACGCGTAGGAGGGGAATTAGGGCGGAACGACCCCGCGGGTTGGTCTGATCGGACGGGATCGAGGAACCCTAGAGTTTGGGTTGGGGCTGGCCCGCCGCCGCCGCCGCCTCGTCGCGTCGCTTCGATCCCCACGCTTGCTCGAGACGGAGGGGAAAATTTGGCGGCAGGACGAGGACGCAGGCGAGGCTGGTGTGGGAAGCCGATGGGGAATGGTAGCATGGGCTCGATAATTGGGTTTTACAAGCCCAGGACCAGGAGACTGCATGGTAGTAAATGGGCTTTGTGATCTCCTCTGTTGTTTTGCTTCTGATGAAATCATTATTTTTTATAAGGTTTTCTCTTGCAAAGATCACCCTCACTTTCTCTGATGGTGCGTCACTTATTGTAACTTGAAAGTTCTATGTTGTTTTAGCTTCGTTCTTCCAAAATGATTTATCTTCTGAACTTGGCTTTCAAATCATAAATTGTTTTCACTGTTGTGTTTCTCGCGTTGAGATCTTTGAAATTATATTTATCCCAATAGGTTTGGTCAGACTTTAACTCCCAAAAATTCGACAAAAATATAAACCAAAAAATGACAAAGCCAAAAAACAAAAACCAGAAGGACAACTGCGGTTTGCATCATTTTTTCCACAGAAAGCATAAATATGCTTCACGCGGTATCACAACTGCATTTTCACCGTTTCAAATGAAACATAATTGTGCTTCACACACTACCATTCTAGAGCATAGATTTCGTTTCAAAAACTATCAACATACAACTACTTTTGAAGATCTCAGACACGATAAACGCAGTGATGACGATTTGTGTCTAGACGTACGGTTCAATAGATAATTTTTTTTTGAAAAAAAATGAATTTACGAAAAGAAACATAAATAAATACAGTATGTCTCTTCCATATGTAGGAATATGCACATGCAGTGCACCGCTTTTCACCACCAGAGATGCTACGAATGACATCTGCGAGAGGTCTCCTTTAACGAGTGAATTTTATTATTCCCTTATTTATGAATTCTAATAACGACACGTCTGCAATTTTCCTTCGAGTAAAGGTTCTAAGGAAGACGGTTTTAGGAAGCTTCTATGTTCTCTTTGAATCGGTTTTAGAGCCTACTCTTGGGTTTTTACTCTGTGTGTTTTTGTGTTGGTTTTCATCCGTTTTTCTTTTGGGTTTCGGATATTTCTGCTTCTTCTTCTTCTTTATTTTATTTATTTTTCCAATTACTATTGTTGAACAATTGTCTACATTTCAATAAACATTGAACATTTTTAGTATACAGAAGGACAAATTTTACAGTTGTTGAATAAAACATAAATACATGATGAACATTTCTTAATACATGTTAAACACATTTTAATGGCATAAATGTCTTCCAACAATTACACGTACATCTTTTTTATATTGTATAAATAATTTAAAAACTGCATGAACATTTTAATAAAATTCACGCACATTTTACAATGGTACGGATTTTGTAATTCTGCACATATTATGTTTATATTACATAGAAAAATTTAGACGTCACAAACATCTTTTTTGAACACGTGATCTCTTTAAAATGTCACAGACATATTTTTTAATGATATGAAACATTTTGTCTAATACATAACCATTCAAGACGTCCCAAACATTTATTTTTAAACACATTAATATTATACAAATGTCACATGCATTTTAATGCAACTAAAAATAAACATATTACGTAGACAGTGTATTTTCCTTAAATGTCATGAACATTTTTCAAAAACTCGTGAACATTTTTATCAAATGCAGCAAACAATATTTCGAAATAGATGAGCATATCTTTTATATCCGTGAATTTTTTTCAATGTACATGAACTTATTATTTCAAGCAAGCTTATTTCCCCAATGAGTAGAGAAAACCCTAGACGAAATGCGAAAAGTCCGAAAAGAAGAAAAACAATGGAGCATTTGCTTCGTTCGCCTTTTTCGTGCAAGTGTTTTCTAGCTTCTTCTATTTAGAGGAAGTGTGTTGCACACTACCTAGGAAGCCGTGCATGCTTTGGCCATGTTGCTTTCAGCCTTGCCGTTGTTTAGGACTCGCAAGGGGAGTTTACTATATTGAAAAATGTTCATCAATATTTCAAAAATACCAAAAAATGAAAATCTTCACGAATTTCAAAAATATGGATGGATTTCAAAATCAGTTTAGAAAAATTAAAATAATGTTCCAATTGTTTCAGAAAATCATTAATTTGATTTCAAGAGTTTCAGAAAATGATTCAGACTAAAGAAAATTTCAAAATTCTAAGTTGACCTTTTTTATATAATTTTACAAAAAAATTAATTTAGTTGTTTTTTTAATTGGATGAACAAATTTTAAATTTAGTGGACACTAGATAATTCATGATTTTTTTTTAAAAAGGTTCTTACTTAGTATTGATGTGGAAAAAATTGATTAGAAAATTCGACAATTAAGGAAGAAAATTGAATTTCATAAATTCTGTGAAAAAAATTGGTGAACATTTTTTGTATTTGATAAATAATAAATGTTCATGATCTTAAAAATCTAAGCGAATTTGAAAAAGTTCACAAAGTGAAAAGGGGGAAATGGAAAGAAACATCAAAATTATATTTAAATTAATAATAGAAAGAAAGGGAAAAACAGTTTACAAGGTTGTCGAACGTTTGCAAATTCGGAAGAGAGATTCTTTACTTGGCCGGTCCAATATCGCCTATCGAGCAGGGTGGGTGCAGGTTTGATCGCGATCACCTACCTGATGCATTGTGCAGCAGGGAGTCGCTCGAACCCACACGGGGTCTCCTGACTGGGCCGACCCAGTTTTTTCAGAAATTATTTGGGAATTTATTTTTTCGATTTAAATTTATTTTGTGTTTATTTCCTTTGCTTTTTGGTTCGTCTTTTCTTTCGTTTTTCATTTTCTTTTCGAATTTGAAGCAACAAATCAAATTTGAAGAACAATTTCGAAAATCCAGAACATATTTCGATTATCTAGATCATTTTTTGAAATTTGGATTTTTTTTCAAAATTAGAACAATTTTCAACATTAAAGCACAATTTTGGAACACATACATAGTTTAAAAATTGAACAACATTTTGATAAGTTAAACATTTTCCTAAAATAACAAACATTTTTTTAAGACGGCAACTATTTATATTTTAGAATCTTTTTTAGAAATAGCAACAATTTTAGAATTTGATGAACATTTTTTATAAATCCAGAACATTTTCGAATGTCTGAGAAATAAATAAACGAAATACGGGATATTTTGAAAAGACAAGAACATTTTTCAAATTTTAAGAACAATTTCGAACACAAACATAGTTTAATAATTGAACAAAAGTTTTATATTTTTGACTTTTTAAAAAATAGCAAACATTTTTTGATATACCAAAGAATTTGTTAAGTTATGACTATTTTTTAAAAACTTCAAATATTTCAAATTTATAACATTTTTTAGAAAGCAAAAATATTTTTCGAATATGAGGAACATTTTTAAGGAAATCATGAATAAATTTTGAAAATCCTGAACATTTTTTGAATTTATAAAGAAAGTTTGACAAACGACAATTCTTTGAAATTTGGAACATTTTTAAAAATCAAAAACATTTTTAAAATTTTGGAATATTTTTAAAAAGCAAGAACACATTTCAAAATTTATGAACAATTTTGAAAATACATCTTAGTTTAAAATTTAAACAGAATTTTGATATTTTGAACATTTTTTGTAAATATCATACATTTTCTAAAATACCAAACATTTTTTGAAAAAATCGAACACTTTTTTAATTGTGAACAAATTTTGAAGCTATGAACATTTTAAATTTGTAAACAAATTCGAAATTTGAAAAAAATAAACAAATTTTGGAACTGCAAACATTTGTTAAAAAATATACTTGACATGAAGTAAACAAAAAAGAAAGAAAATCCAAATGGAAACCAGAAAACCGGTTCAAGGAACCTTCTAGAAGGTTATCAAAACCAGAAAAAATAGGATGGGAGACTCTAGAAGGTTCCCATAACCGGGATCAGTGAAACACATTAATTGGCCAACCCATTTAAATCGCTCGTCTCCTTTGCGTGTGCATTTAAAAAGCAAAATCAAAAGAACTTCTGAATTTCAAAAACTTCTCTTAAAAAATCCCTGAACTGAATAGCAAAATGTGTGAAAACAAGAAAACAATCACTCGCTGCTATATATGTCCGTGTCCCTATAGCGCCCGGCTAAAAAAAGAACAAAAACAACGCTTGGAACAAACAGAAAATAAAAACATCACTACTGTTCTCCGAGTGGTACAATCGCTTAATGGGTCGGCCCGCTCGCGCGTCCTATGCAATCGAACAACATCTTAACGCAAAATGCATCGTGTAGGAGGTCCCATTTGGTCCAGGGGTACCTATAGCATGTGTACTTGTGGATTGGTAGTCCATTTGCACAAGATGACGGCATCATACATTCTGGCCCAAATAGCTTTAGGCCTCCGTTTGGGACAAAAATAATAATAATGGACATGATTTCTATAGGGATAATTCCTTTGATGTCGTTGTATGTTCATTTGAATTTTTTATGGAATGGGGATTTTATAGGAAATTCGATGGAAATCAAACATGAGGTATATTTTTGTTTACACTTTGCTACATATTTCCTACGCAACATCATAGTGACTTTTGAAGTTTCAACGTGGTTATGGTTCCCATCAGAATCATGGATATAAGATATATTAACTCGTGCATTTTTCCTATTCCTACTGTTTAAGATAATGCATTCCAAACAAGGAATTACCATTGAAGTTCTTTGTCAGCATACACACCGCCCTGCACACCCTTCCTAGCTTTCGTAGTATAAAAAAAACATAATTTATCTCCCAAAAAGGAAACTAGGCACACACCATGAATCTCCACTTGAATCGACATCATCACCCATTGTGTGATCGCCTTCCTCTTCATGTATTTATCATGTTCCAATCCTCGCCTCCCTTATCCTTGGTCACCCTTCATTCCTCAGCAATACAAAGATATTTATTTTACGAGGCATCATGTTCTCATGAACATTAAAAATAGTTCCCACAAATAAAAGTACTTGATAATTTAGTTGTCGTGAGCGAATTCTAGTGTTTAGTTCTTGTACTTTTGGAATTGGACATGTGTAGTTGCAGGGGTTTTGGGTGTGGTTGCAATAGGGACGTCCTCGTCGCCTTGCGAGTGTGCTTTCTCATGCGACTGAGGAGATCAAGGGTTGTAAATGTTGTTTCGGGTTCTTATATAGAAGATCATCACATTTGCTTACCCGTGAGCATTATGATTTGCACTTTGAAGTAGGTAGTCGGTGTGTGGCCTTGCAACTCAAACACCCGCTAAGATGTACTCCTACTTATAATACATTGTAACTCATGCTTGTCGGTCATGCACCCCCACCCCATCCCTTTTCTGTCATGGTTTGGTTTCCTTCCCTAGATTGAGGAGCATCCATATTGGACCTATAATATAAATACAAGGAGGTAAAAAATGATGACATCTATCGAGGAATTAGAGGTTTTGGGTTAAAGACTAAGGGTGGTTACCATTGCTAAACCAGACTCGTGTTTCTGAGAGTTTGGATGGATGGTCAACGATGAGTAATACATATGCGTTAGAGACGGTATATGAGGGTGATGAGGTGAGGTAAGTTGACATATAATCGTCGACGATGGAGGGCATGATAGATATATATTATGATAGCTCCAATCGCACACCATGAGAGATGGCTAATACAGACATGGTTTGCTAATGCCGATAATATGTCGTGAAGGTTATAAAAATTTAGGTTGTCCATTACGGTGGCAGGTCTAGTGAAAATAACCGTAAAAATCAGTATGAGAACAAAAGCAATGGAGGAAGTAGGGTTGGGCGTTCGGTTTATATGGTTAATACGGTTCGGTTATTTATAATTTCGGTTTTGAAGAAATAGAAACCGAAATAATCACTCAAAATTTAGGAACCCAACCATATCAACCATAATTTATCGGTTCGGTTGGTTCGGTTAACCGAAAAACCAAAATTCATGCACTTGTCAGTATAAGTGTAATGACTCAAGAGCACTGATTTGAATTGTATAATATGCAAATAATAATCACAAGAACTAGCAACCTTAATAGCATTATATGGTTTATTCGGTCAATCAAACCAGTAAAAACAATTAAGTAAAAAAATCACTTGAAACGTGAAATGTATTATGCGCGGACAAATACGTGTTGCCTCCAAACTGTTACATTTTTTAAAACAAGATATTACATCGGGTATACTACATATCGGTTTGTTCGGTATATTCGGTTTCTGGACACTGAAAACCAAACAAAAACAAAACACCAAACAACCTTAAAATTTTCCACCGAACTAAAAATCGAACCACCAAATAAACCGACAAATCGGTTAATACGGTTCAGTTTATTAGTTTTCGGTGTTATAATGCCCATCCCCAGGAGGAAGCATTGATGGAGACGAACGCAAAAAAGGAGCACGTTATACTCCACCAAAATAGTGCACCATGTAGACCACGGAAAAATATACAATTATCAAATCTACAACCAGAACATGTATACTACATTAAAATGTAATACTATGGCTAAGCTCGGTTGACTAAGATTTAAGAGAAAATCCTACATGTTTATAATCACAACTTTTTTTCTTTATCTACAACAAGGTGTGAGCTAGGCAAGTACTCCCTCCGTTTGAAAATAAGTGACTTAAACATAACCCAAATTTATTTTAACTTTAGCATAAAGTAGAGTTACTTTTAAGCCACTTATTTTGATGCAGAGGGCGTACATAATTTTAAATGTACTTAGTTTATAGTTAATGCCACAACAGGGTAACCAGTATTGCTTGCCACAATCTTAGGCTTGCATAGTATTATCTTTTTTTGTTAAATTTTAGTCGAAGTAAGTCATAGTAAATTGAAGTAAAAGTAAGTCATAATAACTTTTGCGTACCAACCAAATTGGACTGAACACTGGACCCATGTATAAGAAAAAATTGTCTTCAAAAGTAGAGATTACCCATGTGTTCTATGCTTTTGTACCATGCTGTTTATGTTTGGCCAACTATTGTCTTGGGGTTTAGGGCTCAACTTGGCGATACGTTTCGCTGCATAAGAGCAACTTTAGCAGACCCCGCATCCCGCCCCGATCCATAAAATAACCGTTAAAATGCGGGTCAAGACGATAAAACCAGTCCGATCAGACCCCGCATCCCACCCCGGTCCGCAAATTTTTTTAGGGTTGCGGCAAAATCCCGACCCCAACTCGGAAAAAGCGGGTTTTTCCCTCGCGGGTGTGGTGCCCTGCATATAAGCGGAAGCGGTTGGTGGAGGTACATTTCATCCCTCGTTTTCTTCCACCAACCACCTCTCCTCTCCCCCTCGCGTCGCCGCCGGCCGCCGCCCAGGATTCCGGTGACAGCAGCCGGCAGGAACACGCCGGAAGGCCGCCACGCGCACGCCGGAAGGCCGCCACGCGCACGAGGCCTCCCCTCCCTTCCCCCTGCATCGGCGGGCCGCCAGATTTGCAGATCTGCGGCACTTCACCGCGGGCTGCCGGATTTGGCTTTTTTCGGCCGCCGGTTGTTGCCCCACGCGATGGAGTGGTCGGGGAGCCTCTACCGCAGCCCAAGCAAGGGCGCATCATCGCATGCAGGCACGAGTTCGTCCATCCGCTATCACCGAAGGTTTGCGGGCATGGACTCGTCCGACCGTCCACTGGGCTCGGCGCTCGCGTAGCGTCTTTGTGGCATGTCGATGCCGCTCATAGAGTGCGACGACTCCCCGCGCATGGATGGGTGTTCTACAAATGCGAAAACGATGGGGTACGTGCACTTGCGGTAGCTCGTTCCATAGCTCATTCTTTAGTTCAATTGCGGAAGCTCACTTCGAGCTTGCTCATTCTTTTGTGTAGGACGATGGATGCTCATTTTGGTTTTGGGAAGGCCAATACATTGATTTGTTGATAGAAAGAAACTTAATAGATGTTAGTGCACTCCTTGGTACAATCGAAGGCAATGATACGGCTGCATGTGCAACTAGAGGGGAAGCAACGTCTACTTCTTTGGAACCAAAGATGAAGAATGAAGAAAGCAAGATCAAGAATCCGCATATCAACAATGAGTGCATGGAGAAGATATATTGCTTCGACTAGTGGGAGCAATTATGGAAGTTGGAAATCTTCTGAAATGCATACTTGTGGTTCTTGTTTTCTTTGGTTTTGCTATTCTAGCCAAGATTTGACGATATCTTTTGTATCTAATGTTTTTGCAAAAGCAAAGAAAAGCATTATGCTAGATCAATTTAAGTTGTAAATCTAAGTTTTACGAACCGGAAGGAGCTGCGCCAGATCAGAACACGATCCAAAAAAAAGTATATTCCGCGAATATGCTTTTTTACAGGTCCATTTTGCGGGGTCTGCATCTGTGTCAACCCGTGCCGGTCTGTAAAAACGGTTTTGCGCGAACTGCAAATGCGTTTTGCGGGCTGACCGGATGCACGATCTGCTAGAGTTGCTCTAAGGCTGACAAAGTGCCAACGGTTTCCCTTTTCTTTGTTTATTACGTCCATCTACTGAAGGCGGTTTCTCTAATGGAAATCAACGCGGTGGCCCGTTGCTTCACAAATAAAATTTATTTCCTCTGTATTAAAAAGGCTTATATTTTGATACAAACGAGTAAATCGATTATGTTTAGTTCATGAAGGGTGTGGATACTCTTCTTTTGATATAAGAAGCTTTATGCAACCGAAAAAAGAATATAAACATCTTACAACGTTGTGTGTATATTTTCCAGACACGTTTCCGTTATACCACAAACAAAAGGTCCAAAATATAAAAGCATCTATAATCGGATACTTTATATCTATCTCAAACGTCCGGCACGTCGTCCGATCAGTGATCGGGTGTAAAAACACGATCCAAGCATAGCTCTCATACCCGTCTCCATAACGCCCGGACTGACCGACATCATTCATATTCATCTTAAATATAAAGACGATATGAGGGCTCGCGGACGCGTTGCACAAGCCCGATCAGTCCACCACGCATGACGCTGCCCCGCTTCGGACCATCTTTTCTCTTTTTTTATTTATTTTTTTTCTTCTTCCTCATCAATCACGTGCAAGTGTTCGGACATATGAGATAAAGAATAAAAAGCACGGTTACGTTATGAAAAAATAAAGGCTTAAAAACAGACACATGCGATCATTGACGGTACGAGTCCACAAGCATTTAGAGAGTCAGATTTGCGGTAGACCACTCTAACAAAACAAATACCACCGCGGCAAGATTTAAGAAAAAGCACTGCAGCAGCATCTGAAAATATCACGAGGAACGTAACTCTGGCGGCCAACCAACCGTCCAATCCGACCGAGAAACAAAGAAGCGGTGGTCCCTCGCCGCGCCCGTCCCTTCCCGCATCTGCATGCACAGCACGGAGCACGGGAGAGGCGACGCGTCTCGCGAGTCCCACAATCCGCCTGATACACCTCCGATCAATGCCGCGATTCATCAGCCAGCTCGGCGGATCCAGGACATGCAGAATCACCGTGTCGATCCCGGCCGTGGGCGCGCGTCGACCTACCATCGACCTCTCCGCCTCGCCCGGCGTTCCCGCACCTCTCTCGTGATCTCGTCGGCCGGGCCGCGCTACACCGTCGTGACCGTATATGCATGAGCTCCTCTTCAGGTTGAGGGTGCCCCTCGAATGGACGGAGCAACGGAACGAGAACCATTCTCCCACGCGGCAGCTCGCTTGGACGAGCACGCTCGCGACGCCCGCATGCGGACAGCGACCGTATCGGGAGGTCGAATGTCTGCAGGGTGCCGCCCAAAACGGACCGAACAAAAACCATTCTCCCGTCCATGCATCAGGTTGTTTGGAAGAGCACGGCTGTTGCTTCTCACGTTCGGTCGCGTGTACCATCACGACTGATGATGCTGGTACCTGGCTAGTATAATTACTAGTAGTATCGGCCTTATTATTAGGTTAGCCCGAGACCAAGAGGGGCACGTGGATTTGCAGTTGCAGGGTTCCGTTAAGTAACCATCAACACCAGCATTGCAGTGCATTCGTGCCCACATGCCCACATGCGCTCGTGCCTTTGCTCGAAACATTCCATCAACCACGGCCTCGAACCCGGCGCGCAAGCGTGTTCTTTCCCGTTAACTATTCGCAAATGTCTACAACGTGATTTTACGCCCAAAACGGTGAGAGCGGCGAAGGTACAGACGTGGAGGGTGCAAGGCAACCACTGGGTCGTCAACGAGGACGGCGACGGCGCGGCGGTGGTGGGCCGGGAATCATGCAGGGATCGCGGCGGTCGGCGAGGTTGGCCAAGGGTCCCGGGGTCGAACGTGTCTGACCTGACCGACCGACCTCACAGGACAGGAGAGGAGACGACAGGACAGTGGGGGTGGTCCGCCGGGTAAATGCCGATTTGGCCTGCATGCATGTGGCGCGTTGGTGACAGGCACGCACGTACGTACGTCTGCCCTCCGGTTCTGCTGCCGCCCTCTTAAATAAATAAATGGTGGCGAGATAAGGTTGTTTGTTGTACGTACGTGCTACGTGCCACTGTTACCATCTGCGTGACCACTTGTACGCGCCACTACTCATTTGATTGTTAATCGGGTTATTGTAATGCAACATTATACTGTAAGAGTGCATTAGTGTAAGTGCAAACACAAGCCACACCCTGAAAGGCATAAGGAGAAGTCGAGTGAAACATGCCGATTTCGTTACCCGTTTGCTTGTGCTAGCAAACGACGCGCCGTGCCAAGCCAAGGCCGCCCGGCCAGGCGCATCACCATCGTCACCATGGCCGTGGAGCGTACCCACCAACAGCGCACGTATGGCAAAGGCGCAAAGGTGCACAAAAACATGGTCCAGTGACGAAGATGATCGCAAAAAAAGAAGATGCGGGCATTAGATAGCTAGAGTTGCGGTCGACCTCACATCACCCACATGCGCCTTCCCGCGACTCCAGGGACGCCAGCGTGGGCTCCTACTCCTACCGATCGAGATTGGACGCTAGCCACGGCCGCTCCGGCGTACCGTCACTCCCATGCCGCGCGCGTTTCACCGGCTCTTGCAACGCAGCTGGCTTGCCTAATCCGGCGTCGGGAACGTGGAGTTGCTCGTTTTGACAAGAAGGGTCTCCCGGCACAGAAAGAATCTTGGCCGTCTCTGAGTGTTAGGTCAGGACTCAAGAATAGTCATGACCCATCAGAACAAGTATAATAACGTATAGTCAGCAGTATGTAAGAATTAAAATACTATATTTTTACAGAGTTGGATGAGAGAGAAGAGGAGAGAGAAGGGAAGCGAGCTTTTCGTGAAGAGTCAGCTCTAGCACGTGCTCCTTGATGCTTTGTGAGAATGAAAGATGGACCATATATAATAAAAATAGTGTCCTTTTAAACTAACTATTGTACAAGCTAGCTATAAGATGAGATATAAGACTGGTTATAGCCAGCAGTTGACTATACTATTAACCATCTCTCAGATCAGAGTGCTCGTTCGGGGTTGGGTCTCAGATCAGAGTGCTCGTTCGGGGTTGGGTTTCTCAGAGGAACGTGCTTCACAACAAATTAGATGTGCTTCCTTGTTTAGTCACTTGAACTTCGCCGACACACATGCCTTTGTCTCTATGAGCTTTTGTCATCCGCTCCGGGAACTGTAACCGGGGGATGTCGTCGATCCGACCAAGAGCCCCGTGGGGAGTAGGATCAGAATAGAAAAACAGATTCAAACTTGGCGGCCGTCGCGAGTAGCACCTAAGCAAGCCATTAAAACTCGAAAAAATGTTGATCTCGAGATGGAAAAGGAACCCTTGAACCAGGCAAACATTGCGCAAAAGCGTTTAAAACAGCACTACATTATACTCCTTTAAACTCCGCAGTACATGTTCGTCGGCAATTTTAAATGGCCCTAAATGCGCTGCTGTCGCTCCGGGCTCCGGCGATCTCGTCTCTAATCACGGATCTCGTCGACGGCCTTTCTCCATCGTCATTCCTTTCTCCTTTATTCTCCTTTAAACCACGACACATGCGACACGGCCGCCATGGCTTTGTGAAGTCACCCGGCCTGTACGTGTTCGGCTTCCACTTGCGGATATGCTAATCAATACCGTAATTCGTGGTTCATGGCACATTCCCATCATCACGGGCAAGCATAAACACAAGCACATTCCCATCACCCACGTAGGTCGATTGGTAGGGGGTCACGCTCATGCAAGGAGCAAAACAAATCGGGTCGAGCGTGGACACTACTGTGGACAACGCAGGATGCGCCGAGTCGTCACTCGATCCTGGAATTTTTGTTCAAAAAGACCACTAGCCGAATGTTATTGTTAAAAAAGACCACATGCGATATGAAATGCGAGAAAAGACCCCTATTTTTCGTGGCGGCAGGCGCGCCAAGTGACGCGTGGCACCTGCCGCCACGGACCGAGGCGGCTGTGCCCCGCCGCCACCCGGCCAAGCGGCCAGCCGGGCAGGTGGCACTTGCCGCCACCACTCCAGGCGGCAGGCTGCCCAGGGCGTGCACTGCTCGCACATGCATGCAACAAAGGCTGGCTGGCCATGCGCGGCCATGCATGCTGCCATGCACAGCATCCCGCCGGTCGCCTGGGGTGCTGGCGGCAGGTGCCACCTGCCCGGCCAGCCGCCTCGCCGGGTGGCGGCGGGGCCCAGCCGTCTCGGCCCGTGACGGCAAGTGCCACGCGTCACCTGGCGCGCCTACCGCCACGAAAAATAGGGGTCTTTTCTCGCATTTCATACCACATGTGGTTTTTTTTGACAATAACATTCGGTTAGTGGTTTTTTTGAACAAAAATTCTCGATCCTGATGCCGCGGCCAAAACGCACGTAGATTTGCGTGGACGCTTGGCACCTTGACTTGACCCATGATGGGGTCGTTCGTTCCTGGCTTCCAGGTACGTGCGTGCCAGTGTGTGAGCCACCATCCATGCCGGAATGCTCAGCAGCGGTACCGTCACGGCTGTGATCGGACATGAAACGACATGCAGTTGAACGGTAAAGACATCGGGATTTGCAGCGTTTTGCTCCATGCCTCTTTGAATCCTGCCACCCACTCACATAGACAGAGGCACATGTTAGCCGTAGGCCGTAGCGTACGTGTACGTGGTAGGAGTATTATTTTCGCCTGTGGGCTAACGTGCGACCCATGTTAGTCGCTACAGAGACAAAGAAGGAGCCGTGAATCATTATGTTCAGTCCGAAAGTATATATATAGGTGTAAAGCGTCCTCTAGTGGCCTTGGATCCGCCCGTTCACAAGATACACTGCCCGGGGATAAAAACGCTTTCATCACAAAAAAGGAGTACGTAGTACTAGCAAAGAAGCCAAAGGAAGTCATCATGGTCGATACGCTTGGTTAACTCGTACTAGTAGCCGTTGACGTTTATAAACTGTGCCCATCGAATCGAACTCTCCTTGGATCCACCTGTCAGTCAGTTAGCTGACAACGTCTAAGAGTATACTGTATCCGAACACCGGCACGCAGTCAGTCAAACACGTGTTTCGTAGCGGCTAAGCTAGCAGAAGAGCCGTCGACAGTAGCCGTTGGCCATGCATCATGGCTACTTCCTACTCCTACCTGGAACAAGACGGCCGGCAACAAAACCGAGCTCCTTCCCTTTCCACACGGGCCTTCGGAAGCGGAAGCAGGCAAGGCAGCGTCATTTGCGGACTACTAGTAGTAGTTTTACTACGCGCCTCCCTCCTCCATGTGGTCTGTGGAGCATGTATGTCCGTCTGTCCCGATCCCAGTGGCGCGTTAATGGACACACGCACGTACATACGTCCTGCGTCCTGGCAGCGCATCAAGGGCGCGCCAGAGCTGCTACGCGGCCACGGCCACGAGGGCCTTCACTGTCGTGCCGTGCAAGCCCCGCCGAGGCGATGCACCCACCCGGCCTCCCCGCCCATTGATGGCCGCATTCATTCGCCACACGCATACGCTAGCTGCTGCTCCTACCTCTCCTCCGAACCGCCCGGCGCGACGGAGCTTCTTGTGCTCTCCGGCTTCGTTCGCGTTGGGGTGGCGCCGCCGACCGCCGGAGACCGGCGCGGGGGTGGGACACACGCTTTGCCTTTTACCACCTCCGGCCCTTTTTCCCTTTGCTTCGGCGTCGCTTTCGTCGCCGGTGTGGGCCACGTTACGTACGACGATGACAGGGGAAAGCGTGGCAGGGGGGGCGTCATGGATCGGACGGCCCTGTTTGAAAGGGCCGACGTCGGCCCCGGTCCCCGCCGTCGGATCGACACGGGATGACACGCGAGATGGTGGTAAAGCTGGCTGGGCGGCTCCGTTTTTTTGCGGTGGCGACCTCGCGGACCCAGGTAATTACCGTGGCGCTGTCCAGGCAGGCGGTTATTCCTTTTTTCGTCTTCTTCGTTCACGCTGCGGCTGTGTGGAATTCCTGGAAATCCCGTGAAGGAAGGTAGCTTTGCTTTAAACAAAGAGATAATAGATTTCAACGCGGTGCCAAAGAGAATCACAGTGATTTACTATCGGATACTACTAGGCGTTTGGCACCAATATGCCTGCATTTATCAACTTTGGCAGTGGTACACAATTTTTAGATCTTTTTATCAATAAAAATTGGGGGCTGATATGCGTTCACCGGCTGATCTAGCCGTCAGATCCTGAAGATCATGTTGTAGAAAACTTTTGTAACATAGGTCAGGTTGCAGAATTTTTTTATCATTTTGCAGCATAGGTAGTGTTACGGAAAGAACTTTTTCAAGAAGGTCATGTTGCAGAAAACTTTTGCAACGTAGGTCACGTTGCAGAATAGGTACCTTTTTTTTGCAACGTAGGTACTCTTGCGAAAGAAACTTTTGCAACAAAGGTCATGTTCAAGAATTTTTTTGCACCATAGGTCTGGTTGCAGAAAAAAAGGTACTATTGCGAAAGAAACTTTTGCAATAAAGGTCATGTTCAAGAAAACTTTTGCAATATAGGTCTGGTTGCAAAAAAAATCTTTGTTTTTTTGCAACATAGGTACTGCTGCGACAACAACTTTTGCAACAAACGTCATATTGCAAAAAAAATTGCAACATAGGTCTGGTTGCACAAAAAAAAATCTTCGTCTTTTTGCAACATAGGTACCGTTGCAACATAATTTTTTGCAACATAGGTCTGGTTGCAGGAAAAAAAATCTTCGTCTTTTTGCAACATAGGTACCATTGCGACATAAACTTTTGCAACAAAGGTCATGTTGCAGAAAACTTTTGAAACATATGTCTGGTTGCAGAATTTTTTATTTGTCTTTTTGGAACATAGGTACTGTTGCGACAGAGTCATGTTGCAGAAACTTTTGAAACATATGCGTGGTTGCATAATTTGTTTCTTTGTATTTTTAGAACATAGGTACTGTTGCGACAGAAACTTCTGTAACAAAGGTCATGTTGCAGAAAAATTCTACAAACATAGGTCAGGTTGCAGAAAAAAATATTTATTTTCTAGCAACATAGATATTATTGTGGAAGAAACTTTTACAACATAAGTGATGTTGCAGAAATTTTGGTTGTTCCGAGATGCATGGCCGCCAGCCTTGCACCATGGCGCAAGAGGGCAGACCTAGCAGCAGCCCGACGTTGCTTATGCAGCGACGAGCTCCGTCTAGTGCGCTACCGGCAGTCTCTCCTAGCTCACTTGTCGGGCAGCGTTGTTAGAGCATATATCTCCATATGTGGTTTTGGTAATTGATGACAATTCATATGGACTAATGGTTGCCTTAAGTTACATTTATAGGATTTGTCCATAGGCACTTCTTAAAGTCCATCTGTTGGGTTCAAGGAGTTTATATGATGACCAAGATGGTATTCAAGGTATTATCCAAAGAATGGTCATAGAAACACATGGTTGATCAAGATCTCAGACAAAGAGTAAATCAAGATGATCAACACACAAAGCGTACAAGATGTACCGAGAGGGATCAAGTGATCCCATGGTATGGTAAGCATTGTCCATTACGTATTTGTGTACTAACCCATGGTCTTCGTGAGAGTTCTATGTGGGGGTTAGGTGTGTTTCCATGGGCTTGCGTCAAAGGGAAGATCTCATACAACCCATGAAGTATGACATCGATGACCAAGATGGTATTCAAGGTATTATCCAAAGAATGGTCATAGAGACACATGGTTGATCAAGATCTCACACAAAGAGCAAATCAAGATGATCAACACACAAAGCGTACAAGATGTACCGAGAGGGATCAAGTGATCCCATGGTATGGTAAGCATTGTCCATTACGTATTTATGTACTAACCCATGGTCTTCGTGAGAGTACTATGTGGGGGTTAGGTGTGTTTCCATGGGCTTGCGTCAAAGGGAAGATCTCATACAACCCATGAAGTATGACGTCAAGTTGTGATAGTCATCAAGATTGCGATGTGCAAGTTCAAGTGGATCAGCACGAAGATATCATGCTTGAAGCTTGTCGTCCATTGTGGTGGCAATGGACTTGTGAAGATATGCTGAAGAGTGGCTCACCCATAGTGAGTATGGGGGAGCAATCAACTAGTCTTCATCAAGCCAACACAATCAAGAAAGGTGGTCCATCTTGAGGAAGCCAAGATCATCATCATCTAGCTCAAGAGGACGAGGTGCAAGGTATAGGTTTGCCCTTGATAGGTTTTCTGTTTAGGATAGATTGCTGTACTATCAAGGGGGCTCTCAAGTGAGTAGCTTGATCGTATCATTCGTTGAGAGCTCAAACCATTTGCATCCTTGCATCATACTTCTTGGTTCTTGTTTGGTGTTTCTCTTTGTGAGTTTTAGAGCTTATGGTCATCTTCGTGACAAGCTCGAGTTCATCGAAAACGGAGTCCATATGCATCTACTATGATGTTTTCGATGTTGGAGTTTTTGCCGGTTCTTCATTCATAGAGATCTCACATCTCTATATCATTGGCATTTTCATATCTGCATGGTCGCTATTTGGATAGCCCTTGTCGTCCTGAATCCAACAAGCTTGGGTTTGCTCGATTCGGAGCTCGTTTGCGAAATTTATGGCTGTTTCAGTGGCGAGCGGTAGTACCGCTGGACCTAGCGGTAGTACCGCTGGACCTAGCGGTAGTACCGCTAGAGTTGGCGGTAGTACCGCTAGAGTTGGCGGTAGTACCGCTGGCCCTAGCGGTAGTACCGCTGGCTGGCGGTAGTACCGCCCCTGGTCAGCGGTAGTACCGCTCCAGGAGCTTAGTAACGTCTGCCTAGCGGTTGTTCGTGGACGGACCTTTTTGCGAAGACTTTCTTGGCGGTGGTAGTACCGCTGGGGCCAGCGGTAGTACCGCTGGAGTGCCAGCGGTAGTACCGCTGCAGCCAGCGGTAGTACCGCTAGCTGGGGTAGTACCGCTGCAGCCAGCGGTAGTACCGCTGGAGTGCCAGCGGTAGTACCGTTGGAGCTCGGGCAGAAAGTGGGGGTAACGGTCTGATTCCTTCCCCCACTATATAAAGGGGGTCTTCTTCCCCCTTGGTCTTATCCATCCGTTGAGCTCTTGTTCTACCTCCATTGTAGACATTCTTAGAGCTTGATTACTCTCTATCCCTCCAATGATTCATGCTTGTTCTTGAGGGAAAAGAGAGAGGAGATCTAGATCCACATCTCCACCAATCACTTTCTCCTCTATGTGAGGGGAACCCCTTGGATCTTGATCTTGGAGTTCTTTGTGAGCTCCTTGTTCTTCCTCTCATATTTCTCCATAGCTTTTGTTGTTGTGGAGGGATTTGAGTGTGAGGGACTTGACCACTTCGTGTATTCTTGCCATTGCATTAGTTGCATCGGTTTGAGTTCTCCACGGTGATACGTGGAAGTGAGAAGTTGGCTTACAAGTACATATAGAATTGGCTTACACTCGCCACAAGCTACATCAGAGTCACATCAGTACATTACATAATCATCAAGAGTAAGAGCAGGGTCCGACTACGGACGAAAACAAACGAGAAAAATAAGAACGACGTCCATCCTTGCTGTCCCAGGCTGCCGGCCTGGAACCCATCCTAGATCGATGAAGAAGAAGAAGAAGAGGCAACTCCAAATGAACAATCAACGCGCTCGCATCATGTAATCTTTACCTGTACCTGCAACTGGTGTTGTAGTAATCTGTGAGCCACAGGGGACTCAGCAATCTCATTTCCAAAGGTATCAAGACTAGCAAAGCTTAATGGGTGAGGTATGGTTAAGTGGTGAGGTTGCAGCAGCGGCTAAGCATATGTTTGGTGGCTAACTTACGAGTACAAGAAGTAGGAGGGGGAAGGTCTACGCATAGCGGACGGGAACTATAGATGATCAAACGAATGATCCTGAACACCTATCTACGTCAGACATAACCCCACCGTGTCCTCGATCGGAGAAAGAACTCACGAAAGAGACAATCACGGTTACGCACACAGTTGGCAAGTTTTAATTAAATTAACTTCAAGTTATCTAGAACCAGTGTTAAACAAAGTATCCACATTGCCACATAACCGCGGGCACGGCTTTCCGAAAGATTTAACCCTGCAGGGGTGCTCCAACTAGTCCATCACAAATTACCACAAGCCGCATAGAAATTGTTGGAAATATGCCCTAGAGGCAATAATAAATTAGTTATTATTATATTTCTTAGTTCATGATAACCGTTTATTATCCATGCTATAATTGTATTGATTGGAAACACAATACTTGTGTGGATACATAGACAAAACACTGTCCCTAGTAAGCCTCTAGTTGACTAGCTCGTTGATCAAAGATGGTCAAGGTTTCCTGGCCATAGGCAAGTGTTGTCACTTGATAACGGGATCACATCATTAGGAGAATCATGTGATGGACTAGACCCAAACTAATAGACGTAGCATGTTGATTGTGTCATTTTGTTGCTACTGTTTTCTGCGTGTCAAGTATTTGTTCCTATGACCATGAGATCATATAACTCACGGACACCGGAGGAATGCTTTGTGTGTATCAAACGTCGCAACGTAACTGGGTGACTATAAAGATGCTCTACAGGTATCTCCGAAGGTGTTCGTTGAGTTAGTATGGATCAAGACTGGGATTTGTCACTCCGTATGACGGGGAGGTATCTCGGGGCCCACTCGGTAATACAACATCACACACAAGCCTTGCAAGCAATGTAACTTAGTGTAAGTTGCGGGATCTTGTATTACGGAACGAGTAAAGAGACTTGCCGGTGAACGAGATTGAAATAGGTATGCGGATACTGACGATCGAATCTCGGGCAAGTAACATACCGAAGGACAAAGGGAATGACATACGGGATTACACGAATCCTTGACACTGAGGTTCAAACGATAAGATCTTCGTAGAATGTGTAGGATCCAATATGGGCATCCAGGTCCCGCTATTGGATATTGACCGAGGAGTCTCTCGGGTCATGTCTACATAGTTCTCGAACCCGCAGGGTCTGCACACTTAAGGTTCGACGTTGTTTTATGCGTATTTGAGTTATATGGTTGGTTACCGAATGTTGTTCGGAGTCCCGGATGAGATCACTGACGTCACGAGGGTTTCCGGAATGGTCCGGAAACGAAGATTGATATATAGGATGACCTCATTTGGTTACCGGAAGGTTTTCGTGCATTACCGGAAAAGTTTCGGGCTCATCGGTAGTGTACCGGGAGTGCCGGGAGGGGTGCCGGGGACCATCGGGAGGGGTGTCACGCCCCAAGGGGTCTTATGGGCTATGGGAAGAGATAAACCAGCCCCTAGTGGGCTGGAATAAGTTCCCACTAAGGCCCATAAGGTTTGAGAAGGAAAAAACACAAGGTGGAAAGAGTTTCCAAGTGGGAAGGTGGAATCCTACTCCAAGTAGGATTGGAGTAGGACTCCTCCACCTCCAATTTCGGCCAAACCTTTGGGTTTTGAGGCTGCCTCCTCCCCTCCCTCCCACCTATATATACGGAGGTTTTAGGGCTGATTTGAGACGATTTTTTCTCACGGCTGCCCGACCACATACCTCCATAGTTTTTCCTCTAGATCGCGTTTCTGCGGAGCTCGGGCGGAGCCCTGCTGAGACGAGATCATCACCAACCTCCGGAGCGCCGTCACGCTGCCGGAGAACTCTTCTACCTCTCCGTCTCTCTTGCTGGATCAAGAAGGCCGAGATCATCATCGAGCTGTACGTGTGCTGAACGCGGAGGTGCCGTCCGTTCGGTACTAGATCGTGGGACTGATCGCGGGATTGTTCGCGGGGCGGATCGAGGGACGTGAGGACGTTCCACTACATCAACCGCGTTCTCTAACGCTTCTGCTGTGCGATCTACAAGGGTACGTAGATCATTCATCCCCTCTCGTAGATGGACATCACCATGATAGGTCTTCGTGCGCGTAGGAAAATTTTTGTTTCCCGTGCGACGTTCCCCATCAGTGGCATCATGAGCTAGGTTCATGCGTAGATGTCTTCTCGAGTAGAACACAAAAGGTTTTGTGGGCGGTGATGTGCGTTTTGCTGCCCTCCTTAGTCTTTTCTTGATTCCGCGGTATTGTTGGATTGAAGCGGCTTGGACCGACATTACTCGTACGCTTACGAGAGACTGGTTTCATCGTTACGAGTAACCCCCTTTGCTCAAAGATGACTGGCAAGTGACGGTTTCTCCAACTTTAGTTGAATCGGATTTGACCGAGGAGGTCCTTGGATGAGGTTAAATAGCAACTCATATATCTCCGTTGTGGTGTTTGCGTAAGTAAGATGCGATCCTACTAGATACCCTTGGTCACCACGTAAAACATGCAACAACAAAATTAGAGGACGTCTAACTTGTTTTTGCAGGGTATGATTGTGATGTGATATGGCCAATGATGTGATGTGATATATTGGATGTATGAGATGATCATGTTGTAATAGAAATATCGACTTGCACGTCGATGGTACGGCAACCGGCAGGAGCCATAGGGTTGTCTTTATACTAACGTTTGTGCTTGCAGATGCGTTTACTATTTTGCTAGGCTGTAGCTTTAGTAGTGATAGCATAAGTAGCACGACAACCACGATGGCAACACGTTGATGGATGATCATGGTGTGGCGCCGGTGACAAGAAGATCGTGCCGGTGCTTTGGTGATGGAGATCAAGAAGCACGTGATGATGGCCATATCATGTCACTTATGAATTGCATGTGATGTTAATCCTTTTATGCACCTTATTTTGCTTAGAACGACGGTAGCATTATGAGGTGATCTCTCACTAAAATTTCAAGACGAAATTGTGTTCTCCCCGACTGTGCACCGTTGCGACAGTTCTTCGTTTCGAGACACCACGTGATGATCGGGTGTGATAGACTCAACGTTCACATACAACGGGTGCAAAACAGTTGCACACGCGGAACACTCGGGTTAAGCTTGACGAGCCTAGCATGTGCAGACATGGCCTCGGAACACATGAGACCGAAAGGTCGAGCATGAATCGTATAGTTGATATGATTAGCATAGGGATGCTTACCACTGAAACTATTCTCGACTCACGTGATGATCGGACTTGAGATAGCGGATTTGGATCATGTACCACTCAAATGACTAGAGAGATGTGCTTTTTGAGTGGGAGTTCTTAAGTAATATGATTAATTGAACTAATTGTCATGAACATAGTCTAATGGTCTTTGCGAATTACGATGTAACTTGCGCTATAGCTCTACTGTTTTTATATGTTCCTAGAGAAAATTTAGTTGAAAATTGATAGTAGCAACCTTTGCAGACTGAGTCTGTAAAACCGAGGATTGTCCTCGTTGCTACGCAGAAGGCTTATGTCCTTAATGCACCACTCGGTGTGCTGCACCTCGAGCGTCGTCTGTGGATGCTATGAACATCCGACATACACATTACTGATGACTACACGATAGTTCAGTGCAAGATACTTGATGGCTTAGAAGCAAGGCGCCGAAAACGTTGTAAAACGTCACGGAACATAAGTGATGTTCCGAAGAGATGCAATTGTGATTTCATGCTTGTGCCCTTGTTAAGAGGTACTAGACCTCCAACAAGATTCTTTGACCACAAAGTAAAGGAGAAAAGCTCAATCGTTGAGCATGTGCTCAGATTGTCTGAGTACGACAATCACTTGAATCAAGTGGGAGCTAATCTTCCAGATGAGATAGTGATGGTTCTCCAAAAGTCACTGCCACCAAGCTTTGAGAGCTTCGTGATGAACTATGACATATCAAGGATAGATACAATGATCCTTGAGCGATTTGCGACGTTTGACACTGCGAAAGTAGAAATCAAGAAGGAGCATCAATAGTTGATGGTTTGGAAAACCACTAAGTTTCAAGAAAGGCGAGGGCTAGAAGGGGTACTTCGTGAAACGGCAAAACAGTTGCTGCGCTAATGAAGAGACCCAAGATTAAACCCAAACCCGAGACTAAGTGCTTCTGTAATAAGGGGAACAGTCACTGAGGCGGAGCAACTCTAGATACTTGGTAGATAAGAAGGCTGGCAAAAGTCGAAAGAAGTATATTTGATATACATAATGTTGATGTGTACTTTACTAGTACTCCTAGTAGCATGAGGGTATTGGATACCGGTTCGGTTGCTAAATGATTAGTAACGCGAAATGAAAGCTACGACATAAACGGAGACTAGCTAAAGGCAAGGTGACGATACGTGTTGGAAGTGTTTCCAAGGTTGATATGATCAAACGTCGCACGCTCCCTCTACCATCGGGATTGGTGTTGAACCTAAATAATTGTTATTTGGTGCTTGCGTTAGGCATGAACATGATTGGATCGTGTTTATTGCAATACGATTATTCATTCAAAGAGAATAATGGTTACTCTATTTGCTTGAATAATCACCTTCAATGGTTTATTGAATCTCGATTGTAGTGTTACACATTGGTGCCAAAAGATACGAGTTAAATGATGATAGTACCACTTACTTGTGGCACTGCCGCTTGAGTCATGTTAGTATGAATTGCATGAAGAGGCTCCATGCTGATGGGTCTTTACTCACCTGATTTCGAATCACTAGTGACATGCAAATCATACCACATGAGCAAGGCCTTGTTTTCATTGAGATGAAACAAGATAGTAACTTGTTGGAAGTGATACATTTTGATGTATGCAGTCCAGTGAGTGCTGAGGCACGCAGTGGATATCATTATGTTCTTACTTCACTGACGACTTGAGTAGATACAGGAGTATTTACTTAATGAATCACAAGTCTGAAATATTGAAAAGTTCAATTCTGTTTCAGAGTGAAGTTCGTCGTAACAAGAGGATGAACTGTCTACGATATGATCATAGAAATGAATATCTGAGTTACGAGTTTTTGGTACACAGTTAAGACAATGTGGAAATTGTTTCACAGTTCATGCCACCTGGAACATCATGGTGTGATGATGTGTCTGAACGTCATACCACGCACTATTTAGTATGGTGCATGATGTGATGTATCTTATCGAATTACCACTATCGTTTATGGGTTATGCATTAGAGACAACCACATTCACTTTAAATAGGGCACCGCGTATTTCCGTTGAGATGACACAGTATAGACTGAGGTTTAGAGAAATCTAAACTGTCGTTTCTTGAAAGTTTGGGGCTTCGAAACTTATGTGAAAAAGGTTTTAGTCTGATAAGCTCGAACCCAAAGCGGATAAATGCATCTTCATAGGATATCCAAAACAGTTGGGTACATCTCCTATCTCAGATCCGAAAGCAAAGTGTTTGTTTCTAGAAAAGGATCCTTTCTCGAGAAAAGGTTTATCTCGAAAGAATTGAGTGGGAGGGTAGTAGAACTTGATGAGGTTATTGAACCATCACTTCAACCAGTGTGTAGCAGGGCGTAGGAAGTTGTTCCTGTGGCGCCTACACCAATTGAAGTGGAAGCTGATGATGGTGATCATTGAGCTTCGAATCAAGTTACTACAAACCTCGTAGGTCAACAAGGTCGCGTACTGCTGCAGAGTAGTACGGTAACCCTGTCTTGGAGGTCATGTTGTTGAGCAACAGTGAACCTACGAGTTATGGAGAAAGCGATGGTGGGCCCAAATTCCGACAAATGGCTGGAAGCCATGAAATCCGAGAGAGGATCCATGTGTGAAACCAAAGTGTAGACTTTGGTAGAACTACTTGATGGTCATGGGACTATTGGGTAAAATGGATCTTTAAAAGAAGACAGACGATGATGGTGATAAGTCACTATTAAGAAAAGCTCGACTTGTCGCAAAGATGTTTTCGACAAGATCAAACAGTTGACTATGCTGAGACTTTCTCACTCGTAGCGATGCTAAAGGTCTGTCAGAATTATGTTAGTTGTTGATGCATTATTTATGAAATATTGCACGTAGGACGTCAAAACATTGTTTTCTCGACGGTTTCCTTGAGCAAACATTGTATGTGATACAACCAGAAGGTTTTGTCGATCCTAAAGATACTAGCAAGTATGCAAGCTCCAGCGATCCTTCAATGGACTGGTGCAAGCATCTCGGAGTTGGAATATATATACTTTGATGAGATGATCAAAGATTTTGGGTTTGTACAAGGTTTATGAGAAACTTGTATTTCCAAAGAAGTGAGTGGGAGCACTATACAATTTCTGATAAGTATATGTGGTTGACATATTGTGGAACAGAAGTAATGTAGAATTTCTGTAAAGCATACAAGGTTGTTTGAAAGGAGTTTTTCAAAGGAATACCTAGATTGTGCTACTTGAACGTTGAGCATCAAAGATCTATGGAGATAGATCGAAAGCGCTTAATAGAAGTTTCAACAAGATGCATGCCTTGACAAGTTTTTGAAAGAGTTCAAAATAGACCAGCAAAGAAGGAGTTCTTGGTTGCGTTGTGAGGTGTGAATTTGAGTAAGACTCAAAACCCGACCACGGCAGAATAAAGAGAATAGACGAAGGTCGTCTTCTATGCCTTAGCCGTAGAATCTAAAGTATGTCATGCTGTGTACCGCACCTGAAGTGTGCCTTGACTCAAAGTATGTTGAGAGGTACAGAGAGTGATCCATGATTGAATCACTAGCAGCGGTCGAAATTTATCCTTAGTAATTAATGGACTAAGGAATTTTTCTCGATTATGGAGGTGGTTAAAGAGTTCGTCGTAAAGTGTTACGTCGATGCAAGCTTTGACACTAATCCGAATAACTATGAGTAGTGAAACGGATTCGTATAGTAGAGTAGATATTTGGAGCATTTCC
The DNA here is from genome assembly GCF_904849725.1 of Hordeum vulgare subsp. vulgare. Classification (NCBI taxonomy): domain Eukaryota; kingdom Viridiplantae; phylum Streptophyta; class Magnoliopsida; order Poales; family Poaceae; genus Hordeum; species Hordeum vulgare. The sequence goes on along the minus strand of NC_058522.1, from coordinate 535,038,516 downwards.
GAATAGCACGTAGTAGCAGCGTCTATAAGATGACATAAATATTTGTAAAGAACGCATGGATCTGAAAGTTTCAGAACCGTTGACTAAAACCTCTCTCACGAGCAAGACGTGATCAGACCCCATAACTATATGGGTGTTGGATTCGTTGGAATCACATGGTGATGTGAACTAGATTATTGACTCTAGTGCAAGTGGGAGACTGTTGGAAATATGCCCTAGAGGCAATAATAAATTAGTTATTATTATATTTCTTAGTTCATGATAATCGTTTATTATCCATGCTATAATTGTATTGATTGGAAACACAATACTTGTGTGGATACATAGACAAAACACTGTCCCTAGTAAGCCTCTAGTTGACTAGCTCGTTGATCAAAGATGGTCAAGGTTTCCTGGCCATAGGCAAGTGTTGTCACTTGATAACGGGATCACATCATTAGGAGAATCATGTGATGGACTAGACCCAAACTAATAGACGTAGCATGTTGATCGTGTCATTTTGTTGCTACTGTTTTCTGCGTGTCAAGTATTTGTTCCTATGACCATGAGATCATATAACTCACGGACACCGGAGGAATGCTTTGTGTGTATCAAACATCGCAACGTAACTGGGTGACTATAAAGATGCTCTACAGGTATCTCCGAAGGTGTTCGTTGAGTTAGTATGGATCAAGACTGGGATTTGTCACTCCGTATGACGGGGAGGTATCTCGGGGCCCACTCGGTAATACAACATCACACACAAGCCTTGCAAGCAATGTAACTTAGTGTAAGTTGCGGGATCTTGTATTACGGAACGAGTAAAGAGACTTGCCGATGAACGAGATTGAAATAGGTATGCGGATACTGACGATCGAATCTCGGGCAAGTAACATACCGAAGGACAAAGGGAATGACATACGGGATTACACGAATCCTTGACACTGAGGTTCAAACGATAAGATCTTCGTAGAATGTGTAGGATCCAATATGGGCATCCAGGTCCCGCTATTGGATATTGACCGAGGAGTCTCTCGGGTCATGTCTACATAGTTCTCGAACCCGCAGGGTCTGCACACTTAAGGTTCGACGTTGTTTTATGCGTATTTGAGTTATATGGTTGGTTACCGAATGTTGTTCGGAGTCCCGGATGAGATCACTGACGTCACGAGGGTTTCCGGAATGGTCCGGAAACGAAGATTGATATATAGGATGACCTCATTTGGTTACCGGAAGGTTTTCGTGCATTACCGGAAAAGTTTCGGGCTCATCGGTAGTGTACCGGGAGTGCCGGGAGGGGTGCCGGGGACCATCGGGAGGGGTGTCACGCCCCAAGGGGTCTTATGGGCTATGGGAAGAGATAAACCAGCCCCTAGTGGGCTGGAATAAGTTCCCACTAAGGCCCATAAGGTTTGAGAAGGAAAAAACACAAGGTGGAAAGAGTTTCCAAGTGGGAAGGTGGAATCCTACTCCAAGTAGGATTGGAGTAGGACTCCTCCACCTCCAATTTCGGCCAAACCTTTGGGTTTTGAGGCTGCCTCCTCCCCTCCCTCCCACCTATATATACGGAGGTTTTAGGGCTGATTTGAGACGATTTTTTCTCACGGCTGCCCGACCACATACCTCCATAGTTTTTCCTCTAGATCGCGTTTCTGCGGAGCTCGGGCGGAGCCCTGCTGAGACGAGATCATCACCAACCTCCGGAGCGCCGTCACGCTGCCGGAGAACTCTTCTACCTCTCCGTCTCTCTTGCTGGATCAAGAAGGCCGAGATCATCGTCGAGCTGTACGTGTGCTGAACGCGGAGGTGCCGTCCGTTCGGTACTAGATCGTGGGACTGATCGCGGGATTGTTCGCGGGGCGGATCGAGGGACGTGAGGACGTTCCACTACATCAACCGCGTTCTCTAACGCTTCTGCTGTGCGATCTACAAGGGTACGTAGATCATTCATCCCCTCTCGTAGATGGACATCACCATGATAGGTCTTCGTGCGCGTAGGAAAATTTTTGTTTCCCGTGCGACGTTCCCCATCAGAAATCCTCAATCACGAAGCTCGCGATCTCGTCGGATTTCCTAGTGGAAAACCTCAACTCTGAGATTACCCAAAGCATCACCGGAATCCCGATGCACAAGATATCTCGTCAAAGGTAAAACTAATCCAGCAAGGCCGCCCGACGTGTCGACGTACCCGATAGGAGCCGCGTATCTCGTTCTCAGGACACGACGGATGGAACTAGCTACAGGTGCCAAACCTCGAGTTTCCTCGCGGTGGCCCCGCAGGCAGACCGTTTGGGACCAACACCATCAGCACTGGCCCCCCTGTTTATGTAAAATTACTCCTCGGGTAGCGCTAACTCCCTATGCATTTCAATTTGTCAAAATTATTATGTTGGGAAAAAGGAGAACCAAAGTTGGGCCTTGCCAGACCAGCTTTAATCTAAAACGAATTATCAAGGGGGTCCCCATAACAACCCCGATCGTGTTAGGAGCGCTCGTTTATGGAACATAACACCGGTAGCCGAAACTAAGGGGGCAAAGGTGGAACAAAACACCAGGCTAGAAAGGCCGAGCCTTCCACCTCTTACCAAGTATATAGGTGCATTAAATTACATAGCATTAATATAGTGATATGACAAGGAACCCATGTAATCACATGGAAGCAATTGCACCTGCAACTAACAACGCTAACAACAGGGTTAAGCAAGCAGTAACATGGCCAATCAGTGGTTTGCTAGGTCGAACAGGTTGAAGGTTTCATGGCATTGTTGAGAGGCTGATATTTAACAGGTGGTAGGCAACGAGACATAAACGGTAGAAGCGGTAAAACTAGCATGGCGATGATAGTAATGGTATCTGGGGAAATGATCATCTTGCCTGAGATCCCGCTTGGAAGAAGAATGCCTCCGTGAAGCAGACGAACCGACGTAGTCGAATAGGTCCTCACAATCCGGCACGATGCGTAACTCTATCGAGATGAAGCAAACCGGAAACACAAATCAACACACGATATTCATCACATGATGCACAACACAAATGATGCATGAGCAGCTGAAAACATGCAAGTCACGGCATGACAAATCACACAATCAAACACTACGCATTAAGTGAAGTTCAATATGCACGAGTTGCATATTGATGAAACTCCACGTTAATTATTTAGTTCACTCCCGGTTATCTACACGGCAATATTAATGTTGTTAAACATGCAAGAGGTGAAGCGGAAATTAAACTACCTATCTAGACATTTTAAGTGAGGTCGGAAATGACATATAGCACCTCCGAAACGACCTCAAATGTTAATTTACACTTCTGTCCAGATCTGAATTAACACTTTTAATTAGTTGTAAAACAGCAAAACAAATAGGTTCACGTGATTCTATGCGTCAAGGCAAGCAACCTACACGTAGAGAACATCTCCAACGGAGTTACGGATCAGAAGATACAAGCACCGCAAGATATGATGGCATGAATGCAAAATGTGTGCAACGGCGGCTACGAGCACTTCAACACAAACGAACAGCAAGAGGAAATGAAACTACATGAGATTCTAAGCAAGTTTAGTGTAGGGCACGATCAAAACGGAGCCAAACTACGAGCAAAACAAGAAAGCACCACAATCTGCCAAAATCAGCTACATGGCACTTTCTACGCCTCACTACTTCGGCTACACAACTCCGATATGCGCAAACAAGACATGGCATGAAAGAGGGCAAGACGCACTACTACAAACAACTAACAACAACTAGCATGGCATCACAGAACACTAGGAAAAGAAGACACTAAAAGGGCATCTCACACGTTATTTCAGACTTGGTGAAAAATTACACCTCCTGAAAGTGCAGTTTTCAGCCTGAGGGCATATTGACAGCAGCAAAACCTATGGCTACATGACTCCAAATGGCATGAAACTTCACAGCAAGCTAGAGAAATACAAGGGGTACAACTAACTCCATTGGAGCAACTCCAAAAGAGCTACAGACCACAAGCTAGAAGCAAACCAAAACACCAGCGGTGGTGGACTGGTGGAGCTGGTGCGGGCCGGTTGCGGCGCGCCTGGGCCTGGGCGGCGCTGGGCCACACGGCAGCTGGCCGATCTGCAGGGCGCACGTGAAGCGGTTGGTGGCGCGACGGGCGCTGGTCAACGCGCGGGGTCTCGGCACCACAGGAGTTCAAGCGGGGAAGCACCGAGGGAGGAGTTGCGGCGGCTGGCGCGATCTGCAGGGCGCGGGGAAGTTGGCCACCTCGGTCAACGTGAGGCCGACCGGTCCTGCCGGATCGGGCGGGAAGGACCTCGATCGGGGAGGCGGCAGGGTCCCGCGCGGAAGAGCTGGCGGTAGGGAACAGCGTTGCCACAGAACTAGGGACGCGGCGCGACGGGATCTGGCGCGGAACTCGCGGCGGGGACGGCCCGCGGAACGAGGAAGACGGTGCGGCTCTCTGCCTTAGACAGGGGAAAATCGTGACGAGACTGGTTGGGTAGCTGAGGATTCCAAGGCAAGCAGGTGGCGGCGGGATGAGGGATTGGGCAGGGGTAGGCTAGGGTTAGGCTAGAATGGACATAAATACAATAATCGGATTTTTGGTAGGGGCTGCCAAGACCCTCCGATTAAATCGGACGGACAAAATAAATAGGCTAGGGGGCCCAATGGACAAACCGATGACGTTTTGCGGTAAAACGGGGTTGATCCGGATCCAACGGTCACGACCGCCGGGTTCGGGTTCCGGGAGGTTTTCGGACTGGGCTGCGCGTAGGGTCGACGCACTGTGCAGAGGGGCTAGGCGAAGATGAGAGGAAAAACGGGCGACCCGGCAACGTAATTTGAAACACCGACAAACGTCCGTCGGTAGCCTGAATACGGTGCCGCTACGGTCGACCGTTCGGGTACCAGACGGTCTCCGATCGCGACGAAATTCGACAGGCGGCCTAGCTATATCTAATCGCGACCGCGTGCCAAGTTTCACCTCGATCAGAGAAAGTTTTAAACGCGTTTTCAAAACAGGTTTCGACGGTGCCGCGGGCGCGTGCGTGTGCGGTCGGGCTCGGAACGGACAACGACGAAAACCGGCAACTACTAACGAATGCAAGTTTTGAAAACGGGCGGCAACGGAGATGCCGATGCGATGCAGATGATGCGCATGATGCGATGATGATGCGACAAATAAAATAAGCCACACGACGAAAACGGAAAGAGAGGGGAAGCTTCTAGAACGTCGGCATCGGGCTGTCACAACTCTCCTACACTACAAGAGGATCTCGGCCCGAGATCCAAGAATGAAAGGGGGAGAGGATGAGAAAGAACAAGAGGTAAAAACTTAGTCGCTTCTTTGACAAACGAGTGAAACCACGATCCTTGAAGGTTGCAAGGAGATGAGGAATGACATGAGAAAGAAGCCAGAGTTCACGAAAAATTTCGGCAGCACTTCGGTAGGAAAAAGGGACAAAAATTCGATAAGATGGAAGACATAGACAATATTCACAACAAACAAGGAAATAGAGCAAGGGAACACCATGATTTTGATTGAACAACCAGATTGACCCAAAAGAGCAACAACACAAGGCCTCCGGAACAATAGAATAGGAACTAGCTCATACGGAAGAAGAGTATGAAGAAAAGAATGACAACTACTAACTCCAATGAACTTGACAAGCATCCTTGCAAGAAGAATTGGACGAAGTTGTTGGACAAACAACAATGAAAAGAACAAGATAGTAGTGGGCTTATGAAAATCATCTCAACAAATATGAGGTGACAACAACCACTAAAAGAAACAAGGATAGATTGGGAGAAACAAGATATGAACAATCTCTTACACCAAGAGAATGCACTGAGAACTTAGATTACTGTCAAGCACCCTGATATCAACAATCCATAGGAAAAACTTAAGGTGAAGTCCAAACCAAGATAGCTCAATGAAGAAATCAAGGGTTGAAAATCTCTCATGATCAAAGAATTGGTGGGTTTAATTATCTCATACTTGAAAGAAAATCTCTTCAAGTCTCCTACACTAACAAGAAGGCTATAATACCACCTCAAAGGATAAAGGAAAAACAAATGCACTAGGGAATGCAAGAGAACGTATACTTGAGAAAAGAATTGATATCATGATGAACCATCATGAAGGACCTCCGTATACGAATGAATGATGCATCGATAACAAGGTAGAAAAGAATAAGATTATGACCTTACCAGGATTTAGATGAAGCTTCACAAAGAGATACTTGAGAAAACTTGGAACTCCGGAAAAGAAAGATAAGAAGACTAGAGAAAAGGAATTGATATCATGAGCCACTCCGGAAGAAGAATTAAAGTCTCTTGGAAGAGGAAAAACAAGAGTAAGAATTATGTTATGCTTACCCTTCATCAAGTTAAATTGATGATAATCAACGGATTTAGCATATCACTTATTCTTGTAGAAATGAATCTTGGAGAAACAGAGAGAAAACCCCCACTTGAGGCATGATTGCAGGACGCACCGGTAAGAATTCACAACCGAATGGGAATTCAAAGAATTAATGGAGATAAAAGATAACGAAGAGATCATGAGCCACCTGAGAGAAAACTAGAACAACGCACCGGAAAAACGAGAGACGAACGAAGAGGTAACAATTAAGAAGATTTGAGGATGAAAGCTGAAAGCTGAGAACGAAGAATCTTCTAGCATGATGGCCTTCGGATGAACGAGAATGAAAACAACTCAGAAATGCACCGGATAGCAAGAAAGGGATACTCATGATTGACAACAATGAGAGGATAACACGAAGCTGAGATGACAATCTTCCAAAGAATGGAACAAGACTGAGAGAAACACCCCTCCGAATTACAAGCTAAGAATGACGACGAGGAACAACACCAAGAATAGCTGAGACCTCCGGAATAAAGAAGAATGCAAGATTGAGCGAAATATGAGAATTAACTCCAATTGATCTTGAAGAATGAATATGACTGATGAAAATCATACTTACGTCATAGCTGAAGAGCATGAAAGATCTCCGGAAAAGAATAAAAGAGCCAGGTAAGATCCTGGGAAAGAACCTGTGGGTTATGGGCCCACTCAAAGAAATCACCGTAGAAAAGATTACTAGAAAGATTGATATAGCCCCGGAATGAAGAGAACTAGATGAGGTTGAGCACATCGAAATAATTAAAAGAATTGAAAACACGAAACTTCTGAGATATCTTCAACACCGGGAAGAAAAGAGAGGGATGAATAACCAAGATAGGCTGAAAGAATCTCCAACATAGGAAAGAATTACAAGGATGAAAAGGATATGAAGAACACGGACAACTGAATTGAATTCCCCGGAAAAGATGACAAGATTGAACAAATATGACACGAAGCTCCTGAGAATCTTCACGGTGAATCACCGGATAAGATAGAAAAGAACAGACAGCGGAACACAAAGAAGAGAAAAACTCTTGGATGAAAAATTAAATCACTGAAGAAAAGGGTGGGAGGGTGGGGAAAAACAAAGACAACTTGGGACAGATGAGAGAACTCCGGAAAGAATTGAGAGAATGATCTGCAACAATTATGGAGGATTGAATCCACTTGGAGAGAAACACACTGGTTGAATGGAATTGATACGATGACTCCGGTTGACAAGAACTGATATGACAATGGAACGAACCAAAGAATTAATACTCTCATATAAATATGAGCACACCTCTTAGAAAAGATCTGGAATCACCACTTGACATTGAAGCAACTTAAATTACCATAATCAGCAAAACAAAGGGAGAGGCTTATGAAACAAGCCAGAACAAACTCGTGAGAAAGATTTCCGTTCGATATTTTCGTGGACAGGATCGCACGGACACGATTTACAGTAGCCATCAAGTGCAAGGCAGTGCACCCGACATACGAAGCGTCCCCGAGTCGTAGCAAGCTACAAGGACTCTTTAAGACACAACGTGTACTGCTATAAGTCGACGGTGAACAAACGAATCCACTAGATGTCGAACCCCAACCTAACATCATGTATTTGTTGGAAGATTATCCTATAAGCAACTACTTGAATTCCCACCTATGAATTCCCGAAATATCTGGTCATGCAATCTGGTACACGGATACAAGGAGTAATAATCACACAACTCCTATACTAACCCATCACTTGTATCACATCCGTCAACACACGACCAGAATCTCGGACCTTCATCTACAACAGACCCTCGTGATCACAACTATACAAAGTATGGCAGTACTCCCGAACAATCTGCACCAGTACTGGGGACATCGGGGTTATCTCGCCACTACTAGTATTGAAGAAATTACGAACATCCTTCGTTCTGAGATACTAAGAAATCTGAATGATAATGATGTGCTCAAGAATCCCCTGGAGCTCAACTCCCCGGAAGAAGATCAAGTCAGACAGGAGGCACCAAGATAGAACTCCGTCACATCGGCATCATATAGATTTCAAAAATATCCGCGTGATCCTAAAAAAATTTTGAGTGAGAAGAGGAGTAGAATAAATTATTACGTCGAGATTCCTCACCAGAGCATAGAAGAGGTGAAAAAAGAATCCTACTCTCCGATATATAACTAAGACTCAAATAGTTTTTCACTAGACTCGACTCGCCAAGTTCGATCAATCAAGGAGGCTCCTAGGTCGGTACAGGCTCTGATACCAACTTGTCACGCCCAAGATGCGACCCTATCCTCAATTTGGCACGAGGGCCTCGTCAGGGATAGAAGCGCATCTCGTCGTGTCGCAAGAATGGATATCGTTACAAGTACATGTACTGAAAAGAAGAGACATATAGAATTGGCTTACACTCGCCACAAGCTACATCAGAGTCACATCAGTACATTACATAATCATCAAGAGTAAGAGCAGGGTCCGACTACGGACGAAAACAAACGAGAAAAATAAGAACGACGTCCATCCTTGCTGTCCCAGGCTGCCGGCCTGGAACCCATCCTAGATCGATGAAGAAGAAGAAGAAGAGGCAACTCCAAATGAACAATCAACGCGCTCGCGTCATGTAATCTGTACATGTACCTGCAACTGGTGTTGTAGTAATCTGTGAGCCACAGGGGACTCAGCAATCTCATTTCCAAAGGTAACAAGACTAGCAAAGCTTAATGGGTGAGGTATGGTTAAGTGGTGAGGTTGCAGCAGCGGCTAAGCATATGTTTGGTGGCTAACTTACGAGTACAAGAAGTAGGAGGGGGAAGGTCTACGCATAGCAGACGGGAACTATAGATGATCAAACGAATGATCCTGAACACCTATCTACGTCAGACATAACCCCACCGTGTCCTCGATCGGAGAAAGAACTCACGAAAGAGACAATCACGGTTACGCACACAGTTGGCAATATTTAATTAAATTAACTTCAAGTTATCTAGAACCAGTGTTAAACAAAGTATCCACATTGCCACATAACCGCGGGCACGGCTTTCCGAAAGATTTAACCCTGCAGGGGTGCTCCAACTAGTCCATCACAAATTACCACAAGCCGCATAGAAATCCTCAATCACGAAGCTCGCGATCTCGTCGGATTTCCTAGTGGAAAACCTCAACTCTGAGATTACCCAAAGCATCACCGGAATCCCGATGCACAAGATATCTCGTCAAAGGTAAAACTAATCCAGCAAGGCCGCCCGACGTGTCGACGTACCCGATAGGAGCCGCGTATCTCGTTCTCAGGACACGACGGATGGAACTAGCTACAGGTGCCAAACCTCGAGTTTCCTCGCGGTGGCCCCGCAGGCAGACCGTTTGGGACCAACACCATCAGCACTGGCCCCCCTGTTTATGTAAAATTACTCCTCGGGTAGCGCTAACTCCCTATGCATTTCAATTTGTCAAAATTATTATGTTGGGAAAAAGGAGAACCAAAGTTGGGCCTTGCCAGACCAGCTTTAATCTAAAACGAATTATCAAGGGGGTCCCCATAACAACCCCGATCGTGTTAGGAGCGCTCGTTTATGGAACATAACACCGGTAGCCGAAACTAAGGGGGCAAAGGTGGAACAAAACACCAGGCTAGAAAGGCCGAGCCTTCCACCTCTTACCAAGTATATAGGTGCATTAAATTACATAGCATTAATATAGTGATATGACAAGGAACCCATGTAATCACATGGAAGCAATTGCACCTGCAACTAACAACGCTAACAACAGGGTTAAGCAAGCAGTAACATGGCCAATCAGTGGTTTGCTAGGTCGAACAGGTTAAAGGTTTCATGGCATTGTTGAGAGGCTGATATTTAACAGGTGGTAGGCAACGAGACATAAACGGTAGAAGCGGTAAAACTAGCATGGCAATGATAGTAATGGTATCTGGGGAAATGATCATCTTGCCTGAGATCCCGCTTGGAAGAAGAATGCCTCCGTGAAGCAGACGATCGACGTAGTCGAATAGGTCCTCACAATCCGGCATGATGCGGAACTCTATCGAGACGAAGCAAACCGGAAACACAAATCAACACACGATATTCACCACATGATGCACAACACAAATGATGCATGAGCAGCTGAAAACATGCAAGTCACGACATGACAAATCACACAATCAAACACTACACATTAAGTGAAGTTCAATATGCACGAGTTGCATATTGACGAAACTCCACGTTAATTATTTAGTTCACTCCCGGTTATCTACACGGCAATATTAATGTTGTTAAACATGCAAGAGGTGAAGCGGAAATTAAACTACCTATCTAGACATTTTAAGTGAGGTCGGAAATGACATATAGCACCTCCGAAACGACCTCAAATGTTAATTTACACTTCTGTCCAGATCTGAATTAACACTTTTAATTAGTTGTAAAACAGCAAAACAAATAGGTTCACGTGATTCTATGCGTCAAGGCAAGCAACCTACACGTAGAGAACATCTCCAACGGAGTTACGGATCAGAAGATACAAGCACCGCAAGATATGATGGCATGAATGCAAAATGTGTGCAACGGCGGCTACGAGCACTTCAACACAAACGAACAGCAAGAGGAAATGAAACTACATGAGATTCTAAGCAAGTTTAGTGTAGGGCACGATCAAAACGGAGCCAAACTACGAGCAAAACAAGAAAGCACCACAATCTGCCAAAATCAGCCACATGGCACTTTCTACGCCTCACTACTTCGGCTACACAACTCCGATATGCGCAAACAAGACATGGCATGAAAGAGGGCAAGACGCACTACTACAAACAACTAACAACAACTAGCATGGCATCACGGAACACTAGGAAAAGAAGACACTAAAAGGGCATCTCACACGTTATTTCAGACTTGGTGAAAAATTACACCTTCTGAAAGTGCAGTTTTCAGCCTGAAGGCATATTGACAGCAGCAAAACCTATGGCTACAGGACTCCAAATGGCATGAAACTTCACAGCAAGCTAGAGAAATACAAGGGGTACAACTAACTCCATTGGAGCAACTCCAAAAGAGCTACAGACCACAAGCTAGAAGCAAACCAAAACAGCAACAAAATAATAACAGAATCCAGACTTAGAAATATTTCAGCTCCTCTGAAACAACACTATTCAAGCAACTTGAGGGCAGTCAAACAACACCTAAATATGCATTTCTATTGCAACCAAAAATACCAGGGGCTAATCAAAACATCCGAGATCAACTCTCTAGTTGACAACTAATTCAAACGAGACACGGTATAAATCCTACGAATTAAACAAAAGGGCTTCACGACGAAATATCTCGCGAACTAACTTGCTCTAATGCTAAAACTAATTGCACAGAAAAATCCATGGGATTTTTTTCTACCCCGAAAACATATACAATATGTGGGGCTTGCCACGCGAAATAAAGCCACACAATAATGCGGGAGAATACCTCTAGACGGGAAAATAAACTACCGGCAAAACCCTACACGGAAAAATACGAGTGACCGCTCTAAAATACGTAGAAATATGGTCCCTAAAACATGGACATTAAATCTATGGCATACGGGCAGTCCGGACACGCACGAGAATTAACTACGGAATGGATCCTAGCGAATCAGCACGTAAAACGAGGCATTAGGCACTCTAAACAGCGTTAAACAAATATGCATGTTGGTGAATCGTGTTCTACTCGCGAAGCTACCCCAAAAACATATATAATACGCTTCGTTCCGACTTACGAAACAAAAGTTACGGGCGTTTGAATGTACACCTATTTTTTCTGGAATTTTATTAAATTCCGAAAAATCCTAAATTACTAATGGGCCTAATCTATTTGCAAATGGGCCACATGACATAGGCGTGATTTAGCAAAAATGTGCCAGGAGCGGGAAATTAGCTGGCAGGGGGCTGCTCACCTTGTGGGCTTAGCCCGGTGGATGTTGGCTCGTGTCGGCGCGGAGCTGGGCCGACGAGGCGAGGCGGTCCTGGGCCACGGGGACCAGCGGTGGTGGACTGGTGGAGCTGGTGCGGGCCGGTTGCGGCGCGCCTGGGCCTGGGCGGCGCTGGGCCACACGGCAGCTGGCCGATCTGCAGGGCGCACGCGAAGCGGTTGGTGGCGCGACGGGCGCTGGTCAACGCGCGGGGTCTCGGCACCACAGGAGTTCAAGCGGGGAAGCACCGAGGGAGGAGTTGCGGCGGCTGGCGCGATCTGCAGGGCGCACGCGATCCGCAGGGCGCGGGGAAATTGGCCACCTCGGTCAACGCGAGGCCGACCGGTCCTGCCGGATCGGGCGGGAAGGACCTCGATCGGGGAGGCGGCAGGGTCCCGCGCGGAAGAGCTGGCGGCAGGGAACAGCGTTGCCACAGAACTAGGGACGCGGCGCGACGGGATCTGGCGCGGAACTCGTGGCGGGGACGGCCCGCGGAACGAGGAAGACGGTGCGGCTCTCTGCCTTAGACAGGGGAAAATCGTGACGAGACTGGTTGGGTAGCTGAGGATTCCAAGGCAAGTAGGTGGCGGCGGGATGAGGGATTGGGCAGGGGTAGGCTAGGGTTAGGCTAGAATGGACATAAATACAATAATCGGATTTTTGGTAGGGGCTGCCAAGACCCTCCGATTAAATCGGACGGACAAAATAAATAGGCTAGGGGGCCCAATGGACAAACCGATGACGTTTTGCGGTAAAACGGGGTTGATCCGGATCCAACGGTCACGACCGCCGGGTTCGGGTTCCGGGAGGTTTTCGGACTGGGCTGCACGTAGGGTCGACGCACTGTGCAGAGGGGCTAGGCGAAGATGAGAGGAAAAACGGGCGACCCGGCAACGTAATTTGAAACACCGACAAACGTCCGTCGGTAGCCTGAATACGGTGCCGCTACGGTCGACCGTTCGGGTACAAGACGGTCTCCGATCGCGACGAAATTCGACAGGCGGCCTAGCTATATCTAATCGCGACCGCATGCCAAGTTTCACCCCGATCAGAGAAAGTTTTAAACGCGTTTTCAAAACAGGTTTCGACGGGTGCCGCGGGCGCGTGCGTGTGCGGTCGGGCTCGGAACGGACAACGACGAAAACCGGCAACTACTAACGAATGCAAGTTTTGAAAACGGGCGGCAACGGAGATGCCGATGCGATGCAGATGATGCGCATGATGCGATGATGATGCGACAAATAAAATAAGCCACACGACGAAAACGGAAAGAGAGGGGAAGCTTCTAGAACGTCGGCATCGGGCTGTCACATTGGCGTCCTAGAAGCTTGGTGGTGTCTCGGAGCTCAATCATTGTGGTGTGAAGCTCCGGGAAGCGTTGGGGTCTCCAATTAGGTTGTGGAGATTGCCCCGAGCAATTTGTACGGGTAACGTTAACCGCCCCCAAGGGTTGCCACGTGTACGGGTTCGGTGACCGCCCCCAAGGGTTGCCATTTGTACGGGTTCGGTGACCGCCCTCAAGGGTCCCTTAGTGGAATCACGGCATCTTGCATTGTGCGAGGGCGTGAGGAGATTACGGTGGCCTTAGTGGCATCTTGGGGAGCATTGTGCCTCCACACCGCTCTAACGGAGATTAGCATCCGCAAGGGTGTGAACTTCGGGATACATCATCGTCTCCCCGTGCCTCGGTTATCTCTTACCCGAACCCTTTACTTATGCACTTTACTTTGTGATAGACATATTGTTTATTGTAATATATCTTGCTATCACTTAGTTGTTTATCTTGCTTAGCATAAGTTGTTGGTGCACATAGGTGAGCCTAGTTGTTTGTAGGTTTTGTGCTTGACATATTAAACGTTAGTTTTATTCCTCATTTGTTCAAGCCTAAACCTTAACTATTTTAAAGCGCCTATTCACCCTCCCCCCCTCTAGGCGACATCCACGTCCTTTTCAAGCGTGATGAGAAACTCGATGGTGGCCAGGGACACGAGTGAGCTATAAAGGAAAGGATAAGATAGGGGAAGGGTTCAGGGTTTAGATTTTTCTGGGAACAACCAACATGGTGCGGGGCGATTGAGAATCGATAAAGCCAGGGCATGACGTCATGTGGGACACATACACAAAGCGGTGGATGAGAGCTAAGAATCGGTCGGTCGATCTAGATCATTTCCCATAAAAATAGCGTTCTAGCAGGAGTAAATATTTCTAGGCAGTGCAAGGTTTGGAAATCCAATTCGGCTTTGAGGAGCACACGCTCCTGCCCGCCAAAAATACCATTTTAAATGTCAAAACAAGATCAAAAAAACTTACACGTGCTTAAAGTCACATTCAAGTGTTGCATGCACAATTTTAGATGGAAAGCTTCCGCATTTTTTACTCGTGCAAAAGAAAACCCCAAACGTTACACTTATTATTATTTTAAATTTCATCGGTAAAGCACTGATATCCCTTTTCACACGAAACTTATAGAGCACATTGTTGCACTAACATAGGCATCTACAAAAAACGTTTTTTTTTTAATATTTGTTCGTATTTCTATTCACCCGGGAACATATGCGCCCGTGAGAGCCAAAAAGCCATTTTGTGCATGGTTGAGTAAAGATCATGTTCACCACACAAGATGATCCTCTCATTCGTCTTCCGCCCCTCCCTGCGCCTCCTCCCCCGAGTCTCAATGGCGCCCCCCTTCGATGCCCGGTCGGCAACGGGAAGTGGTGGTTTTTGGCAACAACGCGAGTGACCTAGCTAGGTGTGCTTTTCGCTCAGCTTGATGGGGAAGATAAGGTTTTTGACGATATGGTGATTGATGGGGATGTTTCGAAGTTTACAAAAGTTCTAGATGGTTGGCATTAGCTAGGGTTCACACCGACAAAACCTCCAGCCATGTTGCGTTCCTTACATAGATGCATGCAACATGGAATCCGGTGCAAGAAATCAGGTTCCGCCCCGTCTGGCCGACCTTTTCGTTGTCAAGGCATTTTGTCTTGATGATTTGGTAAGAATGATGGAGAAGGGTCGTGGATCTTCAGAATCTGTGTTGTTTTCTTATGTATGTATGACGGGAGAATCTGTGTTGTTTTGTTATGTGTGTATGATGGGATCAGTCCTGTAGAAGAGGTTGTGATTGTGCACATGCCAATTGTGCTTTGGATTCTCTAAGACCTCATTTGTATTTTTTAAGAAGGAGGTGACATAAAAGAATTTGAAGAATTCAGATGAAATTTTGGACATGAGATTCAATGGAAACTTGAGGGGTGACTACATCAAGGTGCGGACGCAAGATGATATACGCCCACCTCTGCAAGTGCATCTAGCGCCACCCTTTGTTGATTTTGGGGCATTGAAGACAAAAGTGTTTGAGGGACTAATGTGTTTGTGAGAGCTCACAGGATAACACATATAGAAATCCTTGGAGATTTGGCTTAACCGTCGAAGACGACCCCCCAAAATGTTCGAAGACATTGATGATGGTCGAAGCCATTGGTGGTGCGCGAAGATAATCACTTGAAGATAATGAAACGCGAAGACGAAGCCCTTTGTTGTTTTGTTTCTTCTTTTCTGTGTCATAGGAACAATCATACCGTTAAGTGGGGTGGATGTGGTCAAAGTCAGATGCTGACATAATATTTTTTTTTCCAAATCGGGCTTCTCCCCATTTCCATTACTTTCATAACGGAAAATACACAGTTTTTTGAACAAGATGAAAGACTGAAAGACTAGGAAAAGAGGAAGAGCGAGTCTGAGACAATATCAAGAAACCCATTGTTCGTGCATGACATCTGGAATATCGGACTATGGGGTGAAAACCCGATATCACATAACGTCGCCAAACTAAACAACTACCGCACTACCGCAATATTACACATAACCAAAAAGACCCACACATCGTGGAGGTGAAACTACAACACCGCAAAGTATCATCATAGACCAGCAAGACCAGCTAAAAAAAGAAAGACCTAAGTTTTGATCAACACAAAAGAACGCCTAGTGATACCTCCAAATTGATGTAACATGTGGAAAATCAAGGGAAGATTGTCATAGATCATGAGAGTTCTTCAGCTTCCCCATGTTAGTTTTCGGAGGTACGCACAACGGCATTGAGTCGCCCCCTACCTAGCGCGCCAAATGTCGGATTTCGGGCTTCGCAAAACCCTTAAGATTCGAACTGAGGGGCGTGTACGAATATCTCTCTCGGGCTCACCTCGCCTAGCTCGCTACTCGCTGTGGATGGCAAAGAACTCACTCGATGGTGCGGAAGACACAGAACGTGGCAATTTACCCAGGTTCGGGCCGCTCGGAAGCGTAATACCCTACTCATGCATTGGTGGATTGCCTCTCGTGGAGGTTGGTGGATGAACTAGTGATACGTCCATTTTGCATCATGCTTTCATGTTGATATTCATTGCTTTTTGGTCTGTTATATTAGTTGTGGTACCATATTTATGCCTTTTCTCTCTTATTTTGCAAGGTTATTTGAAGAGGGAGAATTCAGGCAGCTGGAATTCTCGACTGGAAAAGGAGCAAATCTTAGTCCACTATTCTGCACATCTCCAAATGCCCTGAAAAGTTACGTGGATTTTTTTGGGATTATATAAAAAATACTGGGTGAAAGAACTACCGGAGGGGGGCTGCCACGGCGCCACAAGCCCTGACACCGCCACCCCCGTGGTGGCGGAGTGGGGCTTGTGGGCTCCCTGACGGCCCACTAGCCCCCCTCTTTTGCTATATGAAGCGTCATGGTCCAGAAAAAATCAAGAGGGAGCTTTTTCGTGGTTTCGCCGCCGCCACGAGGCGGAACTTGAGCAGATCCAATCTAGAGCTCCGACAAGACGATCCTGCCGGGGAAACTTCCCTCCCGGAGGGGGAAATCGTCGCCATCGTCATCACCAACACTCCTCTCGTTGGAGGGGAGGCATCTTCATCAACATCTTCATCAGCACCATCTCCTCTCCAATCCCTAGTTCATCTCTTGTAACCAATCTTCGTCTCACGACTCTGATTGGTACTTGTAAGGTTGCTAGTAGTGTTGATTACTCTTTGTAGTTGATGCTAGTTGGATTACTTGGTGGAAGAGTTTATGTTCAGATCCTTGATGCTATTCATTACACCTCTGATCATTATTATGATTATGTTTTGTGAGTGGTTACTTTTGTTCCTGAGGACATGGTATAAGTCATGCTGATAATAGTCATGTGAATTTGATATTCGTTCGGTATTTTGATATGATGTATGTTGTCTTTTCCTCTAGTGGTCTTATGTGAACGTCGACTACATAACACTTCACCATATTTGGGCCTAGAGGAAGACATTGGGAAGTAGTAAGCAGATGATGGGTTGCTGGAGTGACAGAAGCTTAAACCCCAGTCTATGTGTTGCTTCGTGAGGGGCTGATTTGGATCCACTAGTTTAATGTTATGGTTAGACTTTGTCTTAATTCTTCTTTTGTAGTTGCGAATGCTTGCGAGAGAGGTTAATCATAAGTGGGATGCTTGTCCAAGTAAGGGCAGTACCCAAGCGCCGGTCCACCCACATATCAAACTATCAAAGTAACGAACGTGAATCATATGAACATGATGAAACTAGCATGACAGAAATTCCCGTGTGTCCACGGGAGCGTTTTTCCTCCTATAAGACTTTGATCAGGCTTGTCCCTTGTTACAAAAGGGATTGGGACACTTGCTGCACCGTTGCTACTACTTGTTACTTTTTCTCGCTACGTTTCACCTCACTACACCATCACTTGTTACTGCTACTTTCAGTGCTTGCAGTTATTACCTTGCTGAAATCCGTTTATCAGAGCTTTCTGCTCCTCGTTGGGTTCGACGCTCTTACTTATAGAAAGGACTACGATTGATCCCCTATACTTGTGGGTCATCAAGACTCTTTTGTGGCGCCGTTGCCGGGGAGTGAAGCGCCTTTGGTAAGTGGAAATTGGTAAGGAAACATTTTTATACCGTGCTGAAATTTATTGTCACTTGTCACTGTGGAAACTGTTCCTTTGAGGAGTTTGTTCGGGGTATCTTCACCACGAACGGAAGCACGAGGAGTTGCTCCTCATCCTGAGGTACCTACTGAAAATATATTTTATGAAATTCCTTCGGGTGTGCTTGAGAAATTGTTGGCTAATCCTTTCACAAGAGATGGATCTTCACATCGAGACTTGCATCTAATCTATGTAGATGAAGTTTGTGGTTTATTTAAGCTTGAAGGTTTGCCCGAGGATGAGGTAAAGAAGAAAGTATTTCCTTTATATTTGAAGGATAAGGCGTTGACATGGGAAAGCATAGCTCAAGCTTGGGGGAGGCTTAAATCAATGCTATATTCATGCCCCAATCATGAACTCTCGAGAGAAATCATCACTCAAAACTTTTATGCTCGGCTTTCTCACGAAGATCGTACCATGCTTGACACTTCTTGTGCCGGTTCTTTTATGAAGAAGGATATTGATCACAAGTGGAATTTATTGGAGAGAGTCAAACGCAACTCTGAAGATTGGGAGCTGGAGGAAGGTAAGGAGTCAGGTATGAATTTCCAGTTTGATTGCGTTAAATCTTTTGTTGAGACAAACACTTCTAGAGATTTTAGCACTAAGTATGGACTTGATCTAAGATAGTAGCTTATCTATGTGAATCTTTTGTTGCGCATGTTGATCTTCCCAAAGAGAAGTGGTTTAAATATCATCCTCCTGTAGAAAGCAACATAGCCAAAACCAATCTAGTTGAGGAGAAAGTCATTGCTTTTAGTGATCCTGTTGTTCCTTGTGCTTACACTGAGAAACCACCAAACCCTGCTAGGATAAAGGATTATTCTAAAGCTCCAACTGTGATACGTAGGGGTTACATTAGACCACTTGCACCCCCTGAGGAAATTAGAGTTGAACCTAGTGTTGCTATTATCAAAGATCTCTTAGCCGAAGACATAGATGGGCATGTTATCAAATTCTGTGAGGACTCCGCTAGAATTGCTAAACCTCACGCGAAAGACAAACACGGACCTGTAGTTGGCCTGCCCATTGTTTCTGTTAAGATAGGAGATCACTGTTGCCATGGTTTATGTGATATGGGAGCTAGTGTTAGTGCAATACCCCGTTCTCTATATGATGAAATCAAAGATGAGATTGCACCTGCTGAGTTAGAACCCATTGATGTCACTATTACGCTAGCTAATAGAGACACTATCTGCCCTCTGGGAATTGTGAGAGACGTAGAAGTCCTCTGTGGTAAGACGAAGTATCCTACTGATTTCCTCGTCCTTGGTACTGCACAAGATAGCTTTTGTCCCATCATATTTGGTAGACCCTTTATCAACATTGTCAATGCTCACATTGATTGCATTAAGCATACTATCACAGTTAGTTTCGAGGGTGTGTCTCATGAATTTAACTTCTCCAAGTTTGGAAGACAATCCCATGAAAGAGAGTCGTCTGGTAGGGATGAAATAATTGCTCTTGCCTCTATTGTCGTACCTCCTACGGATCCTTTAGAGCAATATCTCCTTGAGCATGAAAATGATATGCATATGGAGGAGAGAGATGAGATAGATAAAATTGTCTTAGAACAATATCCTATTCTCAAGAATAATCTGCCTGTTGAACTGCTTGGGGATCCTCCCCCACCAAAGGGTGATCCTGTGTTCGAGCTTAAACAATTGCCTGATACTCTTAAGTATGCCTATCTTGATGAGAAGGAGATATATCCTGTCATTATTAGTGCTCTCCTCTCAGAGCGCGAAGAGAAGAAGTTACTAAAAACTCCGAGGAAGCACCGCGCTGCTATTGGATATACTCTTGATGATCTTAAGGGTATTAGTCCTACTCTATGTCAGCACAAGATTAAAACCGATCCTGACTTTAAACCATTTGCTGATCATCAAAGGAGATTAAATCCTAAGATGAAAGAGGTCGTTAGAAAAGAAATATTAAAGCTTCTAGAAGCAGGAATCATTTATCCTGTTGCTCATAGTGATTGGGTAAGTCCAGTACATTGCGTACCTAAGAAGGGAGGTATCATCGTCGTCCTAATGATAAGGATGAACTAATAGCACAAAGGATTATTACCGGCTATAGAATGGTGATAGACTTCCGGAAACTGAACAAGGCAACTAGGAAAGATCATTATCCTTTGCCGTTTATCGGCCAAATGCTAGAAAGGCTATCAAAGCACACACACTTCTGCTTTCTAGACGGTTATTCAGGTTTCTCGCAAATACCTGTTGCACAATCTGATCAAGAGAAAACCACTTTCACCTGCCCTTTCGGTACCTTTGCCTATAGACGTATGCCTTTTGGCTTATGTAATGCACCTGCCACCTTCCAAAGATGTATGATGGCTATATTCTCTGACTTTTGTGAAAAGATCGTCGAGGTTTTCATGGATGACTTCTCCGTTTAAAGGTATTCCTTTGATGGTTGCCTCGGCAACTTTGATCGAGTCATACAGAGATGTGAAGAAACCAACCTCGTCTTGAATTGGGAGAAGTGCCACTTTATGGTTAATGAAGGTATTGTCTTAGGACACACAATTTCTGAGAGAGGCATTGAAGTTGATAAGGCTAAGGTTGATGCAATTGAGAAAATTCCTTGCCCCACAGATATCAGAGGTATACGAAGTTTCCTAGGTCATGTTGGTTTCTATAGAAGGTTCATTAAAGACTTCTCTAAGATTTCTAGGCCTCTTACCAACCTCTTGCAGAAGGATGTTCCTTTTGTTTTTGATGAGGATTGTGAGGAAGCTTTCGAAATACTTAAGAAGGCTTTGGTAACCGCACCTATTGTTCAACCACCTGACTGGAACTTGCCCTTTGAAATCATGTGTGACGCTAGTGATTATGCTATTGGTGCTGTTCTAGAACAAAGAGTTGACAAGAAGTTGAATGTCATTCACTACGCTAGTAAAACTCTAGACAGTGCCCAAACAAACTATGCCACTACGGAGAAGGAATTTTTAGTAGTTGTGTTTGCATGTGAAAAGTTCAGATCTTACATAGTTGACTCCAAAGTCACTATTCACTCTGATCATGCTGCTATTAAGTACCTCATGGAGAAGAAGGACGCTAAGCCTAGGCTGGTGAGATGGGTTCTACTGCTACAGGAATTTGATTTGCACGTCGTTGACCGAAAGGGTGCTGATAACCGTGTAGCAGATAACTTGTCTAGGCTAGAGAATGTCCTTGATGACCCACTACCTATTGATGACACCTTTCCTGATGAGCAATTAAATGTCATCCGCACTTCACTTAGTGCACCGTGGTATGCCGATGATGCAAACTATATCGTAGCCAAATACATACCACCCAGTTTCACCTATCAGCAAAAGAAGAAATTCTTCTTTGATTTGAGACACTACTTTTGTGATGATCCTCACCTTTATAAGGAAGGAGTAGATGGTGTTATTAGACATTGTGTGCCTGAACATGAACAGGGACAGATCCTGCAAAAGTGTCATTCCGAAGCCTACGGAGGAAACCATGCTGGAGATAGAACTGCCCATAAAGTATTGCACTCAGGTTTCTATTGGACCACTCTCTTCGAGGATGCCTGTAACTTTGTCTTGTCTTGTGACGAATGCCAAAGGATAGGGAACATCAGTAAGCGTCAAGAGATGCCTATGAACTATTCACTTGTCATTGAACCATTTGATGTCTGGGGCTTTGATTATATGGGACCCTTCCCGAGTTCCAATGGGTACACTCACATCTTAGTTGCTGTGGATTACGTTACTAAGTGGGTAGAAGCTATCCCCACTAAAAATGCTGATCACCACACCTCTATTAAGATGCTTAAAGAAGTCATATTCCCAAGATTTGGAGTCCCTAGATACTTGATGA
Source organism: Hordeum vulgare subsp. vulgare (assembly GCF_904849725.1). Taxonomy (NCBI): domain Eukaryota; kingdom Viridiplantae; phylum Streptophyta; class Magnoliopsida; order Poales; family Poaceae; genus Hordeum; species Hordeum vulgare. The sequence continues at coordinate 535,016,420 of NC_058522.1, read as the reverse complement.
CTGATGGCGGTTCACACTTCATTCATGGTGTTTTCCGCAAGATTCTAGCTAAGTATGATGTTAACCATAGAGTTGCATCTCCTTATCATCCTCAGTCTAGTGGTCAAGTTGAGTTGAGTAATAGGGAGATCAAGTTGATCTTACAGAAGACCATCAATAGATCTCGAAAGAACTGGTCTAGCAAACTTGACGATGCACTATGGGCTTATAGGACTGCTTATAAGAATCCCATGGGCATGTCACCGTATAAAATGGTTTACGGTAAGGCCTGTCATTTACCTCTTGAGCTGGAACACAAAGCTTATTGGGCAATCAAAGAGCTCAACTTTGATTTCAAACTTGCCGGTGAGAAGCGGTTGTTTGATATCAGCTCGTTAGATGAATGGAGAGCCCAGGCATACGAGAATGCCAGGTTGTTCAAGGAAAAGGTTAAGAGATGGCACGACAAACGAATACAGAAACGAGAGTTCAGTGTAGGTGATTATGTCTTGCTATACAATTCTCGTTTGAGATTCTTTGTAGGCAAGCTTCTCTCTAAATGGGAAGGTCCCTATGTTATCGAGGAAGTATATCGTTCCGGTGCCATCAGAATCAATAACACGGAAGGAAATTTTCCTAGAGTGGTAAATGGTCAAATAATCAAGCATTACATCTCTGGTACTCCCATAAATGTTGAGACCAATATCATCAATGTCATAACTCCAGAGGAGTACATAAGAGATGTTTATCAGCCTGTTTCAGACCTTGAAAACGAAGATGTATCTATTTCGGTAAGAAATTGGACTCCGATACTTTTACAATAGGAAATTTCTTCTGTTTTGGAATTTTTGGAAAATTAGAAAAAAAGCAGTGCGGAGAACGAACGAGGCAACCACAAGCCGTGCCACCGCCCCCTACCCCCTGGTGGCGGAGGGCAAGCTTGTGGGCACCTTGTGTGCCTCCCGGACTCCGTTTTCTTGCGGAGGACTCCTTCTGGCGCAGAAAAAAATAATCAATATATAGTCGCCTGAAGGTTTTGATCTCTCTATCGCGCGGTTTTCCTCTGTTTTCGTTTCGAGCTTGTTCTGCCGCAGATCTAGATCAAGATGTCTTCTCAAGATTCAGAGGGAGAGAGCTATGTGGCTGACTACCTTGCTAACCCCAAGGTCTGTGGGGACTTGGAACCATATGGCTGGACCACTGATGAGGAAGAGGACTATGAGCCCAAAGGGAAGGAGCAAACGAGTTCCGATGAAGAGGAGGCTCCTATACCTCAACCTGCAAACACCCATGTGTAGTTCAAGAAGTCAAGCCTCCCTGACCATAGGAAGAAGCCTAAGACCTTGTTTATCCCTTCTCATTTCTTGCAGGAGAGTAAGCAGGAGCTTTGCCATAGAGTTTTGAAACTTGAGGAGGAAAATGACGATCTAAGGGAGCAGAACTTTTTGCTCAAGTGGAAATTAGACAAGCTCAAGACTGCTCCAACAACACCACCATCACCACCAAAAGAAGACAACTAAGCATTGGTATGGGCAATCCCCTTGGCTTCTGCCAAGCTTGGGGGAGTTTCCCTGGTATCGTATCACCTTTATATCTTTTGCTTTTACCTTTGTTTTAGTTCTTTCCTTTTCAGTTTTTATTTCTTCTTTTAGAGGAATAAGTCTTTAGTTTTTAGTTTGAGTCTTTTGCTTTTGGCTCTCCCTCGATGTATTCGAGCTTACGAGCTATATAATAAAGAGTTTCTTAGTCAAGGGCTTTGCTTTGTGCCATTGTCAAAAGTATGAAAAGAACGATAGCATGAAAGATCATGAGACGATCTTATGGAAAGTGATAACTTCACTTATGACACGTATGATGACTGAAACTTGTTGAGAATAAATCAACATAGACATTAGTCATTGTTGCAATTAATAAGAAGTAATAAGGAAAGAGAGGTTCACATATAAATATATCATCTTAGACACTTTTTACAATTGTGAGCACTCACCAAACTATTACATGCTTAGGAGTAGATGTTGGACAAGGAAGACAACATAATGAATTGTGTTTGCTTGGTTCCAAACAATGTTATATGATTAGAGATCCCTTAGCATGTGACGATTGCTTCCACCTCATATTAGCCAAAACTCCCGCATCAAGTAGAGATACTACTTGTGCATCCATAAACCTCCAACCCAGTTTTGCCATGAGAGTCCACCATACGTACCTATGGATTGAATATGATCCTTCAAGTAAGTTGTCATCGGTGCAAGCAATAAAAATTGCTCTCTAATATGTATAACCTATTAGTGTGTGGAAAATAAGCTTTGTACGAACCTGTGATGAGGAAGACATAAAAGCGACAGGCTGCATAATAAAGTTCTTTATCACAGGAGGCAATATAAAGTGAAGTTCCTCCGCACTAAGAGGACACGTATTCAAACCTCAAAAGCGCATGACAACCTCTGCTTCCCTCTGTGAAGGGCCTATCTTGTACCTTTACTTTTTACCCTTGTAAGAGTCATGGTGATCTTCACCAATTCCCTTTTTGCCTTTGTCTTGGCTACCGTCACATGTTTGGGAAAGATCTATATTCATATATCAACTTGGAGTTGAGTACTTATGCTTTATTGTTGTTGACTTTACCCTTGAGGTAAATGGTTGGGAGGCAAAACTATAAGCCCCTATCTTCGTGTGTGTCCAGCTGAAACTTTGACACCATGAGTACCACGTGAGTTGTAACAATTGTGGAAAACAAAAGAGATGATTGAATATGTGGGTTTGCCTTACAAGCTCTTATTTGACTCTTTCTGATGTTGTGATAAATTGCAATTGCTTCAATGACTATGAACTATCGTTGGTTACTTCTCGGTAAGGTTTTTGCTTCATGCTTTGCTTTGTGAAGGAATTGTTACTTTCCCATAAAAATCTTTATGATGTATTGCTGTTCTATGTGTGATCATGATGCCCTCATGTCCGTATTATGTTTTATCGACACCTTCGTCCCTCAACATGTGGACATGTTTATGGAACTTGGTTTTCGCTTGAGGACAAGCGAGGTCTAAGCTTGGGGGAGTTGATACGTCCATTTTGTTGGGGAACTTCGCATGGGAAACAAAAATTTTCCTACGCGCACGAAGACCTATCATGGTGATGTCCATCTACGAGAGGGGATGAGTGATCTACGTACCCTTGTAGATCGCACAGCAGAAGCGTTAGAGAACGCGGTTGATGTAATGGAACGTCCTCACGTCCCTCGATCCGCCCCGCGAACAATCCCGCGATCAGTCCCACGATCTAGTACCGAACGGACGGCACCTCCGCGTTCAGCACACGTACAGCTCGACGATGATCTCGGCCTTCTTGATCCAGCAAGAGAGACGGAGAGGTAGAAGAGTTCTCCGGCAGCGTGATGGCGCTCCGGAGGTTGGTGATGATCCTGTCTCAGCAGGGCTCCGCCCGAGCTCCGCAGAAACACAATCTAGAGGAAAAACTATGGAGGTATGTGGTCGGGCAGCCGTGAGAAAGTCGTCTCAAATCTGCCCTAAAAGCCCCATATATATAGGAGGAGGCAGGGGGACCTTGCCTTGGGGTCCAAGGGATCCCCAAGGGGTCGGCCGAGCCAGGGGGGAGGACTCTCCCCCCCCCCAAACCGAGTCCTACTTGGTTTGGTGGGAGGGAGTCCTTCCCCTTTCCCACTTCTTCCTTTTTTTTTTCTTTCCTTTGATTTTTTCTCTCTTGGCGCATAGGGGATTGGTGGGCTGTCCCACCAGCCCACTAAGGGCTGGTGTGACCCCCCCAAATGCCTATGGGCTTCCCCGGAGTGGGTTGCCCCCCTCCGGTGAACTCCCGGAACCCATTCGTCATGCCCGGTACATTCCCGGTAACTCCGAAAACCTTCCGGTAATCAAATGAGGTCATCCTATATATCAATCTTCGTTTCCGGACTATTCCGGAAACCCTCGTGACGTCCGTGATCTCATCCGGGACTCCGAACAACATTCGGTAACCAACCATATAACTCAAATACGCATAAAACAACGTCGAACCTTAAGTGTGCAGACCCTGCAGGTTCGAGAACTATGTAGACATGACCCAAGAGACTCCTCGGTCAATATCCAACAACGGGACCTGGATGCCCATATTGGATCCTACATATTCTACGAAGATCTTATCGTTTGAACCTCAGTGCCAAGGATTCGTATAATCCCGTATATCATTCCCTTTGTCCTTCGGTATGTTATTTGCCCGAGATTCGATCGTCAGTATCCGTATACCTATTTCAACCTCGTTTACCGGCAAGTCTCTTTTTACTCGTTCCGTAATACAAGATCCCGCAACTTACACTAAGTTACATTGCTTGCAAGGCTTGTGTGTGATGTTGTATTACCGAGTGGGCCCCGAGATACCTCTCCGTCACACGGAGTGACAAATCCCAGTCTTGATCCATACTAACTCAACTAACACCTTCGGAGATACCTGTAGAGCATCTTTATAGTCACCCAGTTACGTTGCGACGTTTGATACACACAAAGCATTCCTCCGGTGTCAGTGAGTTATATGATCTCATGGTCATAGGAATAAATACTTGACACGCAGAAAACAGTAGCAACAAAATGACACGATCAACATGCTACGTCTATTAGTTTGGGTCTAGTCCATCACGTGATTCTCCCAATGACGTGATCCAGTTATCAAGCAACAACACCTTGTTCATAATCAGAAGACACTGACTATCATTGATCAACTGGCTAGCCAACTAGAGGCATGCTAGGGACGGTGTTTTGTCTATGTATCCACACATGTAAATGAGTCTTCATTCAATACAATTATAGCATGGATAATAAACTATTATCTTGATACAGGAATTATAATAATAACTATACATTTATTATTGCCTCTAGGGCATAATTCCAACAGTCTCCCACTTGCACTAGAGTCAATAATCTAGCCCTCACATCACCATGTGAATTACATTGTAATAAATCTAACACCCATACAGTTCTGGTGTCGATCATGTTTTGGCCGTGGAAGAGGCTTAGTCAGCGGGTCTGCTACATTCAGATCCGTGTGCACTTTGCATATATTTACGTCCTCCTCCTCGACGTAGTCGCGGATGAGGTTGAAGCGTCGTTTGATGTGTCTGGTCTTCTTGTGAAACCTTGGTTCCTTTGCTAAGGCAATGGCACCAGTGTTGTCACAGAACAAGGTTATTGGATCCAGTGCACTTGGCACCACTCCAAGATCCGTCATGAACTGCTTCATCCAGACACCCTCCTTAGTCGCCTCCGAGGCAGCCATGTACTCCGCTTCACATGTAGAATCTGCTACGACGCTTTGCTTGGAACTGTACCAGCTTACTGCACCCCCATTAAGAATAAATACGTGTCCGGTTTGCGACTTAGAGTCGTCCGGATCTGTGTCAAAGCTTGCATCGACGTAACCTTTTACGGCGAGCTCTTCGTCACCTCCATACACGAGAAACATCTCCTTAGTCCTTTTCAGGTACTTCAGGATATTCTTGACCGCCGTCCAGTGATCCACTCCTGGATTACTCTGGAACCTACCTGCCATACTTATGGCCAGGCTAACATCCTGTCTAGTGCACAGCATTGCATACATGATAGAGCCTATGGCTGAAGCATAAGGGACGGAGTGCATATGCTCTCTATCTTCATCAGTTGCTGGGCATTGAGTCTTACTCAATCTCGTACCTTGTAACACTGGCAAGAACCCTTTCTTGGACTGTTCCATTTTGAAACTCTTCAAAACTTTATCAAGGTATGTGCTTTGTGAAAGTCCTATCAGGCGTTTTGATCTATCCCTATAGATCTTAATGCCTAGAATGTAAGCAGCTTCTCCTAGGTCCTTCATAGAGAAACTTTTATTCAAGTAACCTTTTATGCTCTCCAAAAGCTCTACGTTGTTCCCAATCAGTAATATGTCATCTACATATAATATTAGAAACGCCACAGAGCTCCCACTCACTTTCTTGTAAATACAAGATTCTCCAACCACTTGTATAAACCCAAATGCTTTGATCACCTCATCAAAGCGTTTGTTCCAACTCCGAGATGCTTGCACCAGTCCATAAATGGATCGCTGGAGCTTGCACACCTTGTCAGCATTTTTAGGATCGACAAAACCTTCGGGTTGCATCATATACAACTCTTCCTTAAGGAAACCGTTAAGGAACGCCGTTTTGACATCCATCTGCCAGATTTCATAATCGAAAAATGCAGCTATTGCTAACGTGATTCTGACGGACTTAAGCATCGCTACGGGAGAGAAAGTCTCATCGTAGTCAATTCCTGGAACTTGTGAAAAAACCCTTTGCCACAAGTCGAGCTTTATAAACGGTCACATTACCGTCAGCGTCCGTCTTTTTCTTAAAGATCCATTTGTTCTGAATAGCCTTGCGGCCCTCAGGCAGCATCTCCAAAGTCCACACTTTGTTCTCATACATGGATCCTATCTTGGATTTCATGGCTTCTAACCATTTGTTGGAATCTGGGCCCACCATTGCTTCTTCATAATTTGCAGGTTCATTGTTGTCCAACAACATGATTGATAAGACGGGATTACCATACCACTCTGGAGCAGCGCGTGATCTCGTCGACCTGCGTGGTTCAACAAAAACTTGAACTGGAGTTTCATGATCATCATCATTAACTTCCTCCTCAACCGGCGTCGCAACGACAGAGGTTTCCCCTTGCCCTGCGCCACCATCCAGAGGGATGAGAGGTTCGACAACCTCGTCAAGTTCTATCTTCCTCCCACTCAATTCTCTCGAGAGAAACTCCTTCTCGAGAAAAGTTCCGTTCTTAGCAACAAACACTTTGCCCTCGGATTTGAGATAGAAGGTGTACCCAACTGTCTCTTTTGGGTAACCTATGAAGACGCACTTTTCCGCTTTGGGTTCCAGCTTTTCAGGCTGAAGCTTTTTGACATAAGCATCACATCCCCAAACTTTAAGAAACGACAACTTTGGCATTTTGCCATACCACAGTTCGTATGGTGTCGTCTCAACGGATTTCGATGGTGCCCTATTTAAAGTGAATGCAGCTGTTTCTAATGCATAACCCCAAAACGATAACGGCAAATCAGTAAGAGACATCATAAATCGCACCATTTCTAATAAAGTACGATTACGACGTTCGGACACACCATTACGCTGTGGTGTTCCAGGCGGTGTTAACTGCGAAACAATTCCACATTGTCTTAAGTGAGTACCAAACTCGAAACTCAGATATTCACCCCCACGATCAGACCGTAGGAACTTGATCTTCTTGTTACGATGATTTTCCACTTCACTCTAAAATTGCTTGAACTTTTCAAATATTTCAGACTTGTGCTTCATCAAGTAGACATAACCATATCTACTTAGATCGTCAGTGAAGGTGAGAAAATAACGATATCCGCCGCGTGCCTCCACGCTCATTGGACCACACACATCGGTATGTATGATTTCCAACAAGTCACTTGCACGCTCCATTGTTCCGGAGAACGGAGTTTTAGTCATCTTGCCCATGAGGCATGGTTCGCACGTGTCAAGTGAATCAAAGTCAAGTGACTCCAAAAGTCCATCAGCATGGAGTTTCTTCATGCGCTTTACACCAATATGACCCAAGCGGCAGTGCCACAAAAATATGGCGCTATCATTGTTTACTCTAACTCTTTTGGTCTCAATGTTATGTATATGCGTATCTCTATCAAGATTCAATATGAACAATCCTCTCACATTCGGTGCATGACCATAAAAGATGTTACTCATAGAAATAGAACAACCATTATTCTCAGACTTAAAAGAGTAACCGTCTCGCAATAAACAAGATCCAGATATAATGTTCATGCTCAACGCAGGCACTAAATAACAATGATTTAAGTTCATCACTAATCCTGATGGTAGTTGAAGTGACACTGTGCCGACGGCGATTGCATCAACCTTGGAACCGTTTCCTACGCGCATCGTCACTTCGTCTTTTGCCAGCCTTCGTCTATTCCGAAGTTCCTGCTTCGAGTTGCAAATGTGAGCAATAGAACCGGTATCGAATACCCAGGCACTACTACGAGAGCCGGTTAAGTACACATCAATAACATGTATATCAAATATACCTGATTTTTCTTTGCCCGCCTTCTTATCTGCCAGATACTTGGGGCAATTGCGCTTCCAGTGACCCATACCCTTGCAATAAAAGCACTCTGTTTCAGGCTTAGGTCCAGCCTTGGGTTTCTTCGGCGGATTGGCAACGGGCTTGCCGCTCTTCTTCGAATTGCCCTTCTTGCCTTTGCCGTTTCTCTTGAAACTAGTGGTCTTGCTCACCATCAACACTTGATGCTCTTTACGGAGTTCAGACTCTGCGACTTTCAGCATCGCAAACAACTCGCCGGGAGACTTGTTCATCCCTTGCATGTTGTAGTTCAACACAAAGCCTTTATAGCTTGGCGGCAGTGATTGAATGATTCTGTTAGTGATAGCTTCTTGCGGGAGTTCAATCCCCAGTTCAGCTAGACGGTTTGAGTACCCAAACATTTTGAGCACATGTTCACTGACAGACGAGTTTTCCTCCATCTTGCAAGCATAGAATTTATCGGAGGTCTCATACCTCTCGATCCGGGCGTTCTTCTGAAAGATAAACTTCAACTCCTGGAACATCTCAAATGCTCCATGACGCTCAAAGCGACGTTGAAGTCCCGGTTCTAAGTCATACAAGACTGCACATTGAACTATTGAGTAGTCCTCCTTACGTGCTAACCAAGCGTTCTTAACATCCTGATCAGCCGTAGCGGGTGGTTCATCTCCTAGCGCAGCATTAAGGACATAATCCTTCTTTCCAGCTTGTAAGATTAGCTTAAGATTACGAGCCCAGTCTACAAAGTTGCTTCCATCATCTTTCAACTTAGCTTTCTCTAGGAACGTATTAAAATTCAGGATGACACTTGCGTGAGCCATGATCTACAACACAAATACATTCAAAGTGGACTTAGACTATGTTCAAGATAATTAGAGTTCAACTTAATCAAATTATATGCTAAACTCCCACTCAAAAAGTACATCTCTCTAGTCATTTGAGTGGTTCATGATCCACTTACACTATCCCAAGTCCGATCATCACGTGAGTCGAGAGTAGTTTTAGTGGTAAGCATCCCTATGCTAATCATATCAACTATATGATTCATGATCGACCTTTCGGTCTCATGTGTTCCGAGGCCATGTCTGCACATGCTAGGCTCGTTAAGCTTAACCCGAGTGTTCCGCGTGCGCAACTGTTTTGCACCCGTTGTATGTGAACGTTGAGTCTATCACACCCGATCATCACGTGGTGTCTCGAAACGACGAACTGTAGCAACGGTGCACAGTCGGGGAGAACACAATTTCGTCTTGAAATTTTAGTGAGAGATCACCTTATAATGCTACCGTCGTTCTAAGCAAAATAAGGTGCATAAAAGGATTAACATCACATGCAATTCATAAGTGACATGATATGGCCATCATCACGTGCTTCTTGATCTCCATCACCAAAGCACCGGCATGATCTTCTTGTCACCGGCGCCACACCATGATCATCCATCAACGTGTTGCCATCGGGGTTGTCGTGCTACTTATGCTATTACTACTAAAGCTACATCCTAGCAAAATAGTAAACGCATCTGCAAGCACATATGTTAGTATAAAGACAACCCTATGGCTCCTGCCGGTTGCCGTACCATCGACGTGCAAGTCGATATTTCTATTACAACATGATCATCTCATACATCCAATATATCACATCACATCATTGGCCATATCACATCACAATCATACCCTGCAAAAACAAGTTAGACGTCCTCTAATTTTGTTGTTGCATGTTTTACGTGGTGACCAAGGGTATCTAGTAGGATCGCATCTTACTTACGCAAACACCACAACGGAGATATATGAGTTGCTATTTAACCTCATCCAAGGACCTCCTCGGTCAAATCCGATTCAACTAAAGTTGGAGAAACCGTCACTTGCCAGTCATCTTTGAGCAAAGGGGGTTACTCGTAACGATGAAACCAGTCTCTCGTAAGCGTACGAGTAATGTCGGTCCAAGCCGCTTCGATCCAACAATACCGCGGAATCAAGAAAAGACTAAGGAGGGCAGCAAAACGCACATCACCGCCCACAAAACCTTTTGTGTTCTACTCGAGAAGACATCTACGCATGAACCTAGCTCATGATGCCACTGTTGGGGAACTTCGCATGGGAAACAAAAATTTTCCTACGCGCACGAAGACCTATCATGGTGATGTCCATCTACGAGAGGGGATGAGTGATCTACGTACCCTTGTAGATCGCACAGCAGAAGCGTTAGAGAACGCGGTTGATGTAGTGGAACGTCCTCACGTCCCTCGATCCGCCCCGCGAACAATCCCGCGATCAGTCCCACGATCTAGTACCGAACGGACGGCACCTCCGCGTTCAGCACACGTACAGCTCGACGATGATCTCGGCCTTCTTGATCCAGCAAGAGAGACGGAGAGGTAGAAGAGTTCTCCGGCAGCGTGACGGCGCTCCGGAGGTTGGTGATGATCCTGTCTCAGCAGGGCTCCGCCCGAGCTCCGCAGAAACACAATCTAGAGGAAAAACTATGGAGGTATGTGGTCGGGCAGCCGTGAGAAAGTCGTCTCAAATCTGCCCTAAAAGCCCCATATATATAGGAGGAGGCAGGGGGACCTTGCCTTGGGGTCCAAGGGATCCCTAAGGGGTCGGCCGAGCCAGGGGGGAGGACTCTCCCCCCCCCAAACCGAGTCCTACTTGGTTTGGTGGGAGGGAGTCCTTCCCCTTTCCCACTTCTTCCTTTTTTTTTCTTTCCTTTGATTTTTTCTCTCTTGGCGCATAGGGGATTGGTGGGCTGTCCCACCAGCCCACTAAGGGCTGGTGTGACCCCCCCCAAATGCCTATGGGCTTCCCCGGAGTGGGTTGCCCCCCTCCGGTGAACTCCCGGAACCCATTCGTCATGCCCGGTACATTCCCGGTAACTCCGAAAACCTTCCGGTAATCAAATGAGGTCATCCTATATATCAATCTTCGTTTCCGGACTATTCCGGAAACCCTCGTGACGTCCGTGATCTCATCCGGGACTCCGAACAACATTCGGTAACCAACCATATAACTCAAATACGCATAAAACAACGTCGAACCTTAAGTGTGCAGACCCTGCGGGTTCGAGAACTATGTAGACATGACCCGAGAGACTCCTCGGTCAATATCCAACAACGGGACCTGGATGCCCATATTGGATCCTACATATTCTACGAAGATCTTATCGTTTGAACCTCAGTGCCAAGGATTCGTATAATCCCGTATATCATTCCCTTTGTCCTTCGGTATGTTATTTGCCCGAGATTCGATCGTCAGTATCCGTATACCTATTTCAACCTCGTTTACCGGCAAGTCTCTTTTTACTCGTTCCGTAATACAAGATCCCGCAACTTACACTAAGTTACATTGCTTGCAAGGCTTGTGTGTGATGTTGTATTACCGAGTGGGCCCCGAGATACCTCTCCATCACACGGAGTGACAAATCCCAGTCTTGATCCATACTAACTCAACTAACACCTTCGGAGATACCTGTAGAGCATCTTTATAGTCACCCAGTTACGTTGCGACGTTTGATACACATAAAGCATTCCTCCGGTGTCAGTGAGTTATATGATCTCATGGTCATAGGAATAAATACTTGACACGCAGAAAACAGTAGCAACAAAATGACACGATCAACATGCTACGTCTATTAGTTTGGGTCTAGTCCATCACGTGATTCTCCCAATGACGTGATCCAGTTATCAAGCAACAACACCTTGTTCATAATCAGAAGACACTGACTATCATCGATCAACTGGCTAGCCAACTAGAGGCATGCTAGGGACGGTGTTTTGTCTATGTATCCACACATGTAAATGAGTCTTCATTCAATACAATTATAGTATGGATAATAAACTATTATCTTGATACAGGAATTATAATAATAACTATACATTTATTATTGCCTCTAGGGCATAATTCCAACACATTTTGCATCATGTTTTCATGTTGATATTTATTGCTTTTTGGGCTGTTATATTAATTGTGGTACCATATTTATGCCTTTTCTCTCTTATTTTGCAAGGTTTATTTGAAGAGGGAGAATTCAGACAGCTGGAATTCCGGACTGGAAAAGGAGCAAATCCTAGTCCACTATTCTGCACATCTCCAAATGCCCTGAAAAGTTACGTGGATTTTTTTGGGATTATACAAAAAATACTGGGCGAAAGAACTACCGGAGGGGGGCTGCCAGGGCGCCACAAGCCCTGACACCGCCACCCTTGGTGGCGGAGTGGTGGCTTGTGGGCTCCCTGACGGCCCACTAGCCCCCCTCTTTTGCTATATGAAGCGTCCTGGTCCAGAAAAAATCAAGAGGGAGCTTTTTCGTGGTTTCGCCGCTGCCACGAGGCGAACTTGAGCAGATCCAATCTAGAGCTCCGGAGGACGATCCTGCCGGGGAAACTTCCCTCCCGGAGGGGGAAATCGTCGCCATCGTCATCACCAACACTCCTCTCGTCGGAGGGAAGGCATCTTCATCAACATCTTAATCAGCACCATCTCCTCTCCAATCCCTAGTTCATCTCTTGTAACCAATCTTCGTCTCACGACTCCGATTGGTACTTGTAAGGTTGCTAGTAGTGTTGATTACTCTTTGTAGTTGATGCTAGTTGGATTACTTGGTGGAAGAGTTTATGTTCAGATCCTTGATGCTATTCATTACACCTCTAATCATGATTATGATTATGTTTTGTGAGTAGTTACTTTTGTTCCTGAGGACATGGGATAAGTCATGCTGATAATAGTCATGTGAATTTGATATTCATTCGGTATTTTGATATGTTGTATGTTGTCTTTTCCTCTAGTGGTGTTATGTGAACATCGACTACATAACACTTCACCATATTTGGGCCTAGAGGAAGGCATTGGGAAGTAGTAAGCAGATGATGGGTTGCTGGAGTGACAGAAGCTTAAACCCCAGTCTATGCGTTGCTTCGTGAGGGGCTGATCTGGATCCGCTAGTTTAATGCTATGGTTAGACTTTGTCTTAATTCTTCTTTTGTAGTTGTGGATGCTTGCGAGAGAGGTTAATAATAAGTGGGATGCTTGTCCAAGTAAGGGCAGTACCCAAGCGCCGGTCCACCCACATATCAAACTATCAAAGTAACGAACGCGAATCATATGAACATGATGAAACTAGCATGACAGAAATTCCCGTGTGTGCTCAGGAGCGTTTTTCCTCCTATAAGACTTTGATCAGGCTTGTCCCTTGCTACAAAAGGGATTGGGCCACTTGCTGCACCGTTGCTACTACTTGTTACTTTTTGCTCGCTACGTTTCACCTCACTACACCATCACTTGTTACCACTACTTTGAGTGCTTGCAGTTATTACCTTGCTGAAATCCGTTTATCAGAGCCTTCTGCTCCTCGTTGGGTTCGACACTCTTACTTATCGGAAGGACTACGATTGATCCCCTATACTTGTGGGTCATCAACTAGTACAATGTTCGAAGGCCTCCGGAGACTAGTGGCCTTTGTGTGGCATGGGTATGTGGATGAATGGATCTCCCCGAGTGGATCAAATCGGCCTTTGTGTGGTGCCAATAAGCCCGTGAATGAATCCCCCTCTCAACGAAGTAACCTATTCTCTATATATAGCGGCGGCCCGGGTCCTCCTCCCTTATCTTTCCAACGGGAAGGGATCCCACAACGACCAATTTTAAAGGGGAACAAGGAAACATGCTCCCCTTCCCAAAGGTGGTCTTCGCGTGCAAAGTGGCTGTCAGCGCTGCATGGACGGGTCCAGGGATGACGTCTGTCCTGCTGGCAGGCGGCAACGACCTTGTTGCACCAGAAAGGAAACCTTTGGATGATACCTTTGGGAACCCACGTACGTCCTTCCCTTCTTTGCACGAAAGGGGAAACTGCACCATCCTGCAATCTGCTGCTCGCCTGTCCTTCCCCTGTGTCATCCTTGGCTCCTGAGGCGGGGTCTTGCCTAGGAATCTCCGTCGCCCCGGAGGGGCGTTGAGGAGGCCCCCTGCGGGTCTCGAAGTTGTTCCTCCTTGCGAGACTCTGCCCCTCGCGAGGGCCTTGCCTTGAGTGGTGTCGGGCCCGTTGGTTTTGGTCGATGAAGTGGGCCATCCCTGGACCGCAGGCAAGCAGGTCTTGGTACCCTCATTCCCAGAACGTCGACATGAATGGGTATGGGGAGTTAGAACTCCATGTACCCGTGCACTTAACCCCCTCCAAAGACGCCTAAGTGGTAGTACCGCGAAACCGTTTGGTAGTACCGTTGAAGGTTGAGCGGTAGTACTGCTTGGGTACTCAGAAATGGCAGGAGGCCGAAAAGTACCCCCAGCGTAGTATCGTTTCCCGGAGAGGTAGTAAGCGGTAGTACCACTTACACACAACACAAACTCCCTAGTTCAATTAAGGAGTGGTGGCTTATCCAGCTCTTAGAGGTTGAAGATGGGATGAGCTTGGTTTGTAGACAACAGACACTTCAAATGGGAAGGAAAACTCTATGTTTGAACGATAATTAAAGCAAGATCAAACTTGGAGTAGTTCAAAATGCAACCGAGAACCAGGAACCAAACCTCTTCCAAAGGAAGAGGGGTGCTGGCTGGAGCCACCTATGTTTGAGTCATCGCCCCTCTTCCTTTGGAAAGCTTGTACCATACCGCAGAGGCTCGTATGATCTTGCAAAGACATGACGGGGCGGTTATATGTACAACCTATCATTTTGTATTTCATTACAAGGATGATATGGAAGTAGAGATTCACGCTCAAATACAAGGCATGACTCTTGTCGTCGAACACACTAGGCTTCCGATCATTATTTAGTCGGATTCTTTGGAGGCCTTGTTGACCCTGTCAAGTGTTGCCATCGATCGTTTGACTTGTGGATAACTGGTTTAAGAGATTAGATCGTTAATGCCCGGTAGGGAGTTTATTCCACAGAAAAATATACGGGGAAAAACATGATGGTAGACCGTGTAGCAAACTACAATCACACACACTGCACCACTGCGGTGTGGCTCAACCATAGTGCCTCATATATTGTAGAGCCCGTGTTTCTCGATTTTAAGTCGGTAAACGTTAAATAGAACTTCAATCTACCCCGCAAAAAAGAGAGTAAATATCATGTTTACAAAAATCTGGCTATTTAATATCTTTAATGATAAACACTATGGCAGATTTCATTCAAGGAAAGCTTGCTCATTAATTATCGTAAACTCTAGAACAATTTGATTTTCAATTCACATGGTGACCTATTTTCCAAATGAACATGTGAAAACGTAGGGATTTTCATGCACCTTACCATCATAGGATTCATTCTCATGTTTCATAACTACATATTAGGTTGTTCTTGTTGCTAAAGACTGTTTGAACCGTTGCTTCTAGATTTTTCACACGACTAAAAAAGATTTGCCTCTGTTGCTCCACCAATTGTTGTTTACACACACATGTGATAGCTTGTTTTGTTCCAAAGGAACATTGTCCATAGAGGCATGGAAGTACATATTGATGAAACATTGATATCTTTGTGATGGTGTGTTGCTTTGGACATTCATTTTCTATACCGATGTAGCCAATTTTCTAATATATTTTCCATATGCATATAGTCACCGGAAGTACACATATCTTTGATAACTAATACATGGATTTGCGCAATAATGCATGGCTTTGATAACTAATACATAGATTTGCGCAATAATGCATGGCATTGATAACTACTATGTACTCCTTAATTCCTTGTGCATGTGTGAGCAATTACCATCATTATGTTCCACCTTTTTATATCTTGTACATGCATGATATTTTTTTGTGAGACTATACATATATGAGTTCTCCCTGAAATAATTAAGAAATGAGAATGAATATGGAGTAGTATATTACTCTCTTCGTTCCTTTATATAAGGTGTATTTGTTTTTGATAAAATTTCATAATGTAAGGTGTATTTTTTTTCTAATTTGTGCTAATTCCATTGTTAGCCCTTCCAAAACAGAAAAATACCACTCCTCTAAATGCATGCATCGCTTCTTGTAAAGAAAAAAAAAAGAAAGTATTTGTTTCCTCATTATGTATCTCTTACTCCCTCTATTTTTATATATAAAGGTCACAATAAAATATATATTTTGCGTATAGGACACTAACAATAAATGAGATACATATTAATAATGTTGCCTCATACAAGCAACCCATGGTTTAACTACTCCCATGCGTGCATTGAATGATAATGACACATTCAACTACTTCTTTCTCACATTCACTCAATTTTCTCTAATTTGCATGTGTTCTATTAATTAATCAGGTAAACAAGAGAAAATACTGGTTATTAAATTTTATCTTTATACTTGTAATTTGAGTTTGTGGTTCTATATATAAAAATGGAGGAAGTACTTTCCAAGCCTAAATGATTTAGTTGTCGCTAATGAATGATTTTGTCAAAGTTAATTTCATCCTTATATATATATGGATTAACTTTTTGTCACCTTGGGTGAGGAATAGTTAGTCTTCATCCCCTCTATTTTAATATAAATGCATCATAATTTTAGGTTCCGTTAATTTAATTTAATTTTATACGTAAAAAAACACGTAAGGAAATATATAATTTTCGTAAAAATATATTTTGTTACATAAATTTGCAAATGTAAAAACATAATGTAAAATACGCATAAAATGTAGTTTTCCTGATTTTATGACCTATATTTTTGTTTTTATGCCAAATTTTACATAGTGAATTAATATGAATGTAACTATTTGAATTTAAAATATAATTAATTTATGAAATGACTGTAAAATTACCTTGATCATAACAAAAATAATACACTTTACAGAAAAAAAATCGAGGGAGTATTTGGCAGCTGCATGAATTAAAATTTCTCCGACGCGTTGTCGCCCAAAAATACAAACAAGCTTTTGACCCAGCGTGGTGTTACGCAGGGACCATTCCCTGAAAACGAAATACTGGAGGGTTGTTTTTGGCAGACGTGGGAAACCTTGTGCCTGCGAAGCACGCCGCGTCACACTCACACTGTTCCTCCCGTGTCAAAGAGAGAGAAAGGAGCGAATACAGTCACTGCCATCTTTTCGCTATGATGAATGACCAAATCCAACCCAAGTTTAGTAGTTAGTAGTTTACCCACAGAAGTTACTCGATATCTTTCATACGTATGTAGAGTATAAGAAACAAATGGAGCAAGCAAGAAGACGTTCAAATAATCTGTAGTTACTAAAGAAACTGAAATAAAGAACCGAGCAAAAATAATGGCTGAGTAGTCTTGCTGACAAGAAAATCAAAGGGACCTATCAAATATTATATTTTTAGGCGTGTCAAATGGGACTTTTTTCATTGTAAATTATGTTTGTCAAGAATGTCAAGTTTAGTTGAAGAACATACCAATCTGTTTCAGTTTAATATTTTTTCCAAAAAATTATTGCGCCTGCAATGCAAACTAAATAAGCATCAACCTTTTTTGACGAGCCAAATACTCTCTCTGTCACGGTTTAGAAGACACAGTTAGACTTGCGTGCGTTTTTAAAATAGACAAAGATTAAGGCACGTTGCATTAATTCTAGCAGCTAATTAGTACTCCGTTGTACTACTTCTATATACATGCGTAGTGTGAATGATATTTTTTAACTTATTTAACAGCCAATCAATAACCACCTAGGTCCTAGAAAATTTGCATGCACGTTTTGTAAATTGTGACGAAGGGAGTAGTAAAATGGAGAAACATGCGCATACCTTTATTTTGCTGGAAGAAAAGCAGTGAGCAAAGTGTAAAAGCCGAGGTCCCCATGCAATTGCATGCTGGATCCCACCGGGGAGCTAAACCACAGGAAACGCGTGAATTTCTCACCGTAATTATCTCCGGTACTACTAGTACTAGCAGAAGTACAAAGGAAAGTAAATAAATTACTACTAGAAAAGAAAGGAAAGGAAGGAAGGACATGCGGCGAAGTAAAAGGGAATTAACGCAGGGAAAGACAAGGGAAGCGCCCTAAAATATTGCTGCCTCCATCCACGCCCGATCTCCCTCCGTCTCTCCACTTCTCCAGACGCGTTGTCGAGCTGTTCCCAGTACGTCCTCCTCCTCCTCCTCTTCCTCTTCTTAAAGCTCTAATGGCAGTGGAGTGAGCTGCCTGGGTTGGCAGTGGAGCTCGGAGGCGGAGTTCGGAGGGCTGAAAAGGAGGGAGGAAGGGGACGGCCGCGGCCAGGAATAGTGCGCGGTAGTGTTGGCGTCTAATTTGGGGGCGGGGGGAAACGAAAGGCCCAGGCCCTTGGCCGGAGGGAGGGCGGGGGTTGGGTTCTTGGACCGGCCATTCATGGCGCCGTGGAGCGGCTTATGGGGCGCCAGGGCCGGCGCCGACGCCTACCGGGGCACGCCGGTGGTGGTCAAGATGGAGAACCCCAACTGGTCCATCTCCGAGATCTCACCGGAGGACGCCGACGACGAGGACTTCCTCGTCTCCGGCGCTGGCGCCCGCGCCCGCCGCCGCAAGGGCGGCCGCGGGAAGAACGCCAAGCAGATCACCTGGGTGCTGCTCCTGAAGGCGCACCGCGCCGCCGGCTGCCTCGCCTCGCTCGCCTCGGCCGCCGTCGCCCTGGGCGCCGCCGCGCGCCGCAGGGTGGCCGACGGCCGCACCGATGCCGACGCCGCCTGCGCCGGCGCGCCCGGCCCGGCGGGCGAGAGCCCCGTGCTCCGCTCCCGCCTCTACGGCTTCATTAGGGCCTTCCTCGTCCTCTCCGTGCTCCTCCTCGCGGTCGAGCTGGCCGCGCACTTCCACGGCTGGGACCTCGCCGCCTCCGCCCTGGCCCTCCCCATTATCGGCGTCGAGTCGCTCTACGGCTCCTGGCTGCGCCTCCGCGCCGCCTACCTCGCGCCGCTGCTCCAGTTCCTCACCGACGCCTGCGTCGTGCTCTTCCTCATCCAGAGTGCCGACCGCCTCATCCAGTGCCTCGGCAGCTTCTACATCACCGTCAAGCGCATCAAGCCCAGGCTCAAGTCCCCGGTGCTGCCGGACGCCGAGGACCCCGACGCCGGCTACTACCCCATGGTGCTCGTCCAGATACCAATGTGCAACGAGAAAGAGGTCAGTGCCGCTGCAAAAGCTCGCACCATTAATATTCCTCCTTCCAAATTCGCGCAACCTCGCAACCAACCATCTAATCTATCTGTTCGTCGTGCAGGTGTATCAGCAATCAATCGCGGCCGTCTGCAACCTCGATTGGCCGAGGTCCAACTTCTTGGTTCAGGTTTTGGACGACTCCGACGACCCGACCACGCAGTCGCTCATCAGGGAGGAGGTCGCGAAGTGGCAGCAGACCGGGGCTCGGATTCTATACCGGCACCGCGTGCTCAGGGATGGGTACAAGGCCGGGAACCTCAAGTCCGCCATGGGCTGCAGCTACGTCAAGGATTACGAATTTGTTGCCATCTTTGACGCTGACTTCCAACCAAACCCAGACTTTTTAAAGCGCACCGTGCCACATTTCAAGGTAGATTCAGGAGAATGTTTGTCCTACTACTACTT
This sequence comes from Hordeum vulgare subsp. vulgare, assembly GCF_904849725.1. Classification (NCBI taxonomy): domain Eukaryota; kingdom Viridiplantae; phylum Streptophyta; class Magnoliopsida; order Poales; family Poaceae; genus Hordeum; species Hordeum vulgare. The sequence continues at coordinate 534,996,869 of NC_058522.1, read as the reverse complement.
TTTGTTATCAATCTTCCATGGTTTATGCTTCCAGTTCTGATTTGCAAATTGTGGGCTGTTTCAGGACAACGATGAACTGGGGCTGGTGCAAGCCAGATGGTCGTTTGTGAACAAGGATGAGAACTTATTGACTCGGTTGCAGAACATCAATCTTTGCTTCCACTTTGAGGTGGAGCAGCAGGTGAATGGTGTGTTCCTAAACTTCTTTGGGTTTAATGGCACCGCCGGCGTGTGGAGGATCAAGGCGCTGGAGGAGTCCGGCGGGTGGATGGAACGGACAACGGTGGAGGATATGGACATTGCAGTTCGGGCGCATCTCCATGGTTGGAAGTTTATCTTCCTGAACGACGTTGAGGTTTTTGTATTATGAAGAACTTCTTCTGAATTGTATGTTTGACAGGTGTGCTTGACCATTTCAATTGAGCTGAAATGTTTGTCTTGCTGTCGACAGTGCCAATGCGAACTACCAGAGTCATACGAGGCTTACAGGAAGCAGCAACATCGGTGGCATTCCGGTCCAATGCAGCTATTCAGGCTTTGCATACCGGACATCATCAAGTCCAAGGTATTGTTATGCTCTTTTTATTGTACCTGAGCAGAATGGACTACCATTTGGATAAGCTGATTGAGGTTAACATGCTGTTGAAAACTCTGAAATGTTATTGCCTTTTATAATTGGGAGTATGTAAACACCCAATTCAGCGTGCGCTTCTAGCATTTTGTGGCGGTTGCTTATGCGACACTTTGAAAATGCTTTGTCATCATTTGCACATCGCAATACAACAAGTATACAAGACCATATGACCTAGTATTTGCTGCTACAATTTGTATTATAGAATGCAGAAATTTGAATTAATGACTGTGTTTGCTTTATTGATATTTTTGTTGCTATTGTCATCATAACAATGTATTGATACCTTTCTCTTATCTGTACCAATTTAGTTGTTTAACATTGTTTTTATTTCGCTGCAGATTTCAGTGTGGAAGAAATTCAACTTGATCTTTCTTTTCTTCCTACTCCGGAAGCTCATACTACCATTCTACTCCTTCACGCTCTTCTGCATCATCCTCCCGATGACGATGTTTGTGCCCGAAGCCGAGCTCCCAGACTGGGTCGTATGCTACATACCTGCCCTCATGTCCCTGCTCAACATCCTGCCGTCACCAAAGTCGTTCCCATTCATCATCCCATACCTGCTCTTCGAGAACACCATGTCGGTGACCAAGTTCAACGCCATGATCTCGGGCCTGTTCCAGCTCGGGAGCGCCTACGAGTGGGTGGTGACCAAGAAGTCGGGCCGGTCGTCGGAGGGCGACCTCATCTCCCTGGCGGCGGTGGCGGTGCCGCCCAAGGAGCTGCGGCACCACCAGAAGGAAGGGAAGAAGCAGAAGAAGCACAACCGGATATACAAGAAAGAGCTGGCGCTGTCGCTGCTCCTGCTGACGGCCGCCGCTCGCAGCCTGCTGACGAAACAGGGTATACACTTCTACTTCCTGCTGTTCCAGGGCATCTCTTTCTTGTTAGTAGGCCTTGACCTCATAGGCGAGCAGGTCGAGTGAACCCCTGTAAACATGGACACGATAGATTTTAAAGGCAGTGATTGGCACCATGGGAGTGTGATTGTCCCCTGACCGGCGCGGCGCCGCGTCGAAGCCCTCGGCGCCGCGCCGGGGTTTGAAATGGCTTATGGGGTTCACCGCGTCGCCGCCGCCCGGCCATGGCATTGCGCGAGCACGGTCGGAGCCGACGAGATCGACGGAGAGGGACGCTTGGTTCTGAGCCCGTTAGAATGTGCAGGCAGGTCTCTCCATTCATTCTTTTGTAACGAAATTCTGATGGTGGTGTGTGGGGAACATGTCCCAGGATCGATCATGTGATATGAACGGTCGATCGCTGAAGGAGAACCGGGGCGTGGCTGGTTGGGAACCGACCGTAAGTAGCTCATCTGGTTCCAGCCGTAGCAGATCCTTTGTTATCAGGTGGTACATGGTTGATGTGGTCAGTGTGTCTGGGTTGGCATTGGCAAAGGTGAAACCGCCCTGGACGGCGTCACATGACGGGTTGGCTGCTTTTTCGTGTGTAGTAGTATGAACAAAAGTTTCGCATCTGGATTCCGGCATCCGGTCAAGAATGGGTTCCACCTGTCCAAAAGGTTTTAGCGAGGCGTTCATGATGAACTTTTCAAAGCAGAAAAAAATGCTAACAGGGGAAGAAACTTGCATGGTACGTCGCTGCCAAGTGCTCTGGTCGTTACATGGCAGCTGGAGACCATATAACCACCTGAGCGGTGTAGAATACACTAGTCCATGAATGTTCCAATTCTGCCGAAACGAATTAATAAGCAAGTAGGTGCGAGGTGTCATTTCCAAGTATTGTATAAGAATACCACGGTCCCTATCCAGTCCATTTAATACAAAGGATAAATACGCACGATAAAATAGTGTCGAAATAAAATGAACCAGCCGGCTGTGGGGTACACTGAATGTGAGCTGTCCGTGCGTAACTGAATTGAGGAGTGACAGGCAGCGACCTGTACGTGCAGCCGTGCCCCGTCCGCCTCACCTTATCTGCATTGCTGCGAGGGGTACAGCTGTGCCAAGCAATGGAATGGAATGGAATGGTAGGCGTCGTCCATGCGTCCTGCGTTGCTGCTGCTGCTGATGGTCCACCGTGCGCTGCTGCGGTAAGCGCATTCCACGCGACGGTGGCGCGCGTGTGCGGCCGTGGCCGTCTCGTTTCTTTCTAGAAGAACCACTACTTTGCTTGCGATTAGGGAGGCCGCCGCAAGCCAATGGTCGGGATTGGTGATTATGGGAGCATGACAGTGTGACCCGGCCTCGCTTACGTACGTGCGTAGTACTCCCTCCGTTTCTAAATATAAGCCTTTTTAAATATTCTAATATAGATTAGATACGGAGCAAAATGAGTGAATCTACACTTTAAAATGTCTATATATACATCCATATATAGTTCTATTAAAATCTTTAAAAAGGCTTATATTTAGAAACGAAGGGAGTACCTGCTGCTACTACTACTACGCCCTACTGGACCGTCGTGCGTGCGTGCGTTTGAATCGAACCGAATTGAGCCCGGCCGGTGCGATGATTGCGCGTGCATGATGGCAGTTGCTCCGCATCGCCAAGCTTGTAGAGCAGAGCAGCCATACATACATATACATACATAGCCTTGATGATGATGGTGATGGTGTCACGAATTATTGCACGACTTGTGCCACTCGTGGCGATGCTGGGTGCTCCGTGTCCGTGGACCGTGGGGGCCATGCGGCTCCCTTGATTGCGTTCGTCCATTGCTCCGGGCTGGCGCTAATGGCCCGTCTACGGGTTGAGGGTGTTTGCTTGCTCCACTCACGGTGATTCCCGCGGAAGGAAATAATCAATCGCGCATGCTTGGTGCTCGTGAGGACAAGCCGTGATCGATGGCCCAATTATTCGCGCCACCGACACACACACATGGTAAACGCGGTGTAGGGCGGTACTATGCCGGTGTGGTAAAGTGCGGCAACAACATGTGGCCGGACTGTTGATGATGATAAAACCACGTACGTTACGTAACTAACTACGGTGCAGATCCGGCCGTCCACAGTTACTACTCCGTGAGGAGTAGCACAGTAGCTCGCCTTGTAGATTGCACATGCGGGGGCATCAAACATCGACGGAGGTAGTTTTTTCTTTTCCAACCGGGCTCAATCGACTGAGGCAGCTGGTCGTGAAATTATAGTTTTTTAAAAGAACAAAGGTGAGGCGAAGTGACCATGCGCACCCATTCAGGAAAAAAGAAAATCAAATCAAATCCGATCGGGCCGAGGGGAAGCCCAGCGGAGCCACTTTATTTGGGCCAGGGGGCTTGGTTGGTGCGGTGGGGGGAGGAAGCGAAGTGGTTTGGATTAATCCCACCTCGCCTGACCGAGTGAAGGAGGGCAGCGAGCGGGGCTATATAAGAGGTCGGGGTGTGTGCGTTGAGTGGCACGCAGCTGCGTGGTGAGCACAAAGCGAACTATTCTTTCGCCGTGTGCACGCCACACTAAGCAGCATACGCTAATGTTTGGAGGGTGTTTTCTCTTTCTTTGAGAAGGCCCCAACAATTCTGAACTTTAAATATTTTTTCGTATCTGTACATCTTTGCCGAATGTTTTCTTTGTGTGGTCAATTTCCTAGCAGTCTGGAAGAATGCACTTAAGGCCTTAAATATTGACAATCTCAGTTCAGCCGCTTTTTGCTTTCTCTATATATGTTAAAAAGGCTGAGCAATTTCAAGTTCACCACCTGTATTCAGAAGGAACCATTTCTTCTTCAGGACACTTGTAGCCTGCTCCATACCTCTTCAGCCGGGCTCATCCATAATTTCGTGGATGGGTTTTACACGGGTACTACTGGAGACATGCCTACATGTTGGACATTTAAGCTGCAGTGGCTCAATGGGCATGTTGGACATTTAAGCTGCAGTGGCTTAACGGATTCCTGCATTTTTTATATTTCAACGGCAAAAACCCTAATCATAGCATTTTGGACTTGTTGTCGCTAGATCGCATTGCCAAACTGCTATTTGTTTAACCAGGTTTTCCCGGGTTTTCTTTTTTTCTTCTTTACCTGTTTTTTTTTTGGTTTCTAGGGCTTTTTACAGTTTCAATTTTGAAGTCCATTAGACATTTATAGAAAAAGTGCAACACCTTCTAACATTCGTGAACATTTTTATGTTTTGTTAAATTCAGGTCATTTTAAAATTCATGTTTAAAACTTGTTAAAAGTTCATGAACATTTTTTGAATGTGCGAACATATTTTTCAAAACCACTAACACTTTATTAAATCGAAAAACATTATCTAAATTCGTTACTCAATTTTCCGGAGCTCTTATTCGCCATGGCCAGTCCATTTCAGGAATCTTGTGTGTTATAGTGGCAATTAAATTTCGTAAGGCGATGAATAGGGCTGTGGTTTAGTTACTCACCTATGCTATAGAAATAACCGCTGATGGTTAAGAGAAGCTGATTTTATTTTTTCCACACTCTGTTTTGTAAACTTCTATCGGTATGGAGTATACATGTGATGTTCTAGATAAAAAAAACCTAAGGGCAGCCACATTGTGTTGCCAAATGCTAGTGCTAAATACACTCTTTTTCAGCAAATTTGGTAATACCTCCGTAAGCGTATGAGTAATGTTTGTCCGAGCCGCTTTAGTCCAACAATACCGTCGAATCGAGAAAAGACAAAGGAGGGCAGCAAATCGAACATCAACGTCCACAAAAACTTTTGTGTTCTACTCGAGATTACATCTACGCATGAAACTAGTTCATGATGCCACTGTTGGGGAACGTTTCAAGGAAAACAAAAAATTTCCTACGCACACGAAATCTATCATGGTGATGTTCATCTACGAGAGGGAGATCGGATCCACATACCCTTGTAGATCGTTAAGCGGAAGCGTTAATAAACGCGGTTGATGTAGTGGTACGTCTTCACGATCCGTCCCATGAACCGTCTCGTGATCCGTCCCAATCAAGTGCCGAACGGATGGCACCTCCGTGTTCCGCACACGTACAGCTCGATGACGATCTCCGCCTTCTTGATCCAGCAAGAGAGACGGGGAAGTAGATGAGTTCTCTGGTAGCGTGACGGCGCGCCGGTGATGGTGATGATCTATTCCTTCAGGGCTCCGCCCCGAGCTCCGTAGAAATCCAATCTAGAGGAAGAACTACGAGGTATAGGTTTGAGTTGCACGTGGCAAAGTTGTGTCTTAAAAACCCTAAAACCTCTAGTATATATAGGAGGAGGGGAGGGGATAGCATTGGGCTCAAGGGAGCCCCTAGGTCGCCAGCCAAGGAGGAGAGGACGACTCCAACTCCAATTCGGTTTTGGAAGGAGGAGTCCTCCTCTTCCTTCCCACCTCCCTCTTCCTTTTTCTTTTCTTTTCTCTTTGGTTTTTTCCTCCTAGCGCCACTACCCACTTGGACTGGCCTCACCAGCTCACTAAGGGCTGGTGCGCCACCCCTGGGCCACCAGGCTCACTCCCGGGTGGGTGGGCCCCTCCCGGTGAAGATCCGGAACCCATTCGTCACTCTCGGTACACTGCCGGTAATGCCCGAAATCTTTTCGGAGACCAAATGAAACAATCCTATATATCAATCTTCGTTTCCGGACCATTTCAGAAACTCTCATGACGTCCGTGATCTCATCCGGGACTCCGAACAACTTTCGATCACCAGCACGTATAACTCAACTATACCGAAACGTCACTGAACCTTAAGTGTGCAGACCCTGCGGGTTCGAGAACTATGCAGACATGACCTGAGACACTCCCCGGTCAATATCCAATAGCGGAACCTGGATGTCCATATTGGATCCTACATATTCTACAAAGATCTTATCGGTTGAACATCTATGTCAAGGATTCATATAATCTCGTATATTATTCCCTTTGTCCTTCGGTATGTTACTTGCCCGAGATTCGATCATCGGTATCTCTATACCTAGTTCAATCTCGTTACCGGCAAGTCTCTTTACTCATTCCGTAATACACGATCCCATAACTAACCCCTTAGTCACATTGCTTGCAAGGCTTGTTGTGATGTTGTATTACCGAGTGGGTCCCGAGATACCTCTCCGTCACACGGAGTGATAAATCCTAATCTTGATCCATGCCAACCCAACAGACACCTTTGGAGATACCTGTAGAGCACCTTTATAGTCACCCAGTTACGTTGCGGCGTTTGATAAACCACAAGGCATTCCTCCGGTGTTCGGAAATTGCACGATCTCATGGTCATAGGAACAGATATATTGACATGCAGAATACAATAGCAATAAACTGACACGATCATATACCACGTTTATAGTTTGGGTCTTGTCCATCACATCATTCTCCCAATGTTGTGATCCCGTTATCAAGTGACGACACTTGCCTATGGACAGGAAACCTTGACCATCTTTGATCAACGAACTAGTCAACTAGAGGCTCATTAGGGACAATGTGTTGTCTATGTATCCACACATGCATTTGAACAATAACTTTTTTACTAAAATAAAACTAAGGAACATAAAATAGAAGTTATGTACAGAAGGTTGTGCTTTCTAAATTCATCCAGCTCATGCCCGTAAAAAAGAATCCATCAATAAGGTTGAACAAGTCTTATTGACAAACCTTTTTTGAATGACATGGAACTGGAGAACTTTTGAATAACACTAGGTTATCTCAATGGGGAAATGCATGTCCCCAACAATAAGTATATCATATTTATTTTTGTAGGAAGAGGAAATTCAAAGTCTCCAATAGTGAACGTTGTAATTTTTCCAATGGAGTTGATGCTATGGACTTTCGATTGCTTCTTTGGAAAGTGTATCATATGCTCATTACCATTGACATGAAAAGTGACATTGTCTTTCTTGCAATCAATAACAGCCCCTGCAGTATTCAGAAAAGGTCCACCAAGGATGATCGACAAACCGTCGTCCTCGGGAATATCAAGAATAACAAAGTCCGTTAAAATAGTAACGTTTGCAACCACAACAGGCACATCCTCTCAAATGCCGATAAGTAAAGCAGTTGATTTATCAGCCATTTGAAGAGAGATTTGAGTAGGTGTCAATTTATTCAAGTCAAGTCTACGATATAAAGAGAACGACATAACACTAACACCATCTCCAAGGTCACATAAGGCAGTTCTAACATAATTTCTTTTAATGGAGCATGGTATAGTGGGTACTCCGGGATCTCCTAATTTCTTTGGTATTCCATCCTTAAAAGTGTAATTAGCAAGCATGATGGAGATCTCAGCTTCCGGTATCTTTCTTTTATTAGTAACAATATCTTTTATGTACTTAGCATAGGGAGATATTTTCATAACATCAGTTAAGCGCATATGTAAGAAAACAGGTCTCAGCATTTCAGCAAAGCGCTCAAAATCCTCATCATCCTTTTTTTTGATGGTTTAGGAGGAAAGGGCATGGGTTCCTGAATCCATGGTTCTCTTTCTCTACCATGCTTCCTAGCAACAAAATCTCTTTTATCACATCTCTTATTCTTAGGTTGTGGGTTATCAAGATCAACAACAGGTTCAATCTCCACATCCTTGTCATTACTAGGTTGAGCGTCGACATGAACATCATCATTAATATTATCACTAGGTTCATGTTCATTATCAGATTGTGTCTCAGCATCAGAAATAGAGATATCATTTGGGTTTTCACGTGACTCTATATGAGGTTCACTAGCTGCATGCAAAGTCCTATCATCATTCATTTTCTTTTTATTAGATGGATCAGGTACATCAATATTAACTCTCTGAGATTCTTGCTCAATTCTCTTACGATGACCCTCAGTATACAAAGGTTCCTCAGTCATTCTACCACCTCTAGTTACAACTCTAACAACATGATCATTGTTTTTATTACTCTTCTCATTGAGCAATCATTTTGTGCCTTAAGTACCTGTTCTACTTGAGTAGTTATCATGGAAGCATGTTTACTAATAAGCCTAAGGTCATTAACAGTTCTACTCATATATTCACCCAAGCGATCATGCATGTAAGCATTATGTTTCAATTGTCTACTAACATAAGCATTGGAATTTTCTTGTTTAGTAACAAAGTTATCAAATTCATTTAAGCATTGGCTAGCACACTTATTATAAGGAATATAACATCTTCAGGTTATCAAGCTAAACGATTATCTTGAAACAGAAAATACAATAATAATTATTTTATTATTGCCTCTAGGGCATATTTTCAACACAACGTGATCTCCCCGCACCCTTCCACATCATCTCACCATGGCGACCACCAAGCACCACTACCAAGCAAGCCCAGCATTACGAGCTCCTCCACCTCAGGCTGCCGCGCTGACAGAGTAGCAGCAACCCTCCCTCGCGTCGCCATGCGACCTCACGAGAACACCTCCTTGCCGCCGGACCTCCAAACCGCTGCCCGAGCGCCATACAGGCCGCTGGAGCCCCTCCACCATGCACCCCACAAGAGCAGCAACACCACGATGAGCTCGGCCCTTCCGTCGCAGCTCCGTGCTGCCCGAACCTCCCGCGCACGCCCTCGCTGGACGCGGATCTCGTCAGCGCCCGCGCCATCTCAGTCGCGCCTCGCCGCACCTAGCCGATGTGAGCCACTATCGCGCCGCCCCCACTCCCTGGCCATCGGATCCGAGCCAGCCGGCGTCGGAGCCGCACCTGCACGCCCGCCGGAGTCCGACGGGCCTTACCCTTGCCATGCCCGCGTCGGACCAGATTGGCCAAAGCACGGGCCCCGCTTGCACGCCACCAGATCCGGGCGCAAGGCCCCCAGATTCGCCGCCCCCGCCGGAGAAGATGAGCTCCAGCTCGCCGGCGCCGAGATTGCGACAACCACGCGCCAGTGCTGCACGAGCCATCCACCGCCGCCGCAGCCTGGAGGAAGCCCCGCCGCCGCCGCCACACGGGCTTTGTCCGGTGGCGCATTCCGGCGACGGCGAAGGGGGGAGATGACGGAGAAGCGGTTGTCGCTGGTGGCTTGGATGGCCGCCCGTGACGCTCGTGAGGAGCGACGCGGGCCGGTTAGTGGTACTCATCACATGGATTATTAGTTCTGTGTATACTTCCAAGCATCTGTCGTTCTGATGCCGCAGATTATGCAGGCTAGTGCCTACGATGAAATTCCTCTAAAATTCGTCCACGTCAAACAGAGCATTGTTGTTTATAGCTTTGAGCAACCGGATGGCAGCCCCTAGTAAGCTGTATACAGATCGCCAGTTCACTCACATGGCCGGCTGCTAATCCTTGTACTCTGACTTAGAATTATAAGATTTCAAGGTGCGATCTAGTTCTAGGATAAGTTTCTGAATCGAAGAATGTACAGCGCACCATGTTGCAGTGGCCAGTAGGTACGAGCCGACGACCTTCCATCGATGAACCCCACCATATAAAAGGACGACTTCTCGCGCCTTACCCAGCAGCTACAGCAGACCATGTCGACGCCCAGAGCTCCTCCGAGTCTGGCCACGGCGGCGACGGCTATCCTGGCCGTCCTGGCCGCGGCGCTTGTCACCACCGGAGCTCGCGCCCAAATGTGCGGTGCGCAGGCCAACGGACGGAAGTGCGAAAACTGCCTCTGCTGCAGCCGCTTCGGGTTCTGCGGCAACACGGCCGACTACTGCGGCGACGGTTGCCAGAGCCAGTGCAGCGGCTGCGGCCCCACTTCTCCCGGCGGCCAGGGCGTGGCGTCCATCGTGTCCAGGGAGCTCTTCGAGCGGCTCCTCCTCCACCGCAACGACGCGGCGTGCCCGGCCAGCGGGTTCTACACGTACGACGCGTTCCTCGCTGCTGCCGAGGCGTTCCCTACCTTCGCCGGCACGACGTTCAGCACCAACACCCGGAAGCGGGAGGTGGCCGCGTTCCTGGGCCAGACATCCCACGAGACCACCGGCGGGTGGCCGACGGCGCCCGACAGCCCCTACTCGTGGGGCTACTGCTTCAAGCGGGAGAGGAACCCGGCGTCCAGCTACTGCGAGCCCAGCACGGAGTGGCCGTGCGCGACCGACATGCAGTACTATGGCCGCGGTCCCATCCAGCTCTCCTACAACTACAACTACGGCCCGGCGGGCCGCGCGATCGGCGTGGACCTGCTGAACCAGCCGGCGCTGGTGGAGATAGACCCGGTGGTCTCATTCAAGACGGCCCTATGGTTCTGGATGACCCCGCAGGCTAACAAGCCGTCGTCCCACGCCGTGATCACGGGGCAGTGGATGCTGACGGCCGCGGACATGGCCGCCGGCCGGTTTCCCGGATACGGCGTGATCACCAACATCATCAACGGCGGGCTCGAGTGCGGGATCGGACCGGACCCACGGGTGGCCGACCGGATTGGGTTCTATAAGCGCTACTGCAACGTTCTCGGTGTCGGCTACGGGAGTAACCTCGACTGCGACAGGCAGAGGCCATTCTCCAGCTGAGAAAGCAGCTTCTCACTTGAGCTCGCGGGGCCACCCACAAGTGGCTCTCGTGCTCCGGCTTCCATCAAGGCCCGATCGATTGGCTACCCATTGGCAATTTCTCTTATTGTCTTGGAGAGATCATTTCCTTTTTTCTTACGGAGGCGGAAAACAGAAAACCCAAGATCCTTTTTCCAAGGACCGATCATGTTTGATTCACCATCTCCAACTGCATCATTCGTTGTTCCCAGGCATTGTGGGGAGCATGTTCACTCTGCACCATCTTCACAAACAACACCTTCTACATCCCTACGGTCACCCCCATTTGTAGACCATGGAGATACATCTGTGTTCGTTTATGTATGTTAGTTGCTAGCTACTTTATGTATGTTCGTTTATGTATCCATACATTCATATTGCTATTCATATTCTTCCAAAGAGGGTCATGCAAAGATTAGACTATTTTAAATCCAGATTCTTTTGATAAGAAAATGGTAAAAAAAATATAGGCTGGCCAAATGAAACATGGTTTATAGGACGAAAGGCCAAGGCGGTAATGGAATTCATGACAATGAGTCATTTTTCTATGGGAAAACTTACTTTATTAATCGAAGGATAGATACATCATCAGCCAACAAATTTAAAATAAAATTAGGCAGGTAATTGACCCAACGGAATGGATTATTAGCACGACCCATCTAGTCAGCTCATGAGCTACATAATTTGACTCCCTAATACAATGCTCAATAGTAAACTTCCCCAAATCTTTTAAGAAACTACAACATTGATCAAAGATTGGCGCTGCCACCATAGAATAGCCTTCATTCTGTCTGATTGCATCCACCACCGTGATATTATCCGATCTCACCACCAAGTTCTGACATCCGGTTTCTCTTGCTAGCTTCAGGCCTTCAAGCAAAGCTGCTGCTTCTGCCGAGAAGACATCACAAACATGTTCTAATCTTGTCGTGGGTGTCGACATAAAAGATCCCCGGTGATCACGGATGACAGCTCGTTGATGAAAGATGGTTGAGGTTTCCTAGCCACAGACAAGTGTTTTCACTTGATAATGGGATTACATCATTGGGAGAATGATGTGATAGACAAGGTCCAAACTATAAACGTAGCATATGACCGTGCTATTTTGTTGCTATAGTTTTCTCCATGTCAAGTATACATTCCTATGACCATGAGATCATGTAACTCACTGACACCGGAGGAATGCCTTGTGTGTATCAAACGTCGCAACGTAACTGGTGACTATAAAGGTGCTCTACAGGTATCTCCGAAGGTGTCCATTGAGTTAGCATGGATCAAGACTGAGATTTGTCACTCCGTATGACAGAGAGGTATCTCAGAGCCCATTCGGTAATACACCATCACAAACAAGCCTTGCAAGCAATGTGACTAAAGAGTTAGCCACGGGATCTTGTTTTACTGAACGAGTAAAGAGACTTGCCGGTAACGAGATTGAAATAGGTATGGGGATACCGATGATCGAATCTCGGGAAGGTAACATACCGAAGGACAAAGGGAATGATATACGGGATTAACTCAATCCTTGACATAGAGGTTCAACCGATAAGATCATAGAATATGTAGGATCCAATATGGGCATATAGGTCCCGCTATTGGATATTGATCGGAGAGTGTCTCGGTCATGTCTACATAGTTCTCGAACCCGCAGGGTCTGCACACTTAAGGTTCGGTGACGTTTCGGTATAGTTGAATTATTGATGTTGGTAACCGAAGGTAGTTCGTAGTCCCGGATGAGACCCCATACTTCACGAGGGTTTCCGAAATGGTCCGGAGACAAAGATTGATATATAGGAAGTATCTATTTGGCTTTCGGAAGGTTTTCGGGCATTACCGGTAAAGTACCGGGAGTGACGAATGGGTTCCGGAGTTCCACCGGGAGGGGCCATCCACCCAGGAGAGAACCAAAGAGGCCCAAGGGTGGCGCAGCAGCCCTTATTGGGCTGGTGGCCAGCTCAAGAAGGGCCACTTCAGCCGAAGCGAGAAGGAAAGAGAGGAGAGGGGCCAAACCGAATAGGAGAAGGGGACTCCTCCTCCAAACCGTATTGGAGGAGGACTCCTCCTCTTGCTTGGCGAGCCGGCCAACCCTAGGGTTTTTTCGCTAGGGTGCCACCCCTCCCTCCCACATATATATAGTGGAGGTGAGAGAGGCTTCTGGCACCTCAAGCAAAAGTGCATCCCTCTCTCCCTCCACCACTTCGTGACACCCCGTAGCTAGATCGAAACGACATGACGAAGCCCTGCCGGAGTAGCTCCACCACCATCACTACCACGCCGTCGTGCTGCCGAAGAATTCAGCCACCTCTTCGTCTCTCTTGCTGGATCAAAAAGGCGGAGATCATCATCGAGTTATACGTGTGCTGAACGCATAGGTGCCGTCCGTTCGGTACTAGATCGAGATGGAGTTCATGGAACGCTTGCGAAGACGATCGACAACATCAACCGCGTTTCTTAACGCTTCCCGCTTAGCGATCTACAAGGGTATGTAGATCCGATCTCCCCTCCCGTAGATGATCATCACCATGATATCTTTTGCGTGTGCGTAGGATTTTTTTTGTTTCCTATGCAACGTTCCCCTATAGTGGCATCATGATCTAGGTTCATGCATAGATGATATCTCGAGTGGAAGACAAAAGAGTTTGTGGGCGTTGATGTTCAATTTGCTGCCCTCCTTAGTCTTTTCTTGATTGGGCGGTATTGTTGGATTGAAGCGGCTCATACCAACATTACTCGTACACTTACGAGAGACCGGTTTCATCGACTAACATGCAACTTGTTGCATAAAGATGACTCGCGGGTGTTTGTTTCTTCAACTTTATTTGAATTAGATTTGGCCGAGGCGGTCCTTGGAGAAAATTAAATAGCAATTTGCATTTCACCGTTGTCGCTTTGAGTAAGTAAGATACGATCATACTAGATGCCCATAGCAGGCACGTAAAATTTGCAACAACAAATTAGAGGACGTCTAACTTGTTTTTGCAGGGTATGCATGTGATGTGATATGGCCAAAGACATGATATGATATATTGGATGTATGAGAAGATCATGTTGTAATAGTTAAATATCGACTTGCACGTCGATGCTACATCAACCGGCAGGAGCCATAGTGTTGTCTTATAATTATTTTGCGCTTGGTGATGCTTTGCTTTATCGCTAGTAGTAGCTTTAGTAGTAACAGCATAGGAAGCACGACAACCTCGATGACAGCACAATGATGGAGATCATGGTGTGACGCCGATGACGATGAAGATCATGCCAGTGCTTTGGTGATGGAGATCAAGAAGCACAAGTTCATGGCCATATCATGTCACTTATGATTTCATGTGATGTTAATCCTTTTATGCACCTTATTTTCCTTAGGACAACGGTAGCATTATAAGGTGATCTCTCACTAAAATTTCAAGATAAAATTGTGTTCTCCCCAACTGTGCACCGTTGCGACAGTTCATCGTTTTGAAACACCACGTGATGATCGGGTGTGATAGACTCTACGTTCACATACAACGGGTGCAAAACAGTTGCACACGTGGAACACTCGGGTTAAACTTGACGAGCCTAGCATGTACAGACATGGCCTTGAAACATACGAGACTGAAAGGTCGAGCATGAATCATATAATGGATATGATCAACATGGAGATGTTCACCATTGAAGCTAAACTCAAGTCATGTGATGATCGGACTTGAGTTAGTGAATTTGGATCATGCGCCACTCGAATGATTAGAGGGATGTCAATTTGAGTTGGAGTTTATTACTAATATGATTAGCTAAACTCAATTATCTTGAACATAGTCTAAGTAATCTTTGCAAAATTTTATGATGTAGATCAATGGCTCGCACAGTAGCAACCCTGAATTTTAATGCGTTCCTAGAGAAAGCTAGGCCGAAAGATGATGGAAGCAACTCTGTTGACTGGGTCCGTAATCTAAGGCTTATCCTCACGGCTGCTCAAAAGCAATATGTCCTTCATGTAGCGCTAGGTGATGCACCACCCGAAACGGCGTCCCAAGATGTTAAGAACGCTTGGCATTCCCGTAAGGATGACTACTCAGTAGTTCAATGTGCAGTTTTGTATGGCTTAGAACCGGGACTACAAAGACATTTTGAACGCCTACTAAAGCTACATCCTAGCAATATAGTAAACTCATCTGCAAACACAAACGTTAGTTTAAAGACAACCCTATGGCTCCTGCCGGTTGCCGTACCATCAACGTGCAAGTCAATATTAACTATTACAACATGATCATCTCATACATCCAATATATCTCATCACGTCATTGGCCATATCATATCACAAGCATACCGTGCAAAAACAAGTTAGACGTCCTCTAATTTGTTGTTGCATGTGTTTACGTGGCTGCTGTGGGTATTTAGTATGATCGCATCTTACTTACGCAAAAACCACAACGGAGATGTGCAAATTTCTATTTAACCTCTCCAAGGACCGCCTCGGCCAAAACCAATTCAACTAAAGTTGAAGAAATTGACACCCGCCAGTCATCTTTATGCAACGAGGTTGCATGTCAATCGATGAAACCGGTCTTTCGTAAGCGTATGAATAATGTCGGTCAGGGCCGCTTCAATCCAACAATACCGCCGAATCAAGAAAAGACTAAGGAGGGCAGCAAATCAAACATCACCGTCCACAAAACCCTTTGTGTTCTACTCGAGATAACATCTACGTATGAACCTAGCTCTAATACCACTGTTGGAGAACGGTGCATGGGAAACAAAAAAAATTCCTACGCACACGAAGACCTATCATGGTGATGTCCATCTACGAGAGGAGATTTGGATCTACGTACCCTTGTAGATTGCACGGCAGGAAGCGTTAAGAAATGCTGTTGATGTAGTGGAACGTCTTCACGTCCCTCGAACCGCCCCACGAACCGTCCCGCGATCCGTCCCACGATCCGTCCCGCGATCCGTCCCACGAACCGTCTCGTGATCTATCTCATGATCCGTTCCGATCTAGTGCCAAACGGACGACACCTCCGCATTCAGCACACGTACAGCTCGATGATGATCTCCACCTTCTTGATCCAGCAAGAGGGGGCGGAGAGGTAGAAGAGTTCTCCGGCAGCGTGACGGCGCTCCAATGGTGGTGACGATCTAATCCTGCAGGGCTCCGCCCGAGCTTCGCAGAAATACGATCTAGAGGAAGAACTATGGTGTGTAAATCTGAATTGCACGTGGAAAAAAGTTGTCTCAAATCAGCCCTAAATCACCACTATATATAGGAGGGAGGTGTAATGCCCCAAGTGTAGGACTTTCCCTTTTTGTAACCTTCCATGTGGGGCCACCTTGTCAGAGATTGTGATGATATCATTTTGTGCCATGATTTCATGTGTGTTCCTTAGTGCTTACTTCCCTTGCATGCATGCATAACATATCATTCCTTGCCATACCTTATGATTGCATGCCATGATCATGTTGCATTTGTTTTTACTAGGAGTAGTGTTGTGGTGTTGTGAGTGCATGTGATCTTGCTAGGGTTAAGTGGTGGTTTTGCACTATCTTGTGATGCATGTGATAATGGTGTGTGTGATGTAGGAGTGAGTGCTAGTCATTTTAAGCTCTTGCTTTTAAACTCCTTTTCCCTCCTATTTTTTTTTCATGTCAAAATTCCTTCTTCCCAAAAATGATTCTAAAATGTCTGGTGGTTAGATAAAAATGTGGTTATGAGGAGGAGTATTTTTTGCTGACTTGTTATTTGTTTTAAAAGGTGCAAATAAATCCAAAACAACAAATTAATTCCTGTTTTGCATTTATTTCAAACAGCTCCAAATATTGTTTTCCTATTTTTTTTCTATTGGGCCATAATTCCTCTTGACCAGCAGGATTTTCCTTTTATTTTTTTAACCCAGTAGTTATTTTGGGTAATATTTTCTTCCCTGGGTGCATTTTTTTCCTGTTTATCTAATTGGTTAAACCTCCTGTGTATTATTTCTTTCCCTGGCCCATTAAGTCTTCCTCCCGTGCTGGTCCAGTAGGTCTCCACCCCTGGCGACAGAGCCCGCTGGCGAGCCGTTTTCTTCTTCTTCCCGACGTCATGCTGTACGACCTACGCTCCACCTCTCGATCGTTTTCTCCTTGATCCAGCGGCTCGAGCTCGCCTCCCGAGACGTTAAAAGGAGCCCGGGGCCTCCTCCTCCGCCCTAGGGTTCCCTCTCCGTCCCCCCAGCGCCGCCAGTTTCCCCCTTCCTCGTTCTTCCCTGGTAAGCTTCTGAGAAGTAGCAGAGAGAGAGAGAGAGAGAGAGAGAGTGCAGCCCCTCCCCCGTCAACCCGCCGTTCCGTCGTCTCCGGCACCGGCCGCCATGTCCGGGAGCTCGGGGCGGCTCCCCGCGTCCCATTCCCGGGGTTAGGACCCCGAGGAGCAACCCCCCCCCCCCCCCCCGTCGAGCTCGTCCTCGTCAACGGGGCGAACCGGGCGAACTCCTTCCCTGCTTCGGTCTACGTCGGAGGAGCTTCTTCGGCGTCTTCTTCCCCGGTCCGGCGCTCCTCCTCCCCGTTCGGCGCCCCATCTTCTCCCAAGGTGAGGCCGCGTCCTCCCCCTTCCTTCCTCCTCCGCGGATCGGCTCAGACAACGTCGGGTGCGTGCTTTCTCTGTTCTGGAGCAGCTGCATGGAAGGGTGCAGTAGTTTCGGTTGTTCTGCGTAGTGTAGCGTTCTTGGGGGTGCCGCGCAGAGGAGGGCTTCCTCCCCCCTCGCAGCAGCAGCGCCGTGGTTATGGGAACCACCTCGTCGCCGGTTATGTGGCTTCCTGTCGCCTCGGTCGCGGTAGACGCAGAGCAACAACGTAGTGTTGGTGCGGTTCCTCCGTCAGTCTAGGGCGCCATGCGGGCGTGCTCTAGCAGCAGCGGGGGTTCCTTCCCGCGTAGATGGCTGTTCGTCGTGTGCAAGAGCTCGTCGCCGGCAGCGCAGCTAGCAACGTCGGCTAGGATAGCCGTCACGTTCCCTGTCACTGTCGTTCCCAGTAGACAGACAGAGGGTGATTTCAGATATCTATTCCTGTATGAGAATTCCCCTCTGTCAGATACCCCTCCGTAGCCCGATGGTAGTGTTGTGCTGGCATATACTTGCGCCTGTAGGAGGGCGTGGGTTCGAGTCCCCACCTCGGCGCCTTTTGTTGTTTTGGTTGATTTATTCGTATCAATGGGCCTGCAGTCAACTTACCTTGCTATTCCCTTTTCTCTTGTTAACAACCGTAGCAGCAGCGCAGTGGATGTATTGTGGGGTGTTGTATCAGGGGGCCGGGGTTCGAATCCCTTGAGCCCAGATTTCTTTTTCTTTTGTTTTTTCCTGTTTTGCAGTCATTTTTTCCCCTTGCTATGTGAGCAACCCCATGTCCAGCTCAGAGAATATTTTGCCCTATGTTTCTCCCTTCCATGTTAATTGTAGGAGGTGTAGGAGTAGCTTGTGATGATAGTAGTGGTGTGAATCTATGCCTATGTTCCTTCCTTCCATGTCACTTGTTGGAGGTGTAAGAGTAGATTGTGATGGTAGTAGTGGAGTGGGTCTAGGGGTTTGTGAGATGGTGCTTGAGGTGTGATGTGTGTGCAAGTGTGTGTATCTTGGTGCTCTCACTTGTGTGCCTTGCTAGTCTAGTGCATGTGGGTGCTAGTTGTCCTTGTGATGGTGGCCTTGGGCAAGTTTGTGTGAATGTAGGGGTGCCCTCTCTCACCACCTTTAATTATGTGTGAGAGCTTATCCTAGTGTTCATTGCCATCATAACATGTGTAGGTATGGAGATGATGTTGTTGTGAGTGCACACCACTTGTGGTACATACTAAAAGTGTTTGAGAGATGATGCTACCAAGTTATTTGCTTAGTTTCTTACCCCCTCTAGTTTTCCTTAGGTTTAAGGGCATGATGTTGTTGTAAATGAAGTGGAATATATGTGAGAGTGTGCACCATCACATGCCCATATGTGGAGGTGTGCATACTCTCTTGTTAGCTTAGAGTCCCATTGTGTTGTGCTTGATTCTAGTAATATTGTGATATGGGTGTTGGTGTTGTTGATGTGCATGACACAAACATGGGGTTCAAACCCCCATGTCACTTTGTCATTGTGCACATAAGATTCAGCTATGTATTTGTCATCTTAGAAGCATACCTTGTGGAATTGCATTTGCACTTTGTTGAAAGTTTGGGCTTTGTTTCCATGGCATAGATGGAGCCCAAGGGCATGGATCTTTGTGTGTTAGTAGTAGGGGTTTGTGCTCAACACCATAGTGGTGTCAATCACCTCTTGGTGACATGTGTGTGCAAACTATGCCTAGACAAAGTGGGCATGTGGATGGAAAATTCCAGATTTTTGAACTCTGAAATTTTCACTAAGTCTGGAATGCTGGAAACATTTTCTTCCCCTGTAGATGAGGATATGCTGGTCATTCTGTTGAGAACTGGACTTAGTTCAGTGCTAGTGTTTTGAACCTGGTATGTTTGTGAAGCTTCCTGTAAATTTTAAAGTCATTTGGAGTCCAGTAGCTTGTGTTTTGATTGCTGTCAAAAAGCTTCAGAACAGAAACAGAATCTCAGGTGCAGGAATTTTCACTAGGTCCCTGAGAACTGATGGTTTTGGGAAAGTTTGTGGCCTTGTATCTTCTAGAGTTTAATTACTTTTGCTGTGATTCTTGCTGGAGCTTGTAGTGTTCTTGGTTGGCAACAACCACATATATTGTTTGTCATATTTGAGGACCTGTAGTTATGTTGCATGTGGCTCACAAACAGCTAAGATGCAGAAACTGGCAGACTATGTAGTTTTGCCATTTTGGTCAAAGTTTGTGCTTATTTGTTGTTGTGGTGTTCTACCTTGCTCCATTTCATTCATGTTGGGTTAATATATGTCTTGGCAACCTGGGAACACCAGATTTGTGCCAATTGTGTGTGTGGTGATGAATCTTTCACGTAGGGCTTCATATCGTGTTTCGTTGATTCCTGTTGATCCGTAGCTCCGTTTGCAAAGTTCTTTACATGGTTTTGCACCGTTTTTACGAGATGCATCTGTTCATATCATTCCCATGCATGTCCAAATAGTTTAGTGCAAAGTTCTGTCCAGGAACTTGCTGAAGTTTATTTTGCTTGTGCTAGTGTTAGAAATAGTGGTGCATGCTCAACTTTCATCTCATGCATCATGTGAGTGTTGCATTTTGTGGTGCTGCTGTTCATTGGCTGTTATTCTTATGTTGGGTAGCACCGGGAGCGGAGAACGAATACGTGGAGTCAGGAGAGTACGTGCAGGACGATCCAGAACCATTCCAAGCTGAGGATATCACAGGCAAGATGACATGACCTTGATCCCATCTCTAGACTTGTTATGTTAGTTTCGATTCCATGTCATTTTTGCTCGCTGCCTACCACTGAAAATATATTGCCTCTTCATGTGCCATGAGCCTAAACACCTCACTCTTTCCTAGCAAACTTGCATGGCTAGGTAGGCTTGCTCAGCTACTAATGTTAGCGTTGTTAGTTGCAGGTGTTTTTAAATCATGTGATGACATGAGCTTGATACCATTATATTAACTTCTGTTATTAAATTAATGTATCTATATATTTGGTAAATGACGGGAGGCCTAGCCTTTTGCCGGGTGTCTTGTTCCGTTATTGCCGCCTTAGTTACCGGTTACCGGTGTTTGATTCCATATTGATCGCTCCTAACACGTTCGGGTTTGTTATGGGGACCCCCTTGATAAATCGCGTAGTGTTAAGGCTTGTCCGGTAGGACCCAACTTTGGTACTATTTGCTAATCACCTAATAATGAACTGCATAGGGAATAGCTACCCCGAGGAACTTAATCAACAACCCGGGCCAGTGCTCCTCATGAGTGTTGGTCCAAACCAGAGCAGCTTATTACGCTCCCCGGGGCAACTCGGAGTTTTGGCGTGGTAACCATCGCTCATCCGGCGTGTCCTGAGACTGAGATACGCGGCTCTTATCAGGGTCGTCGATACGTCGGGAGGTCCTGCTAGCCTTGTCTTACCTTAGCGGTATATCTTGCGTATAGGAATCCCGGTGAGGCTTTGGTTTTCCCCAGAGTCGAGGTTTTCCTCTAAGGAATCCGACGAGATCACAAGATTCGTGACAGAGGATGCCTTTGCGGCCTGTGTTCGTTTGTGATGGACTAGTTGGAGCACCCTGCAGGGTTTAATCTTTCGGAAAGCCGTGCCTGCGGTTATGTGGCAACTTGGAATATTTTGTTAACATCCGGTATTAGAAAACTTAAACATAAACTAGTAAAATATGCCAACTGTGTGCGTAACCGTGACTGTCCCTTCGAAGATCTCTCTTCGACCGGGAACACGGTGGGGTTATGATTGCCTTAGGTAGGTGTTCAGGATCACTTTCTGATCAAGTATTCCTGATCGTTAGCGTAGGCCACTGTCACTTCTCCTTTGCGTAAGCTAGCCACTTATTCAATCTTAGGATGCAGCAGCCTGAAACACTTCACCCCTTCCTTACCCAATAACATGACTAGTTCTGGCACCAAGGTCTTAGATTGCTGAGTCCCCGTGGCTCACGGATTCCTCCGAAACTTCCAGCAGGTACAGGTACCCCAGAGTCAGATGATCCCGACGGCACCCAGCTGGCGTGGCAGTACGACGAGGAGACAGATCGTCTTTACGTGAACTATCCAGAGGACTGAGCCGTGGTCGTGATCGTGGGCCTGCAGCGGGTAGCATAGCATTTTCCTTGTTTTGTAGTCCGTACCGGAACTACCTTGTTTGTATCTGCGTTGTACTCTGTATTATTAATAAGAAGACAGTTGAATCCCAGATTGTCTACTGTAATTATTGTTATGTTCTATGTTTACTTGCTTGCGAAACACTTAGATGCGCTTCTTTCCTATTCGGGGGCCTCGACCCCCAGATCGGAAAGGACCGCATCTTGGTCGTTACAAGTTGGTAATGAGAGCCAGGCGACCATAGGAGCCTTTGTGTGATCGTATTTGGCTGAGTCGAGTCTAGTAAATGTTTTGAGTCTTAGTTATATCGGAGAGTAGGTTTCATTTTTCTCCTCTTCTTTCCTCTGGTGAGGCTTCCGTCTTAGGAAATCTTTAACTCTACTCCTTTTCTCGCTCAAATTTTTTTTTAGGATCACGCGGGTGTTTGCGAAATCTATATGATTTCGATGTGACGGAATCATGCCCTGGTGCCTCCTATCTGCCCTAAGTATCAGGGGAGTTGAGCTCCAGGGATTATCGCGCACATCGCCATCATTCAGATTTCTGAGTACCTAAGAACGGAGGGTGTTCGTTGTTGCTTCAATACGGGTAGTGGTGAGATAACCCCGATGTCCCCAGTACTGGTGTAGATTGTTCGGGGGTACTACCACACTTTGTATCGTTGTGATCACGAGGATCTGTTGTAGGCGAAGGTCCGAGATGCTGGTTGTGTGTTGAATGATGTGATACAGGTGACGGTTTAGTTTAGGAGTTGTGTGAAATACTCCTTGTATCCGGGTGCCTGATTGCATGACCAGTTATTTCGGGAATTCATAGGTGGGATATCTGGTAGTATCTTATAGGACTATCTTCCTACAGACGCTTGATTAAGGTTTGGGAAATCTCGATCATATGTTTGTTCCGAGCAGTTCTAGCTCACACTTGTTTGCTGTGGCCCTTATCGGAATTTTGTCGTCTGTTACTTTGAGAATGCACTCTTGCTATGTTGTTCGAGTGCAATGATACATTCTATTCAGATATTCTGTCTTTTGATTCAGCTTATCTTCAATTATTCTGTGGACTAATATGCTGTCCGTCTTCAGGATGGCTCCACCAACTCGTCAGACCCTAGCGCGTGAGGATATGCCGCCTCCACCTCCTCCTCCGCCACCGCCGCCTCCTCCTCCTGCAGAGGCCTGGCAGGCGATAATGGCAGCTACCAATGCAAACACTCAGATGCTGTTGTAGTTGATCCAGGAGAGAGCCAATCATCAGCACGGCAATTTCCAGCAGGGTGGCAATCACTTCGCCAGTCTGAGTCAGTTCCTGTCAAACCAGCCTAGGACGTTCACTTCTTGTGACCAGCCCTTTGATGCGGAAGATTGGATCCGTGATATGAACAAGAATTTTGAGTGTAGCAATGTGCGTCCAGAGGACTATGTCAAGTTTGCGACATTCCAGTTGAAGGGGCAGGCTTCTATTTGGTGGCAGCAGCTTAAGGACTCCAGAGGTGGCAGGGTGATGTCTTGGGACGAGTTTTGTCGTGACTTCAGGTCCCACTACATTCCTTCCAGTTTTGTTGAGGAGATGCGTGAGAAGTTCAGGCGCTTGAAGCAGGGCAGCAATTCTGTGTACAAGTACAATGTTGAGTTCCACGAGCTGGCCCGTTACGCGTTGCAGGATGTTCCGGATCAGAAGAGCAAGATATACCAGTTCAGGGGTGGCTTGAAGGAGGATTTGCAGTTAGCACTCGCTTTGCACGATCCTGAGGAGTTTGACAAATTCTATAACTTAGCTCTCAGAGCAGAGGCAGCCTTTCTCAGGGTGGAGAACTCCAAGAAACGTTTCAGAGATTCCAGCTCTTCCTCGACTCAGGTGGTTCAGAAGCAACAGAGGTTTTGGGTTTCTCCTCCTCCTCCGCGGCACTCTCAGCAGCCGAAGCACTCAGGTGGACGTGGTTCTTCCCGCCCACCCAACCCTAGATTCCAGCACAGATATCAGCATCAGAAGCAAGGGCCTCCTCAGATTCAGTTCCGGCAGCCAGAAGAGGTCACTTGTCACAAATGTGGGCAGAAGGGTCACTATGCCAACAAATGCACTTCTCAGCTCCGTCTGCCGCCTCCTCCTCCAGGCAAACCTCCTAGCAACGCTCTTGTGAAGTTCAACCCCAGATCAGCTCGAGTCAACATGGTGAATGCAGCTGAGGCAGAAAATTCATCAGATGTGATCATGGGTAATCTCCTAGTCAATGATTTTCCTGCTAAAGTCTTGTTTGATTCTGGTGCTTCGCATTGCTTCATCTCCAAGCCTTTCTTAGCTAAGCATGACATTCCTGCAATTCATTTGGATAGTACCTTCCGTGTGGTTTCTCCGGGCATGCGCATGAGTTCGTTCATGAGGGTTCCGGATGTTTCTATCAAGATGGACAATTATGCTTTTCTGGCGTCTCCTATTGTCTTGGGCAAGTCCGACATTGATTTGATCCTTGGTATGGACTGGTTGGCCATGAATAAGGCATCAATTGATTGTGAAGCTAAAGAAGTGAAGCTGACACACTCTTCGGAGGATGTGATTATATTCGCGGCGCGCGATGACACAGTCCGCTTGTTCTCCTTGAATGAAAAGGGTGAGATCAATCCCATTGAGCAAGTTCCAGTAGTCTGCGAATATCAGGACGTGTTTCCTGAAGAGTTGCCAGGGATGCCTCCGCACCGGGAAGTGGAGTTCGTCATTGAGCTTGAGCCGGGCACAGAGCCAATGTGCAAGCGGCCGTACAAGCTGGGGCCAGAAGAGTTGAAGGAACTCAAGAGACAACTCGACGAGCAGGAGCGTTTGGGTTTGATCAGACCAAGCTCGTCTCCGTGGGGACGTGGTGTTCTGTTTGTCAAGAAGAAGGATGGTACGGAACGGCTGTGTGTCGATTACCGCCCATTGAACAAGAAGACAATCAAGAACAAATATCCGCTTCCGAACATAAATGAGTTGTTCGAGCAGCTGAAAGGTGCTAAAGTATTCTCCAAGCTTGATCTCAGAATGGGCTATCATCAGATTCGCATTCGTGAGGAAGACATTCCAAAGACGGCTTTCAGGACCAGTTTTGGCTCATATGAGTATACGGTCATGTCTTTTGGTCTGGCTAATGCTCCTCCGACTTTTTGCCGATTGATGAACTATATTTTCTCGCCATTCAAGAATGAGTTTGTCTTGCTCTATCTCAATGACATTCTGGTCTTTTCCGAGGATGAGGAAGAACATGAGAAACATCTCAGGTTGGTGCTTGATAAACTGAGAGAATACAAGTTGTATGCCAAGTTTTCCAAGTGTGAGTTCTGGCTGAGAGAAGTGGTGTATCTTGGGCATATTATCTCTGCCGAGGGCATTAAGGTTGACCCGTCCAAGGTTCAAGCCATTGTTGAATGGGAACCTCCGCAGAATGTCAAGCAGCTTCGAAGCTTTCTCGGTCTTGCCGGATATTGCAGAAGATTCGTTGAGAACTTCTCCAAAATTGCCAAGCCGCTCTCTAGTCTTCTTCAGAAGGGTGTCAAGTATGTGTGGTCTCCAGAGTGTCAACTGGCTTTCGATACACTCAAAGAGAAGCTTACCTCCACTCCGGTATTGGCTCCTCCGGATGATTCCAAGCCGTACCAGGTCTTTTGCGATGCTTCTCTCCGGGGTTTTGGTGTAGTCTTGATGCAAGATAGGAAGGTGGTTGCTTATACCTCCAGGCAGCTGAAGCCTGCGGAGAAGAACTATCCTGTGCACGATCTCGAGCTTGCAGCTGTTGTGCACGCCTTGATGACTTGGAGACATCTCTTGTTGGAACATAAGGTTGAAGTTTTCACCGACCACAAGAGCCTCAAGTATATCTTCACTCAGCCTAACTTGAATCTTCGGCAAACACGTTGGGTGGAAATGCTCCAGGATTTTAATCCGAGTGTTGAGTACACGCCAGGCAAGGCAAATGTTGTGGCAGATGCATTGAGCAGGAAAGCATATTGCAACAGTCTGATTCTGCAACCTCTCCAGCCGAGTCTTTCTGAGTCTTTCAGGAAGCTCAATCTTCAGCTGGTTCCTCGGGGTTTTCTTGCGAACCTTCAGATCTCTCCTACCTTGGAAGATCAGGTCAGAGCAGCTCAGCTACTTGATACTATGGTGAAGAAGGTCAAGATTGGTGTGGGAAAGAGCCTTCCCAAGTATAAGTGTTTCACTGTGGATGCCAGGGACACGTTGTTTTTCGAGGACCGTCTTGTCGTCCCGAAAGGCGATCTCAGGAAGGTGATCATGGAAGAAGCTCATAATTCTCTACTTTCTATTCATCCGGGAAGCTCCAAGATGTACCATGACTTGAAGCAGTCATTCTGGTGGACCCGTATGAAGCGTGAAATTGCTCAATTCGTCAATGAGTGTGATGTATGTCGAAGGGTGAAAGCAGAACATCAAAGACCAGCGGGCCTCTTGTAGCCTTTGCCGATTCCCAAGTGGAAGTTCGATCACATTGAGATGGACTTCATCACAGGGTTTCCGAAGTCCAAGAAGGGCAATGACGCTATCTTCGTCGTCATCGACAAATTGAGTAAAGTGGCGCATTTCCTTCCAGTTAAGGAGTCCATTTCAGCAGCTGAGCTGGCAGAGTTGTACACTTCGAGGATTGTCTCGTTGCACGGTGTACCTATGATGATCTCATCAGATCGCGGGAGTATCTTCACTTCCAAGTTCTGGGACTCGTTTCAGTCTGCTATGGGCACGAAGATCCACTTCAGCACAACGTTCCATACTCAGACTAGTGGTCAAGTGGAGAGAGTGAATCAAGTTCTTGAGGACATGCTGAGAGCCTGTGTTATCTCGTTCGGCATGAAGTGGGAGGATTGTCTGCCTTTCGCGGAGTTCTCGTATAACAACAGTTATCAAGCTAGCTCCGGTAAGGCTCCGTTTGAAATTCTCTATGGTAGGAAGTGTCGTACTCCGCTCAACTGGTCCCAGACAGGCGAGCGTCAGATCCTTGGCAATGATATGATAGAAGAAGCTGAGGAGATGTGTCGGATCATTCGCGACAACCTCAGAGCAGCCCAATCCCGTCAGAAGAGCTATTACGATAGCAAGCACCGTGACATGTCGTATGAGCTTGATGATTTTGTCTATCTCAAGGTGTCGCCTATGAAGGGTATGCAGCGTTTTGGCATCAAAGGCAAGCTTGCGCCTCGTTTAGTTGGTCCGTTCAGGGTGGTTGGCAAGAGGGGCGACCTCGCGTACCAGCTCGAGCTTCCGTCAACCTTTGCAAATGTCCATGATGTGTTCCATGTTTCTCAGCTTCGGAGGTGTTTCAAGAACCCCGAGCGCACTGTGCATCTTCAGGAAATCGATCTTCAGCCTGACCTCTCTTATCGCGAGCATCCAGTTGCGGTTCTCGAGGCGACCGGGCGCAAGACCCGTAACAAGTCTGTCAAGTTTCTCAAAGTGCAGTGGTCACACCATTCCGATAAAGAGGCTACGTGGGAACGCGAGGATCACCTCCGTTCCGAATTTCCCGATTTCTTTCAGTCTTAGATCTCGGGGTCAAGATCTTCTTTGTAGTGTGGGAGAGTTTGTAATGCCCCAAGTGTAGGACTTTCCCTTTTTGTAACCTTCCATGTGGGGCCACCTTGTCAGAGATTGTGATGATATCATTTTGTGCCATGATTTCATGTGTGTTCCTTAGTGCTTACTTCCCTTGCATGCATGCATAACATATCATTCCTTGCCATACCTTATGATTGCATTCCATGATCATGTTGCATTTGTTTTTACTAGGAGTAGTGTTGTGGTGTTGTGAGTGCATGTGATCTTGGTAGGGTTAAGTGGTGGTTTTGCACTATCTTGTGATGCATGTGATCATGGTGTGTGTGATGTAGGAGTGAGTGCTAGTCATTTTAAGCTCTTGCTTTTAAACTCCTTTTCCCTCCTATTTTTTTTTCATGTCAACATTCCTCCTTCCCAAAAATGATTCTAAAATGTCTGGTGGTTAGATAAAAATGTGGTTATGAGGAGGAGTATTTTTTGCTGACTTGTTATTTGTTTTAAAAGGTGCAAATAAATCCAAAACAACAAATTAATTCCTGTTTTGCATTTATTTCAAACAGCTCCAAATATTGTTTTCCTATTTTTTTTCTATTGGGCCATAATTCCTCTTGACCAGCAGGATTTTCCTTTTATTTTTTTAACCCAGTAGTTATTTTGGGTAATATTTTCTTCCCTGGGTGCATTTTTTTCCTGTTTATCTAATTGGTTAAACCTCCTGTGTATTATTTCTTTCCCTGGCCCATTAAGTCTTCCTCCCGTGCTGGCCCAGTAGGTCTCCACCCCTGGCGACAGAGCCCGCTGGCGAGCCGTTTTCTTCTTCCTCCCGACGTCATGCTGTACGACCTACGCTCCACCTCTCGATCGTTTTCTCCTTGATCCAGCGGCTCGAGCTTGCCTCCCGAGACGTTAAAAGGAGCCCGGGGCCTCCTCCTCCGCCCTAGGGTTCCCTCTCCGTCCCCCCAGCGCCGCCAGTTTCCCCCTTCCTCGTTCTTCCCTGGTAAGCTTCTGAGAAGTAGCAGAGAGAGAGAGAGAGAGAGAGTGCAGCCCCTCCCCCGTCAACCCGCCGTTCCGTCGTCTCCGGCACCGGCCGCCATGTCCGGGGGCTCGGGGCGGCTCCCCGCATCCCATTCCCGGGGTTAGGACCCCGAGGAGCGACCCCCCCCCCGTCGAGCTCGTCCTCGTCAACGGGGCGAACCGGGCGAACTCCTTCCCTGCTTCGGTCTACGTCAGAGGAGCTTCTTCGGCGTCTTCTTCCCCGGTCCGGCGCTCCTCCTCCCCGTTCGGCGCCCCATCTTCTCCCAAGGTGAGGCCGCGTCCTCCCCCTTCCTTCCTCCTCCGCGGATCGGCTCAGACAACGTCGGGTGCGTGCTTTCTCTGTTCTGGAGCAGCTGCATGGAAGGGTGCAGTAGTTTCGGTTGTTCTGCGTAGTGTAGCGTTCTTGGGGGTGCCGCGCAGAGGAGGGCTTCCTCCCCCCTCGCAGCAGCAGCGCCGTGGTTATGGGAACCACCTCGTCGCCGGTTATGTGGCTTCCTGTCGCCTCGGTCGCGGTAGACGCAGAGCAACAAAGTAGTGTTGGTGCGGTTCCTCCGTCAGTCTAGGGCGCCATGCGGGCGTGCTCTAGCAGCAGCGGGGGTTCCTTCCCACGTAGATGGCTGTTCGTCGTTGCAAGAGCTCGTCGCCGGCAGCGCAGCTAGCAACGTCGTCTAGGATAGCCGTCACGTTCCCTGTCACTGTCGTTCCCAGTAGACAGACAGAGGGTGATTTCAGATATCTATTCCTGTATGAGAATTCCCCTCTGTCAGATACCCCTCCGTAGCCCGATGGTAGTGTTGTGCTGGCATATACTTGCGCCTGTAGGAGGGCGTGGGTTCGAGTCCCCCCCTCGGCGCCTTTTGTTGTTTTGATTGATTTATTCGTATCAATGGGCCTGCAGTCAACTTACCTTGCTATTCCCTTTTCTCTTGTTAACAACCGTAGCAGCAGCGCAGTGGATGTATTGTGGGGTGTTGTATCAGGGGGCCGGGGTTCGAATCCCTTGAGCCCAGATTTCTTTTTCTTTTGTTTTTTCCTGTTTTGCAGTCATTTTTTCCCCTTGCTATGTGAGCAACCCCATGTCCAGCTCAGAGAATATTTTGCCCTATGTTTCTCCCTTCCATGTTAATTGTAGGAGGTGTAGGAGTAGCTTGTGATGATAGTAGTGGTGTGAATCTATGCCTATGTTCCTTCCTTCCATGTCACTTGTTGGAGGTGTAAGAGTAGATTGTGATGGTAGTAGTGGAGTGGGTCTAGGGGTTTGTGAGATGGTGCTTGAGGTGTGATGTGTGTGCAAGTGTGTGTATCTTGGTGCTCTCACTTGTGTGCCTTGCTAGTCTAGTGCATGTGGGTGCTAGTTGTCCTTGTGATGGTGGCCTTGGGCAAGTTTGTGTGAATGTAGGGGTGCCCTCTCTCACCACCTTTAATTATGTGTGAGAGCTTATCCTAGTGTTCATTGCCATCATAACATGTGTAGGTATGGAGATGATGTTGTTGTGAGTGCACACCACTTGTGGTACATACTAAAAGTGTTTGAGAGATGATGCTACCAAGTTATTTGCTTAGTTTCTTACCCCCTCTAGTTTTCCTTAGGTTTAAGGGCATGATGTTGTTGTAAATGAAGTGGAATATATGTGAGAGTGTGCACCATCACATGCCCATATGTGGAGGTGTGCATACTCTCTTGTTAGCTTAGAGTCCCATTGTGTTGTGCTTGATTCTAGTAATATTGTGATATGGGTGTTGGTGTTGTTGATGTGCATGACACAAACATGGGGTTCAAACCCCCATGTCACTTTGTCATTGTGCACATAAGATTCAGCTATGTATTTGTCATCTTAGAAGCATACCTTGTGGAATTGCATTTGCACTTTGTTGAAAGTTTGGGCTTTGTTTCCATGGCATAGATGGAGCCCAAGGGCATGGATCTTTGTGTGTTAGTAGTAGGGGTTTGTGCTCAACACCATAGTGGTGTCAATCACCTCTTGGTGACATGTGTGTGCAAACTATGCCTAGACAAAGTGGGCATGTGGATGGAAAATTCCAGATTTTTGAACTCTGAAATTTTCACTAAGTCTGGAATGCTGGAAACATTTTCTTCCCCTGTAGATGAGGATGTGCTGGTCATTCTGTTGAGAACTGGACTTAGTTCAGTGCTAGTGTTTTGAACCTGGTATGTTTGTGAAGCTTCCTGTAAATTTTAAAGTCATTTGGAGTCCAGTAGCTTGTGTTTTGATTGCTGTCAAAAAGCTTCAGAACAGAAACAGAATCTCAGGTGCAGGAATTTTCACTAGGTCCCTGAGAACTGATGGTTTTGGGAAAGTTTGTGGCCTTGTATCTTCTAGAGTTTAATTACTTTTGCTGTGATTCTTGCTGGAGCTTGTAGTGTTCTTGGTTGGCAACAACCACATATATTGTTTGTCATATTTGAGGACCTGTAGTTATGTTGCATGTGGCTCACAAACAGCTAAGATGCAGAAACTGGCAGACTATGTAGTTTTGCCATTTTGGTCAAAGTTTGTGCTTATTTGTTGTTGTGGTGTTCTACCTTGCTCCATTTCATTCATGTTGGGTTAATATATGTCTTGGCAACCTGGGAACACCAGATTTGTGCCAATTGTGTGTGTGGTGATGAATCTTTCACGTAGGGCTTCATATCGTGTTTCGTTGATTCCTGTTGATCCGTAGCTCCGTTTGCAAAGTTCTTTACATGGTTTTGCACCGTTTTTACGAGATGCATCTGTTCATATCATTCCCATGCATGTCCAAATAGTTTAGTGCAAAGTTCTGTCCAGGAACTTGCTGAAGTTTATTTTGCTTGTGCTAGTGTTAGAAATAGTGGTGCATGCTCAACTTTCATCTCATGCATCATGTGAGTGTTGCATTTTATGGTGCTGCTGTTCATTGGCTGTTATTCTTATGTTGGGTAGCACCGGGAGCGGAGAACGAATACGTGGAGTCAGGAGAGTACGTGCAGGACGATCCAGAACCATTCCAAGCTGAGGATATCACAGGCAAGATGACATGACCTTGATCCCATCTCTAGACTTGTTATGTTAGTTTCGATTCCATGTCATTTTTGCTCGCTGCCTACCACTGAAAATATATTGCCTCTTCATGTGCCATGAGCCTAAACACCTCACTCTTTCCTAGCAAACTTGCATGGCTAGGTAGGCTTGCTCAGCTACTAATGTTAGCGTTGTTAGTTGCAGGTGTTTTTAAATCATGTGATGACATGAGCTTGATACCATTATATTAACTTCTGTTATTAAATTAATGTATCTATATATTTGGTAAATGACGGGAGGCCCAGCCTTTTGCCGGGTGTCTTGTTCCGTTATTGCCGCCTTAGTTACCGGTTACCGGTGTTTGATTCCATATTGATCGCTCCTAACATGTTCGGGGTTGTTATGGGGACCCCCTTGATAAATCGCGTAGTGTTAAGGCTTGTCCGGCAGGACCCAACTTTGGTACTATTTGCTAATCACCTAATAATGAACTGCATAAGGAATATCTACCCCGAGGAACTTAATCAACAACCCGGGCCAGTGCTCCTCATGAGTGTTGGTCCAAACCAGAGCAGCTTATTACGCTCCCCGGGGCAACTCGGAGTTTTGGCCTGGTAACCATCGCTCATCCGGCGTGTCCTGAGACTGAGATACGCGGCTCTTATCAGGGTCGTCGACACGTCGGGAGGTCCTGCTAGCCTTGTCTTACCTTAGCGGTATATCTTGCGTATAGGAATCCCGGTGAGGCTTTGGTTTTCCCCAGAGTCGAGGTTTTCCTCTAAGGAATCCGACGAGATCACGAGATTCATGACAGAGGATGCCTTTGCGGCCTGTGTTCGTTTGTGATGGACTAGTTGGAGCACCCTGCAGGGTTTAATCTTTCGGAAAGCCGTGCCCGCGGTTATGTGGCAACTTGGAATATTTTGTTAACATCCGGTATTAGAAAACTTAAACATAAACTAGTAAAATATGCCAACTGTGTGCGTAACCGTGACTGTCCCTTCGAAGATCTCTCTTCGACCGGGAACACGGTGGGGTTATGATTGCCTTAGGTAGGTGTTCAGGATCACTTTCTGATCAAGTATTCCTGATCGTTAGCGTAGGCCACTGTCACTTCTCCTTTGCGTAAGCTAGCCACTTATTCAATCTTAGGATGCAGCAGCCTGAAACACTTCACCCCTTCCTTACCCAATAACATGACTAGTTCTGGCACCAAGGTCTTAGATTGCTGAGTCCCCGTGGCTCACGGATTCCTCCGAAACTTCCAGCAGGTACAGGTACCCCAGAGTCAGATGATCCCGACGGCACCCAGCTGGCGTGGCAGTACGACGAGGAGACAGATCGTCTTTACGTGAACTATCCAGAGGACTGAGCCGTGGTCGTGATCGTGGGCCTGCAGCGGGTAGCATAGCATTTTCCTTGTTTTGTAGTCCGTACCGGAACTACCTTGTTTGTATCTGCGTTGTACTCTGTATTATTAATAAGAAGACAGTTGAATCCCAGATTGTCTACTGTAATTATTGTTATGTTCTATGTTTACTTGCTTGCGAAACACTTAGATGCGCTTCTTTCCTATTCGGGGGCCTCGACCCCCAGATCGGAAAGGACCGCATCTTGGTCGTTACAGGAGGGAGGGGAGGAGACAGCCTCAAAAGCTTAAGGTTTGGCCGAAATTGGAGGTGGAGGAGTCCTACTCCAATCCTACTTGGAGTAGGATTCCACCTTCCCACTTCAAAACTCTTTCCACCTTGTGTTTTTCCTTTTCAAACCTTATGGGCCTTAGTGGGAACTTATTCCAGCCCACTAGGGGCTCGTTTATCTCTTCCCATAGCCCATGAGACCCCTTGGGGCGTGACACCCCTCCCGATGGTCCCCGGCACCCCTCCCGGTACTCCCGGTACACTACCGATGAGCCCGAAAAATTTTCAGTGACCAAAATAGGACTTCCTATTGATAACTCACAAGTATAGGGGATCGCAACAGTTTTTGAGGGTAGAGTATTCAACCCAAATTTGTTGATTCGACACAAGGGGAAGCCAAAGAATATTCTCGAGTATTAGCAGTTGAGTTGTCAATTCAACCACACCTGAAAGACTTAGTATCTGCAGCAAAGTTTCAGTAGCAGAGTAGTGTGATAGTAACGGTAGCTGCAGTAAGAGCAGTAGCGGTAACAGTAGCAGGAGTGACAACAGTAGCGGTAAAGTAACTTAGCAAGGACCAGTAGGAAAAGCTCGTAGGCATTAATTCGGTGATGGATAATTATGTCGGATGACATTCATCATGTAATAGTTATAACATGGGGAGATATGTAACTAGCTCCAGTTCGTCAATGTAATATAGGCATGTATTCCGTATATAGTCATACGTGCTTATGGAAAAGAACTTGCATGACATCTATTGTCCATTCCTCCCGTGGCAGCGGGGTCCTAATGGAAACTAAGGGATATTAAGGTCTCCTTTTAATAGAGAACTGGAACAAAGCATTAGCACATAGTGAATACATGAACTCCTCATACTATCGTCATCTCCACGAGTGGTTCCGGCTATTGTCACTCCGGGGTTGCCGGGTCAAAACACATAATAGGTGACTACAACTTGCAAGATAGGATCAAGAACACACATATATTGATGAAAACATAATAGGTTCAGATCTGAGATCATGACACTCGGGCCCTAGTGACAAGCATTAAGCAAAGCGAAGTAGTAGCAACATCAATCTTAGAACATAGTGGATACTAGGGATCAAACCCCATCAAAACTAACTCGATTACATGATAGATCTCATCCAACCCATCACCGTCCAGCAAGCCTACGATGAGATTACTCAGGAACGGTGAAGAGCATCATGGAATTGGCGATGAAGGATGGTTGATGATGACGACGGCGTCGATCTCCCCTCTCCGGAGCCCAGAACGGACTCCAGATCTGCCCTCCAAAGGAAGAACAGGTGGTGGCGGCGGCTACGTGTCGTAAAACGCGATGAACTCTTCTCTCCTAATTTTTTCTGGGCGAGAGAGACTATATAGAGCTGGAGTTGGAGGCGGTGGAGCCACGAGGGCCTCACAAGCCTGCCAGGCGCGACCAGGGGGGGCCGCGCCTCCTGGGCTTGTGGGCTCCTGGCTCCGTCCCTCCAGGTAATTCTTGCGCCAGTATTTTTTATATATTCCACAAAAAATCATCATAAATTTCCAGGTCATTCCGAGAACTTTTATTTCTGCGCAAAAATAACACCATGGAAATTCTGCTGAAAACATTGTTAGTCTGGGTTAGTTACACTCAAATCATGCAAATTAGAGTCGAAAACAAGGGCAAAAGAGTTTGGGAAAGTAGATGCGATGGAGACGTATCGACTCCCCCAAGCTTAAAGCCTTGCTTGTCCTCAAGAAATTAAGTTGACAAATTGAAAGAGACAAAAGAAAAACTTTTACGAACTCTGTTTGATCTTGTTGTTGTAATTATGTCTAACTCATATTCAGATTTTCAGCAAGATCAAAAGCTAACCACATAAGCAATGACATTTAGGTCTCATGGTAAACTCATATCAATGGCAAAATCAACTAGAGAGCAATAATAATGAGTTTCAAACGTCAACACTTCAATCAAAACAATCATGAAGCAATATGAACAGATGGTATCTCGCTAGCTCTTTCTGAGACCGCAAAACATAAATGCAGAGCACCTTCAAAGACCAAAGGCTGACTGAACATTGTAATTCATGGCAAAGAAGATCCAGTCACAGTCATACTCAATAACAATTAATAGCAAAGCATAAAAATGATGGAGGTGCTCTCTAATTGGTGCCTTTATAAGGAGAGGATGACTCAACGGAAAAATAAATAGATAGGCCCTTCGCAGAGGGAAGCATTGATTTGCAGAGGTACGAGAGCTCAAGCTTTGAAGACAGAGATAAATAATTTTGGGTGGCATGCTTTCATTGTCAATGCGATGACCAAGAGTTTTCACCATCTTCCATGCTACACATATTATAGGCGGTTCCCAAACAGAAAAGTAAAGTTTTGACTCCTCCCACTGATCAATCACACTCCACGACTAGCCGAATCCTCGGGGTCGTCCATACCAACAACAATCCAGGGGGAGTTTTGTTTGCAATTATCTTTTCGATTTGAGCATGGAACTGAGCATTCCGATTACCAACCCCTTTCTCGTGAGTGATAGTGAATAAACACGTATCGAGGATAACACACCTAGCATGGAAGATATTGACAGCCCCTTGTCACCACATGAGCGGTTCGGGCATGCAAAACAGATTATTACTTGAAGGTTTAGAGAGTGGCACATGCAAATTTACTTGGAACGGCAGGTAGATACCGCATATAGGTAGGTATGGTGGACTCATATGGAACAACTTTGGGTTTATAGAAGTGGATGCACAAGCAGTATTCCCACTTAGTACAAGTGAAGGCTAGCAAAAGACTGGGAAGCGACCAACTAGAGAGCGACAACAGTCATCAATATGCATTGAAATTAACCAACATTGAGTGCAAGCATGAGTAGGACATAAATCATCGTAAACATGAATATCCTAGAGGCTATGTTGATTTTGTTTCAACTACATGCGTAAACATGCGCCAAGTCAAGCCACTTGAATCATTCAAAGGAGGATACCATCCTATCATACTACATCGTAATCATCTTGAAATTCATGTTGGCATCCAAGACACACCATTATAAGCTCCTAGCTAATTAAGCATGGCATCAGAAATTTACTTGCAAACAAGTTTCTCTCATAACAATGCTGAATTAGGAACGATGAGCTAGTCATATTTACAAAAACAAAATAGGTCGAGTTCATACCAGCTTTTCCAGGCTCAGTCACTTCACCATATATCATCATTATTGCCTTTCGCTTGCACGACCGAAAGATGTGAATAATAATGAGAGTGTTCGTGCATTGGACTAAGCTGGAATCTGCAAGCAAACACAGAGGAGAAGACAAAGTAATATGGCTCTTTGACGGATAAACACATATGCATGTGAGAGCCACTAAACATTTTAACCATGGTCTTCTACCTTGACCCAAAGAAAAAAAACTATTTACACAGGAAAGCTCCCAACAAGCAAAAGAAGAACGGGAAATATTTTTGGGTTTTCTTTTTAAACACCACTAAGCAAGCTGGAAAGTAAACTTACAACTAATTTTTTTTGTTTTTCTCAATCTAAACAAACACACGAGAAGAAAGCGAGAAAAAGAAATAAACTAGCATGGATGATACAGTGGCAAGGTGTGAACACCGACTAACAAGGTGAAAGCGTGAGCATGAATATAAAGTCGGTGAGAAACACGTACTCCCCCAAGCTTAGGCTTTTGGCCTAAGTTGGTCTACTCCCACACAGGGAAATAACCGTCTCCGGGGTACTCCGGGGTGTACTGAGGGTGCCACTGCTGGGTGAGCTCCTCTGGCTCTGATGACCCACAAGAATAGGGGATCAATTGTAGTCCTTTAGATAAGTAAGAGTGTAGAACCCAACGAGGAGGAGAAGGCTCTGATAAACGGTTTTCAGCAAGGTAATAACTGCAAGCACTGAAAGTAGCGGTAACAAGTGATGGTGTAGTGAGGTGAAACATAGCAAGCAAAAAGTAACAAGTAACAAGTAGTAGCAACGATGCAGCAAGTGGCCCAATCCCTTTTGTAGCAATGGACAAGCCTGAAGAAAGTCTTATACGAGGAAAAGCGCTCCCGAGGACACACGGGAATTTCTGTCATGCTAGTTTCATCATGTTCATATGATTCGCGTTCGTTTCTTTGATAGTTTGATATGTGGGTGGACTGGCGCTTGGGTACTGCCCTTACTTGGACAAGCATCCCACTTATGATTAACCCCTCTCGCAAGCATCCGCAACTACGAAAGAAGAATTAAGACAACGTCTAACCATAGCATTAAACTAGTGGATCCAAATCAGCCCCTTACGAAGCAACGCATAGACTGGGGTTTAAGCTTCTGTCACTCCAGCAACCCATCATCTACTTACTACTCCCCAATGCCTTCCTCTAGGCCCAAATATGGTGAAGTGTTATGTAGTCGACGTTCACATAACACCACTCGAGGAAAAACAACATGCAACATATCAAAATACCAAACGAATACCAAACTCACATGACTATTATTAGCATCACTTATCCCATGTCCTCAGGACCAAAAGTAACTACTCACAAAGCATAATCATAATCATGATCAGAGGTGTAATGAATAGCATCAAGGATCTGAACATAAACTCTTCCACCAAGTAATCCAACTAGCATCAACTACAAAGAGTAATCAACACTACTAGCAACCTTACAAGTACCAATCGGAGTCGCGAGGCGGAGATTGGTTACAAGAGATGAACTAGGGATTGGAGAGGAGATGGTGCCGATGAAGATGTTGATGGAGATGCCTCCCCTCCGACTAGAGGAGTGTTGGTGATGACGATGGCGACGATTTCCCCCTCCAGGAGGGAAGTTTCCCCGGCAGGATCGTCCTCCCGGAGCTCTAGATTGGATCTGCTCAAGTTCCGCCTCGTGGCGGCGGCGAAACCACGAAAAAGCTCCCGAATCATTTTTTTGGAATGAAACCCTTCATATAGCAAAAGAGGGGGGCCAGTGGGCCGCGAGGGTGCCCACAAGCCCTGTTGCCGCGGCCAGGGGGGTAGACCGCGGCAACCAGGCTTGTGGGCCCCTGGTTGCTCCCCTCTGACACTTATTTCGCCCAGTATTTTTTATAAAATCCAAAAAAAGTCCACGTTGATTTTCAGGACATTTGGAGTTGCGCAGAATAGAGCACTCATACTTGCTCCTTTTCCAGTCCAGAATTCCAGCTGCCGGTATTCTCCCTCTTCAAATTAACCTTGCAAAATAAGAGAGAAAAGGCATAAGTAAGGTTCCACAAAGTAATATAACAGTCCATAAAGCGATAAATATCAACATGAAAGCATGATGCAAAATGGACGGATCAGGCTCCCACTGATAAACTGACGTCTGGTACTCGACTGGTAGCTCGAGCACGGGCACTTGTGGTGGCACTATGCCCCAATATGCGTAGATGTCTGAGGGCATAATAATGTACCTGCCTAGATGAAGATTAAACAAAGAAGGAGGAGGCAAAGTAATAGTCTCACGAGTACCCTGGCTAAATACCAAGTTATAAATCACCCTCTTATTTATATCTTTATCAAAAAAGTCATGGCGAACCATGCTATAATAATCTAAATATCTCTCAGGAAGAAGCATCTCTTCTTCCTCGTACAGTCTAGTAGGTATCTCAAAATGTTTAGCAAGACGGATAGCATAAATACCTCCATAAACAGCGCCATTAGTACGGTTCGTGTTCAACCGTTGAGCCACTATAGCGCCCAAGCTATAAGTTTTATCATTACAAAGAGCTTCGCGCAAAACCGCAAGATCTGGGGAGCTAAGAGCCCCAGCTTTCCGACGGCCAATCAAAATTTTTTCCCAAGAATAAAGAGAAATACCGAAGCACGAGAAAATGTACACTAGCAACTCTAGTGCAAGAGACTCCTCTCTCCTCTCCTACAGCAATAGTATCAATGAAAGCCTCCAAGTCCCGTGGACGAGGTTCATGAATATCCCCAACATAAGGTAATTTGCAAACATTGCAAAAATCCTGAAGTGACATGCGCTGGGGGATATCATATAACTTGAACTCAACCATAGGAGGACTCTTCCTTGGATAGAAATTAAAGCTTTGCACGAAAATATTAGTGAGGAGGAGGTATGTTGACACTTATCTTCACCAAATGCGGTAAGGCCTGCGTTCTCCACCAAGTAATAAAAATCCTCATAAAGACCGGCGGCACGTAAGAACACATCGCTTGGCCACTCGCACGCTCGAACTTCTGCAACTCGGGGGACCGGATACTTGGGTTTCTTCTTCTCATTTTCATCTTCCTTGGGGTCACGGCTTGAAGAGCCTCTTAGGAACCTCCTCATCTTTTCCTTTTTCTTTCTCTGAAAATTTCTGAAATTTTTAGTGACTCAAAAGAAAAGTGAACAAGGCTCAACAAAACTCATAGCAACTACTCCTACAAGTGCCTAGAGGCCATATCATGCATCAAAACTACTTGGGACCAACTAAAATTAACATGCAAAGCTCAAGAACAGGGTCACCAAGGCAGCAAGAATATGCAACGAATAAAGCACTAGAGCAAAAAATAATTGGACCAATGGAGGAGTCACATACCAAGGAACAATTTCCCCAAATCAGTTTGGTGAATGGGGCTTTGCACAAGGAGATCGAAAAATGCAGCAAGAAGAGCAAGAACACGGGTTTGAGCTGTGGAATGATTTTTCTCGAGGTAGAAGAAGGAGATGGGAGCTGGAATAAGTGGAGGGGGGCACGTGGGGCCCACAAGCGTGCCAGGCGCGACCAGGGGGGTGCCCGCGCCTCCTAGGCTTGTGGCCCACTCGTGCATCCCCCTGACTAGCTCTCTATCTCAGATTTTTTTCAAAAATTCCAGAAAAAATCATACTTGAATTTCACGGCATTTGAAGAACTTTTATTTCGAGGACACTTTTCTAAGGGATGCAAAAAGCAGAAAACAGGAAAATAAAGCTAAATTTATCATTTTTCTTGTAAACAACAGAAAGTAAAAGTTCAGAACAGAAGGTTGTGACTCCTAGATTCATCCATCTCATGGTCATCAAAAAAAATCTGTCAATGAGGTTGATCAAGTCTCCTTGACAAACTTTTTTCGATTCGCATAAAACCGGAGAATTTTCGAATAATCACTAGGTTACCTCAACGGGGATGTGCATATCCCCAACAAGTAAATCATACTTCATCTTGACAGTAGGTATAGGGCATTCAAAGCTTCCAATAAGAATTGATGAAGTTTTTTCAATAGCATTGATGCAATGCACTCGATATTGTTTCTTCGGAAAGTGCACCGTATGCTCATTACCATTAACATGGAAAGTGACATTGCCTTTGTTGCAATCAATAACATTCGCTGCAGTGTTTAAAAAGGGTCTTCCAAGGATGATCGCCATGGCATCATCCTCAGGAAGATCCAGAATAACAAAGTCTGTTAAGATAGTAATGTTAGCAACCACAACAGGCACATCCTCGCAAATGCCGATAGGAAAAGCAGTTGATTTGTCGGCCATTTGCAAAGACATTTCAGTGGGTGTCAACTTATCCAATTCAAGTCTACGATAAAGAGAGAGAGAGGCATAACACTAACACCAGCTCCAAGATCGCATAAAGTAGTTCTAACATAATTTCCTTTAATGGAGCAAGGTATAGTGGGCACTCCGGGATCACCTAGTTTCTTAGGAGTCCCACCCTTGAAGGTGTAATTGGAAAGCATGGTGGAAATCTCAACCTCAGGTATCTTCCTTTTATTAGTCACAATATCTTTCATGTACTTAGCATAAGGAGACATTTTGAGCATATCTGTCAAACGCATTTGCAGAAAGACAAGTCTAATCATTTCAACAAAGCGCTCAAAATCCTCATCATCCTTTTTCTTGGATGGTTTGGGAGGAAAGGGCATGGGTTTATGAACCCATGGTTCTCTTTCTTTACCATGCTTCCTAGCAATAAAGTCGTTCTTATCATATCTCCTGTTCTTAGGTTGTGGGTTATCAAGATCAACAACAGGTTCAATCTACACATCCTTATCATTACTAGGTTGAGCATCATCATGAACACCACTATCGATATTATCACTAGGCTCATGTTCATCACCAGATTGTGTTTCGGAATCAGAAACAGAGATATCATTTGGATTCTCAGGTGTAACAGCAGCAGGTTT
The DNA here is from genome assembly GCF_904849725.1 of Hordeum vulgare subsp. vulgare. Taxonomy (NCBI): domain Eukaryota; kingdom Viridiplantae; phylum Streptophyta; class Magnoliopsida; order Poales; family Poaceae; genus Hordeum; species Hordeum vulgare. The sequence continues at coordinate 534,955,872 of NC_058522.1, read as the reverse complement.
GCTAGCATGCAAGTTCCTATCATCTTTCCTTTTCTTCCTATTACCAGGATGACTAGGTGCCTCAGCGTTAACTCCTTGAGAATCTTGTTCAATTCTCTTAGGATGGCCCGCAGGATACAAAGGTTCCTGAGTCATTCTACCACCTCTAGTGACAACTCTAACGGAATTGTCATTCAACTCTTTGAGCAAGTCAGTTTGAGCCTTAAGTACTTGTTCTACTTGAGTAGTGACCATAGAGTCATGTTTACTCAAGAGCTTAAGATCGTTGACATTTCTATCCACACAAGCACTTAAATGATTAATCATGCGAGCATTTTGTTCCAATTGTGTGCTAACATAATCATTGAAACTTTGTTGTTCGGCAACAAAGTTATCAAATTCATCTAAGCATAAGCTAGCAGGTTTATCAAAAGGAATATCACTCTCATTAAATCTACGAAGAGAATTTACCTCTACTACCTGTGTCGGGTTATCAAGACCACGTATCTCTATGATAGGTGGTAGATTCTTAACATCTTCAGATTTAATACCTTTCTCTTGCATATATTTCTTGGCTTCTTGCATATCTTCAGGACTGAGGAATAGAATACCTCTTTTCTTCGGAGGTGGTTCGGGAATAGTCCAAGCATTATCATTGCTCAAGATATTATTCAATAGAATTTTAGCTTGTTCCATAGTTTGTTCCGTGAAAACACAACCAACACAACTATCTAGGTGGTCCCTAGAAGCATCGTTTAGTCCATTATAAAAGATATCAAGTATTTCATTTTTCTCAAGAGGGTGATCAGGCAAAGCATTCAGTAACTGGACAAGCCTCCCCCAAGCTTGTGGGAGACTCTCTTCTTCAACTTGCACAAAGTTATATATATCCTGCAAGGCAGCTTGTTTCTTATGGGCAGGAAAGTATTTCTCAGAGAAGTAGTAGATCATATCCTGGGGACTACACACACAACCAGGAGCAAGAGAAGTAAACCAAGTGTTAGCATCACCCTTTAGCGAGAAAGGAAACAACTTAAGTATATAGTAATGGCGAATCTTTTCCTCACTCGTGAATAGGGTGGCTATATCATTCAGCTTAGTAAGATGTGCTACAACCATTTCAGACTCATAACCATGAAAAGGATCAGATTCAACCAAAGTGATCAACTCAGGATCAACAGAGAATTCATAATCCTTATCAGTCACAAAGATGGGTGAAGTAGCAAACTTAGGATCGTATTTCATTCTAGCATTCAGAGATTTTTCTTTCCACTTGCGCAATAAATTCTCAAGATCATAGCTATCCTTACAAGCAAGAAAGTCTTCAGCTACCCCTCCCTCCAAAACATAACCCTCAAGTATATTAGGCAATTCATATCTAGGAGAGCTAGTTCTAACAGGTGAAACAACAGGTTCTACTTCAATAATTTCAGCAGTTTCAGAAGTATCATCACATTCAGGAGTAACTCTAGCAATTTGTGCATCAAGAAATGCACCGAGTGGCAAAGCAGTATCAAGCAAAGCATCATCATAAGCATCATGGATAGCAGAAGTAGCATCATCAAGCACAGGCAACATATGATAATTTCTAGTAGGTGGTGGTGTCGCAAACTTACTCATAACTGAAGGTGAATCAAGTGCATAGCTAGATGGCAGTTCCTTACCTGTCCTCGTAGTCGAGGGCAAGACTTTAGTTATTGGATCTCTCGGATTCCTCATAGTGATCAACATACGTAAATCCCAAGTGACTCAGAGAATAGAGCTATGCTTCCCCGGCAACGGTGCCAGAAAATAGTCTTGATAACCCACAAGTATAGGGGATCGCAACAGTTTTCGAGGGTAGAGTATTCAACCCAAATTTGTTGATTCAGCACAAGGGGAAGCCAAAGAATATTCTCGAGTATTAGCAGTTGAGTTGTGTTAGAGCATATATCTCCATGTGTGGTTTTGGTAATTGATGACAATTCCTATGGACTAATGGTTGCCTTAAGTTATATTTATAGGATTTGTCCATAGGCACTTCTTGAAGTCCATCTGTTGGGTTCAAGGAGTTTATATGATGACCAAGGTGGTATTCAAGGTATTATCCAAAGAATGGTCATAGAGACACAAGGTTGATCAAGATCTTAGACAAAGAGTAAATCAAGATGATCAACACACAAAGCGTACAAGATGTACCGAGAGGGATCAAGTGATCCCATGGTATGGTAAGCATTGTCCATTACGTGTTTGTGTACTAACCCATGGTCTTCGTGAGAGTTCTATGTGGGGGTTAGGTGTGTTTCCATGGGCTTGCGTCAAAGAGAAGATCTCATACAACCCATGAAGTATGACGTCAAGTTGTGATCGTCATCAAGATTGCGATGTGCAAGTTCAAGTGGATCAGCACGAAGATATCATGCTTGAAGCTTGCCGTCCATTGTGGTGGCAATGGACTTGTGAATATATGCTAAAGAGTGGCTCACCCATAGTGAGTATGGGGGAGCAATCAACTAGTCTTCATCAAGCCAACACAATCAAGAAAGGTGGTCCATCTTGAGGAAGCCAAGATCATCATCATCTAGCTCAAGAGGACGAGGTGCAAGGTATAGGTTTGCCTTGATAGGTTTTCCGTTTAGGATAGATTGTATCAAGGGGGGCTCTCAAGTGAGTAGCTTGATCGTATCGTTCGTTGAGAGCTCAAACCATTTGCATCCTTGCATCATACTTCTTGGTTCTTGTTCGGTGTTTCTCTTTGTGAGTTTTAGAGCTTATGGTCATCTTCGTGACAAGCTCGAGTTCATCGAAAACGGAGTCCATATGCATCTACTATGATGTTTTTTATGTTGGAGTTTTTGCCGGTTCTTCATTCATAGATGACTCACATCTCTATATCATTGGCATTTTCATATCTGCATCGCTGTTTGGATAGCTCTTGTCGTCCTGAATCCAACAAGCTTGGGTTTGCTTGATTCAGAGCTCGTATGCGAAAGTTATGGCTGTTTCAGTGGCGAGCGGTAGTACCGCTGGACCTAGCGGTAGTACCGCTAGAGTTGGCGGTAGTACCGCTGGAGCTAGCGGTAGTACCGCTGTCCAGCGGTAGTACCGCCCTTGGCCAGCGGTAGTACCGCTCCAAGTTTTTAGTACCGTCATCTTTGCGGTTGTACTGCGTCGGACCTTTTTGTGAAGACTTTCTTGGCGGTGGTAGTGCCTTTGCACTACCAGGGGCCCAGCGGTAGTACCGTTGGGACGAGCGGTAGTACCGCTGGAGTGCCAGCGGTAGTACCGCTGCAGCCAGCGGTAGTACCGCCCCTGGTCAGTGGTAGTACCGCTGGAGTGCCAGCGGTAGTACCGCTGGGCTCGGGCTGTAAGTGGGGGTAATGGTCTGATTCCTTCCCCCACTATATAAAGGGGGTCTTCTTCCCCCTTGGCCTTATCTATCCGTTGAGCTCTTGTTCTACCTCCATTGTTGACATTCTTAGAGCTTGCTTACTCTCAATTCCTCCAATGATTCTTGCTTGTTCTTGAGGGAAAAGAGAGAGGAGATCTAGATCCACATCTCCACCAATCACTTTCTCCTCTATGTGAGGGCAACCCCTTGGATCTTGATCTTGGAGTTCTTTGTGAGCTCCTTGTTCTTCCTCTCATATTTCTCCATAGCTTTCATTGTTGTGGAGGGATTTGAGTGTGAGGGACTTGACCACTTCGTGTGTTCTTGCCATTGCATTAGCTGCATCGGTTTGAGTTCTCCACGGTGATACGTGGAATTGAAGTTTGAGAAGCTTATTACCTTTGGTACTTAGTACCCTAGATATTGTTCTTCGCGGATGCTTTGCCGTCCTAGAAGCTTGGTGGTGTCTCGGAGCTCAATCATTGTGGTGTGAAGCTCCGGGCAAGCGTCGGGGTCTCCAATTAGGTTGTGGAGATTGCCCCGAGCAATTTGTACGGGTACCGGTAACCGCCCCCAAGGGTTGCCACGTGTACGGGTTCGGTGACCGCCCCCAAGGTTTGCCATTTGTACGGGTTCGGTGACCGCCCTCAAGGGTCCCTTAGTGGAATCACGGCATCTTGCATTGTGCGAGGGCGTGAGGAGATTACAGTGGCCTTAGTGGCATCTTGGGGAGCATTGTGCCTCCACAGCGCTCTAACGGAGATTAGCATCCGCAAGGGTGTGAACTTCGGGATACATCATCGTCTCCCCGTGCCTCGGTTATCTCTTACCCGAACCCTTTACTTATGCACTTTACTTTGTGATAGACATATTGTTTATTGTAATATATCTTGCTATCACTTAGTTGTTTATCTTGCTTAGCATAAGTTGTTGGTGCACATAGGTGAGCCTAGTTGTTTGTAGGTTTTGTGCTTGACATATTAAACGTTAGTTTTATTCCGCATTTGTTCAAGCCTAAACCTTAATTATTTTAAAGCGCCTATTCACCCCCCCCCCTCTAGGCGACATCCACGTCCTTTCAAGTTGTCAATTCAACCACACCTGAAAGACTTAGTATCTGCAGCAAAGTTTTAGTAGCAGAGTAGTGTGATAGTAACGGTAGCAGCGGTAACAACAGTAGCGGTAACAGTAGCAGAAGTGACAGCAGTAGCGGTAAAGTAACTTAGCAAGGACCAGTAGGAAAAGCTCGTAGGCATTAGATCGGTGATGGATAATTACGTCAGATGACATTCATCATGTAACAGTTATAACATGGGGAGATACGTAACTAGCTCCAGTTCGTCAATGTAATGTAGGCATGTATTCTGTATATAGTCATACCTGCTTATGGAAAAGAACTTGCATGACATCTATTGTCCATCCCTCCCGTGGCAGCGGGGTCCTAATGGAAACTAAGGGATATTAAGGTCTCCTTTTAATAGAGAACCGGAACAAAGCATTAGCACATAGTGAATACATGAACTCCTCATACTATGGTCATCTCCAGGAGTGGTTCCGGCTATTGTTACTCCGGGGTTGCCGGGTCATAACACATGGTAGGTGACTACAACTTGCAAGATAGGATCAAGAACACACATATATTGATGAAAACATAATAGATTCAGATCTGAGATCATGGCACTCGGGCCCTAGTGACAAGCATTAAGCAAAGCAAAGTAGTAGCAACATCAATCTTAGAATATAGTGGATATTAGGGATCAAACCCCATCAAAACTAAGTCGATTACATGATAGATCTCATCCAACCCATCACCGTCCAGCAAGCCTATGATGAGATTACTCACGAACGGGAAGAGCATCATGGAATTGGTGATGAAGGATGGTTGATTATGACGACGGCGTCGATCTCCCCTCTCCGGAGCCGAGAACGGACTCCAGACTCCGGAGCCGAGAACGGACTCCAGATTTGCCCTCCAGAGGAATAACAGGTGGTGGTGGCGGCTCCGTATTGTAAAACGCGATGAACTCTTCTCTGCTAATTTTTTCTGGGCCAGAGAGACTATATAGAGGTGGAGTTGGAGGCGGCGGAGCCACGAGGGCCTCACAAGCCTGCCAAGCGTGACCACGGGGGCCCGCGCCTCCTGGGCTTGTGGGCTCCTGGCTCCGTCCCTCCAGGTAATTTTTGCGCCAGTATTTTTTATATATTGCACAAAAAATCCTCGTAAATTTCCAAGTCATTCCGAGAACTTTTATTTCTGCGCAAAAACAACTCCATGGCAATTTTGCTGAAAACAGCGTCAGTCCGGGTTAGTTCCATTAAAATCATGCAAATTAGAGTCCAAAACAAGGGAAAAGAGTTTGGAAAAGTAGATACCATGGAGACGTGTCACCTATACATTAATCTTTACCTCCGGACCATTCCGGAGCTCCTCGTGATGTCATGGATCTCCTCCGGGACTCCGAACAACTTTCGGTTACCAACACCTATAACTCAACTATACGAAACATCATCGAACCTTAAGTGTGCACACCCTGCGGGTTCGAGAACTATGTAGACATGCCCCGAGGTACTCCTCGGTCAATATCCAATAGCGGGACCTGGATGCCCATATTGGATCCTACATATTCTTTGAATATCTTATCGGTTGAACCTCAGTGTCAAGGATTCATATAATCACGTATGTCATTCCCTTTGTCCTTCGGTATGTTACTTGTCCGAGATTTGATCGTCGGTATCCGCATACCTATTTCAATCTCGTTACCGGCAAGTCTCTTTACTCGTTTCGTAATACAAGATCCCATGACTTACACTTAGTCACATTGCTTGCAAGGCTTGTGTGTGATGTTGTATTACCGAGTGGGCCCCGAGATACCTCTCCGTCACACGGAGTGACAAATCTCAGTATTGATCCATACTAACTCAACGGACACCATCGGAGATACCTGTAGAACAACTTGATAGTCACCCAGTACGTTGTGACGTTTGATGCACACAAGGTATTCCTCCGGTGCCAGTGAGTTATATGATCTCATGGTCATAGGAACAAATACTTGACACACACAAAACAATAGCAATAAAATGACACGATCAATATGCTACGTATATTATTTGGGTCTTGTCCATCACATGATTCTCCTAATGATTTGATCCCGTTATCAAGTGACAACACTTGCCTATGGCCAGGAAACCTTGACCATCTTTGATCAACGAACTAGTCAACTAGAGGCTCACTAGGGACAGTGTGTTGTCTATGTATCCACACATGTATTTGAGTTTCCAATCAATACAATTCTAGCATGGATAATAAACGATTATTATGAACAAGGAAATATAATAATAACTAATTTATTATTGCCTCTAGGGCATATTTCCAACAGATGAAACACATGTCTGAATTCTTGAAAAAGGTTCAAGTAATTTCAGAGTGAAGTTGAAGATCATCGTGACAAGAGGATAATATGTCTACGATGTGATCGTGGAGGTAATCATATATATCTGAGTGACAAGTTCGGTAAACATTTAAGACAAGGTGAAAATTGTTTCACGTGAAAAATGTTTCACAACTCATGCCACCTGGAACACCATAGTCTGATGGTGTGTCCGTATGTCATAATCGTGCACTATTAGACATAGTGCATACTATGATATTTCTTATCAAATTACCACTATCGTTTATGGGTTAGGCATTAGAGACAACCGCATTCATTTTAAATAGGGCACCACTCAATTCCGTTGAGATGACACCTAAGCTGTCATTTCTTAAAAGTTTGGGGTTGCGATGCTTATATGAAAGAGTTTCAGCCTGATAAGCTCAAACCCAAAGCGGATAGACGCATCTTCATAGGACACCCAAAACAGTTGGGTATACCTCCTATCTCAGATCCGGAAGCAAATGTGTTTGTTTCTAGAAACGGGTCCTTTCTTGAGGAAAAGTTTCTCTCGAAAGAATTGAGTAGGAGTTTTGGTGGGAACTTGATGAGGTTATGTGAACCATCACTTCAACCAGTATGTGTGTAGCAGGACGCAGGAAGTTGTTCATGTGGCGCCTACACCAGTTGAAGTGGAAGCTAATGATAGTTATCATGAGACTTCAGATCAAGTTACTAGAAACCTCGTAGGTCGACAAGGTCACGTACTGCTGCTATAGAGTGGTACAGTAACCATGTCTTGAAGGTCATGTTGTTGGACAACAATGAACCTACGAGTTATGGAGAAGCAATAATGGGCCCGGATTCCAACAAATGGCTGGAGGCCATGTAATCCGAGAGAGGATCCATGTACGAAAAACAAAGTATAGACTTTGGAGGAACCACTTGATGGTCATAAGACTATTAACTGTGAATGGATCTTTAAAAGGAAGACAGACGTGAAAAGTCAACATTAAGGAAGCTCGACTTGTCGCAAAGGTGTTTTCGACAAAGTTCAAAGAATTGACTACGATGAGATTTTCTCACTCGTAGCGATGCTGAAAGTCTGTTGAAATTATGTTAGCAGTTGCTGCATCATTTATGAAATATTGCAGATAGGATGTAAAAAATATTGTTTCCTCGACGGTTTCCTTGAGGAAAGGTTGTATGTGATACAACCAGAAGATTTTGTCGATCCTAAAAGGTCCTAACAAGTATGCAAAGCTCCAGTGATCCTTCTATGAACTGGAGCAAGCATCTCGGAGTTGGAATATACACTTTGATGAGATGATCAAAGTTTTTGGTTCTATACAAAGTTTGTAAGAAACTTGTATTTCCAAAAGGTGAGTGGGAGCACTATAGAATTTCGGATGAAGTGTGGTTGACATACTGTTGATCGGAAATAATGTAGAATTTCTGCAAAGCATAAAGGGTTGTTTGAAAGGAGTTTTTTTCAAAGGAAAACCTAGATGTAGCTACTTGAGAGTTGAGCATCAAGATCTATAAAGATAGATCAAAGTGCTTAATAGAACTTTCAACGAATGCATGCCTTGACAAGTTTTTGAAGGAGTTCAAAATAGATCAGCAAAGAAGGAGTTCTTGGCTATGTTGCAAGGTGTAAATTTGAGTACGACTCAAAGCCCGACCATGGCAGAAGAAAGAGAAAGGACGAATGTCGTCCCCTATGCATCAGCCGTAGGCTTTACAAGTATGCTATGCTGTGTACCGCACCTAAAGCGTGCCTTGCCATGAGTCAGCCGTGGGGTACAAGAGTGATCCAGGAATGCACCACTGGACAGCGGTCGAAGTTACCCTTAGTAACTAATGGACTAAAGATTTTTTCTCAATTATGGAGGTGATTAAAGAGTTCGTCATAAAGGAGTTACGTCGATGTAAGCTTTGTCACTAATCCGGAGGACTATGAGTAGTAAACCGGATTCGTATAGTGGAGCAATCATTTGGAATGGTTCCAGATGGGGCATAGTAGCATCTATAGGATGACGTATAGATTTGTAAAGCAAAAACAGATCTGAAAGGTTCAAACCTGTTGACTATAAACCTCTCTCACAAGCAAGACATGATCGAACCCTAGAACTGTATGGGTGTTGTATTCATTGCAATCACATAGTGATGTGAACTACATTATTGACTCTAGTGCAAGTGGGAGACTGTTGGAAATATGCCCTAGAGGCAATAATAAAATGGTTATCATCATATTTCCTTGTTCATGATAATCGTCTATTGTTCATGATATAATTGTATTAACAGGAAACAGTAATACATGTGTGGATAAATAGATCACAATGTGTCCCTAGCAAGCCTCTAGTTGGCTAGCTTATTGATCAATAGATGATCATGGTTTCCTGATCATGGACATTGGATGTCATTGATAACGGGATCACATCATTAGAAGAATGATATGATGGACAAGACCCAATCCTAAGCATAGCACTAGATCGTGTTGTTCGTATGCTAAAGCTTTTCTAAATGTCAAGTATCTTTTCCTTCGACCATGAGATTGTGCAACTCCCGGATACCGTAGGAGTGCTTTGGGTGTATCAAACGTCACAACGTAACTGGGTGACTATAAAGGTGCACTACGTGTATCTCCGAAAGTATCTGTTGGGTTGGTACGAATCGAGATCGGGATTTGTAACTCCGTGTGACAGAGAGGTATCTCTGGGCCCACTCGGTAGAACATCATCATAATGAGCTCAATGTGACTAAGGAGTTAGTCACGGGATGATGTGCTGCGGAACGAGTAAAGAAACTTGCCAGCAACGAGATTGAACAAGGTATGGGGATAACGATGATCGAATCTCGGGCAAGTTCTATACCGGTAGACAAAGGGAATTGTATACGGGATTGATTGAATCCTTGACATCGTGGTTCATCCGATGAGATCATCGTGGAACATGCGGGAGCCACCATGGGTATCTAGACCCTGCTGATGGTTATTGGCCGGAGAGGTGTCTCGGTCATGTCTGCATGCCTCCGGAACCCGTAGGGTCTACACACTTAAGGTTCGATGATGCTAGGGTTATAGGGAATTGTTATACGAGGTTACCGAAGGTTGTTCGGAGTCCCGGATGAGATCCCGGATGTCACGAGGAGCTTCGGAATAGTCCGGAGGTAAAGAATTATATATAGGAAGTGAGGATTTGGTCGCCGGAATTGTTTCGGGGGTCCACCAGGAGGGGCCACCAGCCCCAAAGGCTAGCATGGGCCAAAAGGTGGAAGGGAACCAACCCAGAGTGGGCTGGTGCGTCTCCCACCTAGGCCCAAGGCGCCACAAGAGAGGGAAGGGGAGAAACCCTAGTGCAGATGGGCCTAAGGCCGCCACCACCAGTCCTAGATAGGGTTGTCGCACCCTTTCGGGTGGGAACCCTAAAGGGGGTGCCCCCTCCCTCTCCCCTATATATAGTGGAGCTTTTAGCTGATTTGAGACACACAAAATCTCTCTCTCGGCGCAGCCCTGCTTCTCCTCTTTCTCCTCTCCCACGATGCTTGGCGAAGCCCTGCCGGGAGACCTCGTAGCTCCACCGCCACCACGCCGTCGTGATGCCGGATCTCTCCCTCAACCTCTCCCTCCTCCTTGTTGGATCAAGGCGTGGGAGACGTCACCAGGTTGTATGTGTGTTGAACTCAGAGGTGCCGTGATTCGGCACATAGATCGGAATCGACCGCGATCTGAATTCCTGCGAGTACGACTCCATCGACCGCGTTCATAGTAACGCTTCCGCTTAGCGATATTCAAAGGTATGAAGATGCTCTACAACCTCTCTCGTTGTTGGTCTCTCCATAGATAAATCCTTGTATGGCGTAGGAAAATTATGAATTTACTACGTTTCCCAACAAATAGAAGATGTAAGATTCATCCCTTCCCAATTTCAGGTTGGCGCCCAGCTCACTCCAACCAGGCAACGCCGTCTCCAAGAATTCGCGCGGGGGGGGGGGGGGGTACGAAATGCGATATGGTGCCCAAATTTTTTTAAAAATCGTACTTCCTTCTTTCTTTTTAGTCTACATATAAAGTTTGGTCAAAGTGAAATTTTATAAAATTTGACTAACTTTATAGAAAAAATATCAATATTTGCAATATGAAATTAATTATATTGGATGCATGATTAAATTAATTTCCATACCATATAACTTTTGTATTGTAAATGTTGACATCTTTTGATATAAAGTTGGTCAAACTTTGCATAGTATGGCTTTGACCAAATTTTATATGCACACTAAAAAGAAACGAGGGAGTATAACTGGTACAACTACACATATTTTCATTTAATTATATAGCATCAAATATGTCTTATTTTGTATAAAATTTTAAAATATCTCTACTATTAAAGCAGGATGTGCCGTCGTGATGGTTCAACCAACGCGATGGTTCGACCTTCGAGCGATCGATCCCACCTCGCAAGAAAGAAAAAAAACATCGTACCATCCACCTCCCACGTCTCCCCTCTTTCGCTCGTCCCCCCACCCGACGGGATCCCGCACTCCCCGACCCCTTCCCCGCACTCGTGCGAACCGCTCCTCTCGCGCAGCCGCACCACCCCCGCGCCGCCATCGCGCCCTCTCCCTTCCCACCGGCCCTCCTCGCCGCCGCCATCGCCCTCGCGGCTCCTTTCCCCGTCGCCGAACTGCTCCCACGCTCGCGCATTCGCCGGTGCCATCGCTCGCCCCGCACCCACCGATGCCGCCGCTCACCCCCGTCACCGCCGGTGGCGCCGCTTGCCCATGCCCCCGCCGGTGTTGTCGCGCGCCCACGCCCCCGCCGGTGCCGCCGTTCGCCCACGACCCCACCGGTGCCACCACTCGCCCCCGCCCCCGCCCCCGCCGGTGCGGCCGCTCGACTAGGCGCCCGCTCGGCCCGCCCTCGTCCGTGCCGCCTGAGCCCCCGTCTGCATCCGCCGGTGCCTCCTGAGCCCCGACCATGCCTCCAACGCGACCGGAACCGTCTCCCATTCATGCACACTCGGTATTACCTCTTCTTGACTCTGAGGATCTCGCTGTACACGGATATGAGGCGGGTGAGCTGATTGCCGCGCGGTGAAATCTGAGGCCACACACAGGACGCACGAGCGGTGCTTCCCTGAGCTCCCGTCGGGGCAAGGCACTGGTGGACTCCACCTTCCCTGGTTTTGCTTCCAAAGGTCGTCTGCTCATCCCCAGGATCCCCTCTTATGTGCTGAGTGTTGGGGAACGTCGCATGGGAAACAAAATTTTTCCTACGCGCACGAAGACCTATCATGGTGATGTCCATCTACGAGAGGGGATGAGTGATCTACGTACCCTTGTAGACCGTACAGAAGAAGCGTTAGAGAACGCGGTTGATGTAGTGGAACGTCCTCACGTCCCTCGATCCGCCCCGCGAACAATCCCGCGATCAGTCCCACGATCTAGTACCGAACGGACGGCACCTCCGCGTTCAGCACACGTACAGCTCGACGATGATCTCGGCCTTCTTGATCCAGCAAGAGAGAAGGAGAGGTAGAAGAGTTCTCCGGCAGCGTGACGGCGCTCCGGAGGTTGGTGATGACCTTGTCTCAGCAGGGCTCCGCCCGAGCTCCGCAGAAACGCGATCTAGAGGAAAGACCGTGGAGGTATGTAGTCGGGCTGCCGTGGAAAAGTCGTCTCAAATCAGCCCTAAAACCTCCGTATATATAGGTGGGAGGGAGGGGCCTTGCCTTGGGGCTCAAGGAGCCCCATGGGGGTCGGCCGAGTCCAAGGGGGAGGACTCTCCCCCCCCCCAAACCGAGTTGGACTAGGTTTGGTGGGAGGGAGTCCCCCTTCCTTCCCACCTCCTCCTTTTTTTTTCTTTCTCTCTTGATTTTCTTCTCCTTGGCGCATAGGGCACTTGTGGGCTGTCCCACCAGCCCACTAAGGGCTGGTGTGTCTCCCCAAAGGCCAATGGGCTTCCCCGGGGTGGGTTGCCCCCCCCCCCGGTGAACTCCCGGAACCCATTCGTCATTCCCGGTACATTCCCGGTAACTCCGAAAACCTTCCGGTAATCAAATGAGGTCATCCTATATATCAATCTTCGTTTCCGGACCATTCCGGAAACCCTCGTGACGTCCGTGATCTCATCCGGGACTCCGAACAACATTTGGCAACCAACCATATAACTCAAATACGCATAAAACAACGTCGAACCTTAAGTGTGCAGACCCTGCGGGTTCGAGAACTATGTAGACATGACCCGAGAGACTCCTCGGTCAATATCCAATAGCGGGACCTGGATGCCCATATTGGATCCTACATATTCTACGAAGATCTTGTCGTTTGAACCTCAGTATCAAGGATTCGTATAATTCCGTATGTCATTCCCTTTGTCCTTCGGTATGTTACTTGCCCGAGATTCGATCGTCAGTATCCGCATACCTATTTCAATCTCGTTTACCGGCAAGTCTCTTTACTCGTTCCGTAATACAAGATCCCGCAACTTACACTAAGTTACATTGCTTGCAAGGCTTGTGTGTGATGTTGTATTACCGAGTGGGCCCCGAGATACCTCTCCGTCACACGGAGTGACAAATCCCAGTCTTGATCCATACTAACTCAACTAACACCTTCGGAGATACCTGTAGAGCATCTTTATAGTCACCAGTTACGTTGCGACGTTTGATACACACAAAGTATTCCTCCGGTGTCAGTGAGTTATATGATCTCATGGTCATAGGAATAAATACTTGACACGCAGAAAACAGTAGCAACAAAATGACACGATCAACATGCTACGTCTATTAGTTTGGGTCTAGTCCATCACGTGATTCTCCTAATGACGTGATCCAGTTATCAAGCAACAACACCTTGTTCATAATCAGAAGACACTGACTATCTTTGATCAACTGGCTAGCCAACTAGAGGCATGCTAGGGACGGTGTTTTGTCTATGTATCCACACATGTAAATGAGTCTTCATTCAATACAATTATAGCATGGATAATAAACTATTATCTTGATACATGAATTATAATAATAACTATATTTATTATTGCCTCTAGGGCATAATTCCAACAGTCTCCCACTTGCACTAGAGTCAATAATCTAGCCCTCACATCACCATGCGAATTACATTGTAATAAATCTAACACCCATACAGTTCTGGTGTCGATCATGTTTTGGCCGTGGAAGAGGTTTAGTCAGCGGGTTTGCTACATTCAGATCCGTGTGCACTTTGCATATATTTACGTCCTCTTCCTCGACGTAGTCGCGGATGAGGTTGAAGCGTCGTTTGATGTGTCTGGTCTTCTTGTGAAACCGTGGTTCCTTTGCTAAGGCAATGGCACCAGTGTTGTCACAGAACAAGGTTATTGGATCCAGTGCGCTTGGCACCACTCCAAGATCCGTCATGAACTGCTTCATCCAGACACCCTCCTTAGCCGCCTCCGAGGCAGCCATGTACTCCGCTTCACATGTGGAATCTGCTACGACGCTTTGCTTGGAACTGCACCAGCTTACTGCACCCCCATTAAGAATAAATACGTATCCGGTTTGCGACTTAGAGTCGTCCGGATCTGTGTCAAAGCTTGCATCGACGTAACCTTTTACGGCGAGCTCTTCGTCACCTCCATACACGAGAAACATCTCCTTAGTCCTTTTCAGGTACTTCAGGATATTCTGGACCGCTGTCCAGTGATCCACTCCTGGATTACTCTGGAACCTACCTGCCATACTTATGGCCAGGCTAACATCCGGTCTAGTGCACAGCATCGCATACATGATAGAACCTATGGCTGAAGCATAGGGGACCGAGCGCATATGCTCTCTATCTTCATCGGTTGCTGGGCACTGAGTCTTACTCAATCTCGTACCTTGTAAAACTTGCAAGAACCCTTTCTTGGACTGTTCCATTTTGAACCTCTTCAAAACTTTATCAAGGTATGTGCTTTGTGAAAGTCCTATCAGGCGCTTTGATCTATCCCTATAGATCTTAATGCCTAGAATGTAAGCAGCTTCTCCTAGGTCCTTCATAGAGAAATTTTTATTCAAGTAACCTTTTATGCTCTCCAAAAGCTCTACGTTGTTTCCAATCAGTAATATGTCATCCACATATAATATTAGAAACGCCACAGAGCTCCCACTCACTTTCTTGTAAATACAAGATTCTCCAACCACTTGTATGAACCCAAATGCCTTGATCACCTCATCAAAGCGTTTGTTCCAACTCCGAGATGCTTGCACCAGTCCATAAATGGATCGCTGGAGCTTGCACACCATGTTAGCATTCTTAGGATCGACAAAACCTTCGGGTTGCATCATATACAACTCTTCCTTAAGGAAACCGTTAAGGAACGCCGTTTTGACATCCATCTGCCAGATTTCATAATCGAAGAATGCAGCTATTGCTAACATGATTCTGACGGACTTAAGCATCGCTACGGGTGTGAAGGTCTCATCGTAGTCAACTCCTGGAACTTGTGAAAAACCCTTTGCCACAAGTCGAGCTTTATAAACGGTCACATTACCGTCAGCGTCCGTCTTCTTCTTAAAGATCCATTTGTTCTGAATAGCCTTGCGGCCCTCAGGTAGTATCTCCAAAGTCCACACTTTGTTCTCATACATGGATCCTATCTCGGATTTCATGGCTTCTAGCCATTTGTTGGAATCTGGGCCCACCATTGCTTCTTCATAACTCGCAGGTTCATTGTTGTCTAACAACATGATTGATAAGACGGGATTACCGTACCACTCTCGAGCAGCACGTGATCTCGTCGACCTGCGTGGTTCAACAGAAACTTGAACTGGAGTTTCATGATCATCATCATTAACTTCCTCCTCAACCGGCGTCGCAACGACAGAGGTTTCCCCTTGCCCTGCGCCACCATCCAGAGGGATGAGAGGTTCGACAACCTCGTCAAGTTCTATCTTCCTCCCACTCAATTCTCTCGAGAGAAACCCCTTCTCGAGAAAAGTTCCGTTCTTAGCAACAAACACTTTGCCCTCGGATTTGAGATAGAAGGTGTATCCAACTGTCTCTTTTGGGTAACCTATGAAGACGCATTTTTCCGCTTTGGGTTCCAGCTTTTCAGGCTGAAGCTTTTTGACATAAGCATCACATCCGCAAACTTTAAGAAACAACAACTTTGGCCTTTTGCCATACCACAGTTCGTATGGTGTCGTCTCAACGGATTTTGATGGTGCCCTATTTAAAGTGAATGCAGCTGTTTCTAATGCATAACCCCAAAATGATAACGGCAAATCAGTAAGAGACATCATAGATCGCACCATCTCTAACAAAGTACGACTACGACGTTCGGACACACCATTACGCTGTGGTGTTCCAGGCGGTGTTAACTGTGAAACGATTCCACATTGTCTTAAGTGAGCACCAAACTCGAAACTCAGATATTCACCCCCACGATCAGACCGTAGGAACTTGATCTTCTTGTTACGATGATTTTCCACTTCACTCTGAAATTGCTTGAACTTTTCAAATGTTTCAGACTTGTGCTTCATCAAGTAGACATAGCCATATCTACTTAAATCGTCAGTGAAAGTGAGAAAATAACGATATCCGCCGCGCGCCTCCACGCTCATTGGACCACACACATCGGTATGTATGATTTCCAATAAGTCACTAGCACGCTCCATTGTTCCGGAGAACGGAATCTTAGTCATCTTGCCCATGAGGCATGGTTCGCACGTGTCAAGTGAATCAAAGTCAAGTGACTCCAAAAGTCCATCAGCATGGAGTTTCTTCATGCGCTTTACACCAATATGACCCAAGCGGCAGTGCCACAAAAATATGGCGCTATCATTGTTTACTCTAACTCTTTTGGTCTCAATGTTATGTATATGCGTATCGTTATCAAGATTCATTATGAACAATCCTCTCACATTCGGTGCATGACCATAAAAGATGTTACTCATAGAAATAGAACAACCATTATTCTCAGACTTAAAAGAGTAACCGTCTCGCAATAAACAAGATCCAGATATAATGTTCATGCTCAACGCAGGCACTAAATAACAATGATTTAAGTTCATCACTAATCCCGATGGTAGCTGAAGTGACACTGTGCCGACGGCGATTGCATCAACCTTGGAACCATTTCCTACGCGCATCGTCACTTCATCTTTCGCCAGCCTTCGCCTATTCCGCAGTTCCTGTTTCGAGTTGCAAATATGAGCAACAGAACCGGTATCAAATACCCAGGCACTACTACGAGAGCCGGTTAAGTACACATCAATAACATGTATATCAAATATACCTGATTTTTCTTTGCCCGCCTTCTTATCTGCCAGATACTTGGGGCAATTGCGCTTCCAGTGACCCATACCCTTGCAATAGAAGCACTCTGTTTCAGGCTTAGGTCCAGCCTTGGGTTTCTTCGGCGGATTGGCAACAGGCTTGCCGCTCTTCTTCGAATTGCCCTTCTTGCCTTTGCCGTTTCTCTTGAAACTAGTGGTCTTGCTCACCATCAACACTTGATGCGCTTTACGGAGTTCAGACTCTGCACTTTCAGCATCGCAAACAACTCGCCGGGAGACTTGTTCATCCCTTGCATGTTGTAGTTCAACACAAAGCCTTTATAGCTTGGTGGCAGTGATTGAAGGATTCTGTCAGTGATAGCTTCTTGCGGGAGTTCAATCCCCAGCTCAGCTAGACGGTTTGAGTACCTAGACATTTTGAGCACATGTTCACTGACAGATGAGTTTTCCTCCATCTTGCAAGCATAGAATTTATCGGAGGTCTCATACCTCTCGATCCGGGCGTTCTTCTGAAAGATAAACTCCAACTCCTGGAACATCTCAAATGCTCCATGACGCTCAAAGCGACGTTGAAGTCCCGGTTCTAAGCCATACAAGACTGCACATTGAACTATTGAGTAGTCCTCCTTACGTGCTAACCAAGCGTTCTTAACATCCTGATCAGCCGTAGCGGGTGGTTCATCTCCTAGCGCAGCATTAAGGACATAATCCTTCTTCCCAGCTTGTAAGATTAGCTTAAGATTACGAGCCCAGTCTACAAAGTTGCTTCCATCATCTTTCAACTTAGCTTTCTCTAGGAACGTATTAAAATTCAGGATGACAGTCGCGTGAGCCATGATCAACAACACAAATATATTCAAAGTGGACTTAGACTATGTTCAAGATAATTAGAGTTTAACTTAATCAAATTATTCGCTAAACTCCCACTCAAAAAGTACATCTCTCTAGTCATTTGAGTGGTTCATGATCCACTTACACTAGCTCAAGTCCGATCATCACGTGAGTTGAGTATAGTTTCAGTGGTAAGCATCCCTATGCTAATCATATCATCTATATGATTCATGATCGACCTTTCGGTCTCATGTGTTCCGAGGCCATGTCTGCACATGCTAGGCTCGTCAAGCTTAACCCGAGTGTTCCGCGTGTGCAACTGTTTTGCACCCGTTGTATGTGAACGTTGAGTCTATCACACCCGATCATCACGTGGTGTCTCGAAACGACGAACTGTAGCAACGGTGCATAGTCGGGGAGAACACAATTTCGTCTTGAAATTTTAGTGAGAGATCACCTCATAATGCTACCGTCGTTCTAAGCAAAATAAGGTGCATAAAAGGATTAACATCACATGCAATTCATAAGTGATATGATATGGCCATCATCACGTGCTTCTTGATCTCCACCACCAAAGCACCGGCACGATCTTCTTGTCACCGGCGCCACACCATGATCATCCATCAATGTGTTGCCATTGGGGTTGTCGTGCTACTTATGCTATTACTACTAAAGCTACATCCTAGCAAAATAGTGAACGCATCTGCAAGCACAAACGTTAGTATAAAGACAACCCTATGGCTCCTGCAGGTTGCCGTACCATCGACGTGCAAGTTGATATTTCTATTACAACATGATCATCTCATACATCCAATATATCACATCACATCGTGGGCCATATCACATCACAATCATACCCTGCAAAAACAAGTTAGACGTCCTCTAATATTGTTGTTGCATGTTTTACGTGGTGACCAAGGGTATCTAGTAGGATCGCATCTTACTTACGCAAACACCACAACGGAGATATATGAGTTGCTATTTAACCTCATCCAAGGACCTCCTCGGTCAAATCCGATTCAACTAAAGTTGGAGAAACCGTCACTTGCCAGTCATCTTTGAGCAAAGGGGGTTACTCGTAACGATGAAACCAGTCTCTCGTAAGCGTACGAGTAATGTCGGTCCAAGCCGCTTCAATCCAACAATACCGCGGAATCAAGAAAAGACTAAGGAGGGCAGCAAAATGCACATCACCGCCCACAAAAACTTTTGTGTTCTACTCGAGAAGATATCTACGCATGAACCTAGCTCATGATGCCACTGTTGGGGAACGTCGCATGGGAAACAAAAATTTTCCTACGCGCACGAAGACCTATCATGGTGATGTCCATCTACGAGAGGGGATGAGTGATCTACGTACCCTTGTAGACCGTACAGCAGAAGCGTTAGAGAACGCGGTTGATGTAGTGTAACGTCCTCACGTCCCTCGATCCGCCCCGCGAACAATCCCGCGATCAGTCCCACGATCTAGTACCGAACGGACGGCACCTCCGCGTTCAGCACACGTACAGCTCGAGAACTATGTAGACATGACCCGAGAGACTCCTCGGTCAATATCCAATAGCGGGACCTGGATGCCCATATTGGATCCTACATATTCTACGAAGATCTTATCGTTTGAACCTCAGTATCAAGGATTCGTATAATCCCGTATGTCATTCCCTTTGTCCTTCGGTATGTTACTTGCCCGAGATTCGATCGTCAGTATCCGCATACCTATTTCAATCTCGTTTACCGGCAAGTCTCTTTACTCGTTCCGTAATACAAGATCCCGCAACTTACACTAAGTTACATTGCTTGCAAGGCTTGTGTATGATGTTGTATTACCGAGTGGGCCCCGAGATACCTCTCCGTCACACGGAGTGACAAATCCCAGTCTTGTTCCATACTAACTCAACTAACACCTTCGGAGATACCTGTAGAGCATCTTTATAGTCACCAGTTATGTTGCGACGTTTGATACACACAAAGTATTCCTCCGGTGTCAGTGAGTTATATGATCTCATGGTCATAGGAATAAATACTTGACACGCAGAAAACAGTAGCAACAATATGACACGATCAACATGCTACGTCTATTAGTTTGGGTCTAGTCCATCACGTGATTCTCCTAATGACGTGATCCAGTTATCAAGCAACAACACCTTGTTCATAATCAGAAGACACTGACTATCTTTGATCAACTGGCTAGCCAACTAGAGGCATGCTAGGGACGGTGTTTTGTCTATGTATCCACACATGTAAATGAGTCTTCATTCAATACAATTATAGCATGGATAATAAACTATTATCTTGATATAGGAATTATAGTAATAACTATATTTATTATTGCCTCTAGGGCATAATTCCAACACTGAGTTGATGTTTGTTAAACTTTTTAGACGTTTTGTTTTGGAAAGTTCAGTCTTTAGATCATCTGTAGAATTGAGTATCTTGTTGACACGGGAAATTTCAAGGCTAAGAGAAGCCGTTTGCACTGCTAAATTTTGTTCACTATTTGTCATGTACACGTTGATATACTCTTCACAAGAGAACATAAGTTTCCAAAAATCTATTATTTTCTTCTTGGAGGGTAACACAAAAATAAGATTCGGTAATTTCTTTCCACATGCCGTGTTTCGAGATAGTTTGTTCTTCAGTGAGTTTTTTAACTTATCTATGGTGAGTTTGGGTAAAAGGTTATACTGTCTTTGCCTTTATAACACTGAAAAGTAATTTCAAAGTTACATTTTCCAATTTAATAGAATTCGTTTGAGCTCAACAAGGAGGAACGCCCCCCGGGGAATGTTGATATTGAGCTAGGTTTGGAAGGCGATGTATCAGGTACCGCACAACCAGGTTTGGATGGCTTCTTTGAACAGGTGCATCATTTTCCTTTTCTGTATTTTCGAGTCTCTTTCTGTGTGAACATAGCCAGTAGAATTCATGTGGCATGATTTTCTTATTGTAAGTTGAACTCTGTGTTATTATGACATTCAGGTTAGGGAGATTGAGAAGTTGCTTGAGACCTTGGCAAAACTACTCAAGGATCTTCAGGTGAGTAAAGAGTACCAAATTGGAGTTGTTCAATTTATCCGGCTTCCATCGTAACAAGAAAGCAAATAAGTTGATTTTTAAATAATGTTATTTATCCCCCAAATCAGTTTAATTGAACGGTTATTTGAAAATTCAGGCCACCATGCGCCCATCTTCAGTCAACACAACGCTGTCGCGCAGCTACAACCAATGCGCTCCCCTCGGGCGGCCCGCCTCGCACCTTCAGGCTGCTGGAGGCGCCACCGGGCATTCGCTGCTCTAGGCTGTAATCCGCCGCTGCCGGCGCCGGCCTCGTCGCTTGGGGAATAGATCAAGCCGAGTTGAAGAGGCACACGAGGGGCTCGGAGCTGGTTTATATCTGCACGTCACTAATTTATCACCTTCTGAAGGTTCTTTTTAATTCCACACACCTTGCCTGAGCTGAACCTTTTCACCTATTGGCACTTGCAAAAGCTGCTGCTAGAGTATGGATAGATGGACAAAAGAAGAGAGTGTACGTATACATGTTCTTCAGGACTAGAACCAGTGAGGAGAAGGTTGTCAACTCCAAATCTTGTATCTTTCATGTCTTTTAAATTCTTTTCCATTACGAAGAAATACTGAGTTGCTGGTTACTTTTTTGTGCTGACAATATGATATGCCACATTCAACTATAGGTATATCAGCATCAAATGGAAAAAGAAGGCATCCGGAAAGTTATTCAGAAGGAACAAGTGAACCAAGTACCTGGAGTGATCTTTTGCTTTCTTTCAATCCTTAAAATGGCCAAATACATTGATTTCTCACTTCTCTGTTTCACTTTTACAAGGCAATTCTATCTCAACAGTCGAGCCGCGTGATCTTTTTTACTCTTGACGAACAATTTAGGTGAACTCTGCTTGTCCTTTTTAGCTTGTACCTAACCCTTCTTTTTCCGTCGTTTTGTTCTGTTCTGTTAATTATTCAGAAAATAGTTAAAAAAATCAACACAATACACCTGCAAACCTTGGATTACGTTTACACTTATTGTTCGTTTGGTTGCCATATTTCCGATTACATTGGTCAGAGGAGCCCATGTGTGTAGGTCTGGCTAGCACGAGCCTCGTGCCATTGGACACTGTTGTCGAGAGCCATATCCAACAAGCAGATAGGCTAGAGGTTGTCGGGTGGCACCAGCAGCCTCACCGGCTCTGCCCTGTGTATGGTTTCAACATGTGTTTCTTAGTTTTCATTGCTGAGAAAACCATTAGTTGTCTTTCTTTGGATTCATTGTCTGTCAACTGGGCTATGACTTCCAGTAGTTAGCATCATTGGGTTCAGACCATTGTGTTTGATTTATTTTCAGTATCTTGCGTGTTCGTGGCCCCTATAAGATTGTTACCCGTGTTGACTATACAAGGGGCAACACCAAACCAGCGAGCCTGAGGCGCCGCTGGCCATGGATAAGGGTGGCCGTTATAACATATGGATAATATGCACATGGAAGGTGTTATGATAATCATCACTAATATCTATTAGTATTATCAGCTAATATATTTTTGTCTTCGAAAAAGAATATAATTGTTGTTTCTTAAATATGCAGGTTGATTTGAACAAAGTAGAATTTTTTGTACCAGAAGTATTTTGCATGGTTTAAGATTTTGATTGACATCTTATATATGCCCACTACACCATTTTCTTTTATCAAGCATGTAAAGTTAAACCACTGGTTTTATATGTCGTATATTCTTATTTCTTTGTCTCCAAATGATATAAGAGATTCTGTTGGTGCTCTATTAACAGGATTGGATTTTTTTGTCACTTCATAATATTGCTAACAAATGATTGTCTTTGAAATCCATGAAGATTATGGAGGAACCTATTTACTTTATTAATACTGGAATACCGCAGAAAGAAGTTAAATGATTGTCTTGTTCCAATAGAAGTACTTCCTCCCAACTGCATCTACCGATCCAGGTAGAAGCCGTCAATCTCTTATCCCACCCCCATTCTTCTTCCCATGCCGCCGCAAAGATCTTCTCTCCCAATCTTGTTCCCCTTGCTTTGCATCAGATCTCCTCCGTACTAGCTCCCCCAACGTCGTGGACAGATACCATCACCACCTCCTTGGCGGCGGTGTCGTCCCTTCTGCTGGTGGCAGCTCAACGCCTGCTCGCCACCATTGTGGCACCGTTGGTTATGTTGTTGATGGGTCGCCATTCTAGCTCCCGTGACGAGCCGCGAGCCGGTGTACCGGCGTTGTCCCCTCTGCGTGGGCCGGCCTGGACAGAAGGCAGCTGATCCGGCACTCGACGCCTTTCACCTCCAACGATGCAGCCTCCTCGACTGAACGGAAACGGCTCGACCTCCTCCGGCTAGGTGGGTTGGACGAAACATCTCTGGTTTCTCGGCTTGACTTGGTTGAGTTTTCTTTTACTGATTTGGTTTACTTACATGGACGAATTCCCTCCCTCTATTTACTTAACTCATCATCCAATTTTGGTATATAATAGGGTAGAATGCATATGTAAAGATTGTTGAGCATGGAGTACATATATATGTACATATTGTTGTACGGTCACATTAATTGTACAAGGCGCTGAATGTTTTTTTTATCTTTTCCTATAAAAACAACAATGATGTACATATAAAGGGTCTTTCATAGATTATTACGTTTGACGTATATACAACAAAGATATATAATTGTTATATGACATACAAATGAGTCATGTGATTGTGATAGCATGCTGGATTGGTGAGGTGTGAGCAGTCGCTAACACATATTCTCATGTGATTTTGATAGCTTGGTAATTTCGGTCGAAGTAAGCAAGCAGCACGAGATGGCCAATTATTCAAAAATTCAATGCACGAAAGTCTCTGGTGAGTGTTTAAACAACTCTTTGTATCTTCAAACACCATTGTTCAGAGCGAATCAGTCAGGACATTTGTTCCCTGACCAATGACTAGCTATGCGATATCATACATATGGAACCTGAAAGCACACTTAATATTGGCAGTAAGATTACGAAAAGTAGTGCTTTCATTTCCTTTTGCCAACAAATAACACTACTTTTATATCTTTTGTCAATAAATAACAATATTTCTGGTATATTTTGCATTATTTGCATTGACCTTCATTCAAAAAATATGATGGTAGTTTGTCCGAGTGAGAACATTGATGAAATCCAGCTCCTTCTAGAATAAAATCGGCTTGTACCCAGTCCATTTTTATGAAAAGCTTTCTTGTTGAACCTCTTATAAATGCCTCTCCTGATATATGTAAGCAGTGGGTTCAATGGTAGTAGATTGATTTAAACCAAGGAGAACACTGCACATTGAGAACTATTGGATATATAATTTTTCCCAATGGCTTGAGAAAGAAATCCATATATAGTTATAAATAGGAAAAAGTCCTCATAGACATCTGCTCCTGATAGACAAATGTTCATGCACAGAATGATCTGAAACATGTTCGTGTTACATGCTCGAGGTGCAGCCTCTCCCCCTCACCCCCTCTCTTCGTCCTGGTTTCATGGTCTGGTCATGATTGGCATCGAGGGAGTGATGTTGGGCTGGAAGGTGAGCGGCATTGGTATAGAAGGAGAGGGATCAGTGTTGGGCTTACTCTCTTGTGAATTTCCTTTGTTGACCTGACTCTCTTGTGAATTTCTTCAGATATGTTGCCCATAATTCAAGCTTTGTAGAAGGCCAAATCTTTCTATATGGCCTTGCTGGACCTTATTATTCTCTATTGAACATTGCAGGTGAGGATGAAAGCTTAGTCGGTAGACTATTTGGTACAAAATGTGTTAGGGCCTTGCTGTGTGAATCGGAGAGAGACAATCATGCTGAACTTGAGACAGTTAATTCTTGGAACAAGTGAATTATTAGAAAAGTAAATTGTCAGTCCGTTACATGTGCGAAGAGGCCTTCTGGAACAAGTGAATTATTTGAAAACTAAAATATAAAATTTGTTAAAAGTGAAGTTACTCTCCAACTACAATTTTATGCAAGCACCGATCTTTAAATTCAAGGCGGTTATTCTTTTTAAGAAGGGAGAATGATTATCTTCAGATAACCTTGTTTGGAGGTAGGATAGTCTTATTATGAGAATCAAGTATGATTTGATGATATTCTATGAGGACTATGTTTTCGCACATAAACTTGTGAATCATTTATTCCTTCTTGAGAGACACTGTTTTTCTAGAAAAATACTACCATGAGTTCAGAATTTTAGCAAAGCATGAAAGTTGTCATCTTGAGATTAGGCGTTAACTAGCATTTGAGTGCATGTGATGAACAAAGTAAACAAAGAGACCAGTGGGTATATATTGTGTTTTTTATATAAAATAATACAATATCACCTGCTATGCATGTGGAATCTATCTAAAGATACAATTTACCCATGATCGGTGTTGATCGGTCGAAATTTGTATGTCCCCGTTGCAACGCACGGGCGGCTAACTAGTATGTATAGTAGCACCAAAGAGTAAATGTAGACTGTAGTACTAATCACTAAAGTAGTTTCGTTGTGAATTGTAGTGAAACAGTGAACTGGCCATGTGTTCTACTGAAAAGCATCATCCATCTAGTATTTCTAGAAACAAAATCTTTAAATCCATCGAGTATTCTCGCAAAAGAAAATGGAATGACTCTTTCTTGTGATGAAATATGTTAGTAGTCTAGAAGAAGAACGCACAACAAAGAATTATTACTAATTGAAAATTAGATTGCAGGTAATGTGGTAATCCTATTAATTTTGATTAAAGTTAAGTACATGCGTAATGGAGTAGCACTTCTGTACTAGAGATTGCATTCGATACGATATGGAAACATAAAAAAAACAGAATTTTGTATGAAAAAAAAAGAAGATAACCTATCTAGTTTTTTGCCCTCTATTTTGAATCCAGGTTATGGCTTACGACTTACCTCGGAACATATTCGCGATGACCTGTTAAAGCCGCTGCAGCAGGGAAAATCGCGGCGACGACCGGCCGTATAGCGGACTCGTGGTTGCCGACTTACCGTCCGCCATCTACTCGCGGCTTGTCCCTTCGTAGAAGCGGGTAGGCGGTGGTGGTCTCCCAATTTCTCGGTAGTGAAGTCATGTTTTTCCTAGAGAGAGAGATATAGACGATCTCGTGCATCTGGTCAGGGGCTGCTTTTTTTTGGGATGCGACTAGCGAAAGGACCCGTACGTTGTAACGGAAGAAAAACAATTATAATCTCCAATGATGCTGATCATATTATATCTTTAAAATTTTACTTGAAATGCATGAACATTTTTTGAATTAGCACATATTTTTTTCAATTGCACTTCAAAAATAACACACAAACTTTTTTTCAAAATCATGGACTTTTATTGTTTTCACCAGCATTGTTCTCAAAATTATGAACATTTTTCTGAATATGCGAATATTCTTACAAAATCCTGAGCATTTTTTGAATTCACAAATATTTTATATTTCTTTGAACTTTTACTTTAAAATTCCCAGTTTTATAAATAGCAAAAGTTTTCTAAAGTTCTAAATTATTTAAACTAAAAAATGGAACAGAAAAATGAAAATAAAAAATGAGACTAAAAACGGAAGAACGAACTGTTTTTAAGATTTTTCCCGGACTTTTGTTTAAAATCATTGACTTCTTTATTTTATGGACATTTTCTCAACGTTTAAACATTTTTTATATGCAAACATTTTTCAAAACTCCTGAGTAGTTTTTGAATTCTAAAAAAATGTTTTTTTGAATATTTTATTTTGAAATTCTCAGTTTCTTAAAATTGGGAAAAGTTGTTTGAAGTTCTGAATTATTTAAAGTAGAAAAACAAAATGGAACTGAAAAGAAAAATATAAAAATTAAACTAAAAAAACAGGCGCCCACGCATGGGCCGGCCCAAACAGGTGTGCTACATTTTTTTCCAACGCCCAAAGCGTAATATAGGAGGTGCCTATATGGGCCGGCCCAGTAAGGAGATTTTTCTGTTTGAAACGTTTTTTATAACTTATAGGTGGCATTGGTGGGTAATTTTAGTCAAATTTAAGGGCAAATTGGATGACGTACAGAAGAACCACTATTTGCTTTATTAATATGTAAGATAAGATTAGTGGAACCATGATATTGACTAGGGCCTTCTCTTTAGGTGCATGCGGCTCCGGCTGAGTTTTCTGGGGGAAAGTCTATTCTAAACCTTGAATTCGTACAGATCCGTCGAAAAGAACACATAAATTGAAATTCCGATCGATTGCATCTTAAACTTTGCAATCACGGTCTAAAGTGAACCTCACGTCCTTTGGTAAACAAGGATTGTCAAAGGATGACCGGGATTGATGCCATTTCTACTATTTCTTGTTGGGTCGGCCCACTTTCATTTTATTTTCTTCTTTAAAACGTGCAGGCTTTTTCTTGTTTAAAACAGCAAAAAATAAGCACGCGACACGACCTAAATCTGAAACCTTCTGTCAAAGGATGTAAGCAACCGTACGTACGTACGCGCATCACTGTATGTACGGATTAAAAAAAGAGTTGAAAAAAATCAAACCTTAAATAAAAAATGTACAAAAGAAATAAGAAAATAAACAAATTGAAAAAAATCACGCCAAAAAACGAATTGAAAAAAATTCACTCCTAGAAAAAACGAATTGAAAAAAATTCACGCCTTAAAAAGATGATTTTAAAAAAGTTCAGGCCTTGAAAATTTTTCATGATTTGAGAAACGAATTGAAAAAATTTCACACCTTACATGTACATAATTTTTTTAGTACATTGTATACATTTTTTAATGTCCCAGACATTATTTTGAAATATGTGAACATTTCTCAAATGCAACGTACATTCTTTTCTTGTTACTGTTTATTTTATCTTATATTATAAATGTTTTATTGTGTGTTGCCAACATATTTTTAATACATAATATACATTTTTAAATGTCTCAAACATTTTTCTGAAATGTGTGAAAAAAATACAAATGCAACATACATTATAAAATTACACACATTTATATTTTTACAATATTTAAATATATTTTGAAATGCCACGTACTATATTTGAAAATGCCATGTACTAATGTTTAAAATTACGCACATAAGGATCAAATGACGCGTATTGTGCGGCGCGTGCACAAGCGGGCAAGGCTAAGATCGATCCAGCTACTTATTGTTTACGTACGCATCAGCTGGTCTGAATTAATTAGCTTTGCTCGTATGCCGTGTGTTCCGGTGGAACAAAGTTTACTTACATTCAGTCTCATACAGCCGAAAAGTACTCGGTCGAGTCACTGCGTACAGGACATGTGTCAACAATGCATTTTTTTAACAAAATAAAACTTAAATGAGCCGGTCCAGTGGGGGAAGGACGCGTGCCCTTTGGAAAAAAATAAAGGAAAAAATTGAAACGAGTTGGCCCACCAGATGAATCCCAGTTGACACGGTGTCAGGGTTCGATTTAGACTGAAATTGCATATTTCAGGATGCAATCGACCGGGATTTTGATTTGGGGGTTCATTTCATCCGACCAATACAAGTTCAAGGTTTAAATTAAACTTTTTCCGTTTTCTGACGATGGGATCGGGCGAGCAGCCTAAAAAAAATGGCAGCCATCCTGTGCACGAGCCGGGGTTGTACCATGGTTTTTTTTCTCCGATTGGGCCCACTACTATTTTGGGGGTCGTGTGCCATCGCACCGCTCGCACACCCTCCTCGACGGGTTGCAGGTGATGCCACATTTGTTCGTGAGATCTCTTTATTCGTAGGCTCTAACCCGTAAAAGTGTGCCCCTAACTAGAGCATTGCTTGGCACGTAAATGTAGTTGTGCGGAGTTTGAAGAAAAAAATATTTAACACCAAAACAGAAAATGAAGAACATAAATCAATAAAATGGAAAATTTTGAAAATAAAGATACTTATTTTTTGTATAAAAATATCATCATGGACAACAAATCAAATGGCATATGAGTTAGATATGGCTTTATTAATTACCGTTTAATCCAAAATTTGTAAGCATGCTCCTTAGCGATATGTCCAATACTGTAGGATTGTACCGGTGCAAGGCCGACGACATACATGTTCACCCACAAGCCCGGAGCACCCTCGGCCCCGGACGATGCTCGGCCACCATCATCCCACGGGCCGCACACGCCGCCTACGGGCTGCGGCGGCACACCACCGCACAGGAACGCTAGGCCGGGGCCGGGGCCTGGTAGTATTCATGGCTGCGGGTTGCATGCGGAGGAGCCGACGCGCACGGCACGGACAAGACTCGTCTCGTCTGGGGCGCATGCCGTGGGTGGCCAACAAACAGCCGGAGAGCGCGGAGCGCACGCCGGGGTGTCGTGCGCGGGCGGATCCCGGCACGGGCGGGCGGCGGCGTACATGGTGCCGGACACGGACAGACAGCCAGACGCGACCAACCAACAGTGTCTCAGTTGCGTTATTACCACCCAACATAGGTACGTTCGTACGGGTTCCGTATGCCCCGGCCGCCTTCCAATCCAACAGTGCAAACCCTGTCAGTCACAGCCAACGATCCTGGTACGAAACTGAAGCTACGTCAAACACATCCCGGGGACCGGCGTACGTAAAATCATGCCAAGGCACACTGTGAGTCCAGAGAAGCGCGATGGTGAGGGCGCCGACGACGGTGGCGGCATGCATTTGAGTTCAGAGTTACACACACGCTGCAAGTCACATGAACACTGATGCAAGCTAGGCCTGAACGTTGCAAGACGAACACATTTTCATTTGATGGAAGTTAGGAGGTCTGGAGAGTGGAGACAGGAACTACTACTGCCCATCCATCTCCGATCAGCGGCGGCCCTCGGCCGGAGGCGACGCCGCCGTTGCCGTGCCAGGCTCGATACTACAAAAACCCTTCGTCCCAGACGCAGCTGAAGAAGGAACCACGGGAGCCCAGCCATGCATGCGCGCTTTATCCCTCGCCGTCGACCTGCGTCGGCTAAGCTACTAACTATGGTTACTACTAACCCTTAGTTCCTTACTACTAGTAATAGGCTAATAGCTACCATGGCTACTGAGTACTACTTGCCCTAAACCTTCTTGCCGCCGTGCATGTTGTAGCCCTAAAAGGATGACGGTGCGGTTGTTGCTCATGCGTCCGCCCACGCGGCGAACACTGACATGTGCGCCACGGACACGCCGGGCCTGGCCGGCGTAGGCGACGAGACCCAGGAGCCCATGGGCAGCGAGCTCGCCAGCTTCGGCACCGCGGGCCGGGCGAACAGCATGGCCAGGCCGCCTCCCTGGTCCGGGCTCTGCTCCCGGGAGTTGCTCAGGCTCGTGGCCAACGACGACGCGCCCGACATGCGCGCGCTGCTGGAGTTTCCCATCCCGTGAGCACCAGCAGCGTCGCCGTCCATGGACACCACGCCGCGCAGCAGCGACAAGGACTCGCTCGACATGAGGTCGAGGTGGTGGCGGCTCTGCTTGTCGCCGCACGGCGTGACCGCCGACGCCGCCGCAACGGGCTGCCTCCAGTAGTCCGCGGCGCCGCCGGCCTGCACGAGCGCGGCCGCCGCGCTGGCCACCAGTGCGTCGGGGCCGTCCTTCCTGCGCCGCACCTGATCGGCGGGCAGCAGCGTGCTGCTCTCCATGATCTTGTCCACGTCGTACCGGCTGATTTCGAAGTTGGTGACCGCGCTGACGCCGCGGAACTTGATCGCCGCCACGTCGTACGCCTCTGCCGCGTCCGCCTCCGCGCCTGCACGCAAAGAAAACACACATCCAACGATCGATCACAAACCGAGCCTCAAACAGCAGCCGGGCTTTCCCGGCGGTCAAACAACAGAACAGGAGCCAAGCGCGAAAGCTACGAGAGCATGCATGCATGCTCAGGGCCTGCCAGCCTTATGAGAAAGGCGAGCAACACCCAAACGTAAACCCACTACCGCCGATGGCCGATGCAATGCCACTGGGCGCGGCCTAGCACGCGCAAAAGTGCGGCCAAAAGCACGCAAGGAATCGGCAGAGCGATGCTACGTTCATTCTTTCGGGAGGGGCAAGGGGCATCATTGAGCCACATCAGAGGTTATGATCATTGT
The DNA here is from genome assembly GCF_904849725.1 of Hordeum vulgare subsp. vulgare. Lineage (NCBI taxonomy): Eukaryota > Viridiplantae > Streptophyta > Magnoliopsida > Poales > Poaceae > Hordeum > Hordeum vulgare. The sequence continues at coordinate 534,925,020 of NC_058522.1, read as the reverse complement.
GACAGGACGCCCTGCGTCCTTAAACCGTGACAAGCCTCTGCAGCCATTGCTTTGCTGCGGCGACAACGAACTAGTTGCTGCTGTCACTTTGGTGAATCGGTGATCATGGTGATGCATGATAGGAGCATGCATGCTGCAGATTTGTAGTCCACTAGGTACTAGTACTATCTTGTAGCGAGATTGCGAGGTTGCAGTCTCAGGGAAACGATATTAACGGCGGCGGTTGGGAGAGGAAGAGCTAGCTGGGGCTGAGCGCTTACTGAATGTTCCGAGGTAGAGGTCCTTGTTGCCGGAAACCCGGCCGATGCGCGCCTGCCACCGCCCCTGCTGGTGGTGCCTGGTGACTCCCCGGTACATCGAAGCTCCGCGCGAGAACCCGCTGCTCTTCCTGCAACAATGGCGATCCGAGAGGTGAGTGTCCGCCATGCGTACATCGAGTGCACATTTCTCTCAGGATTCAGGCAAGTACTAGGTTATCTACCTTCTGATGTGAGCCACGTACTCTAGCCTGGTCATGTTCTTCATCACCTCCAGCTCCTCCTGGTAGTCCTCCACCTGCACGAAATCACACAAACAAAGGTCAAAATCACTGGCTAGTGGCTACATTTTTATCACAAGCTAGCAAACAATGTAGAGCAATGGACACCGGAGATGGATCGATAAGTAGGTGATCGCGTGCGTACCGGGAAGTTGATGTGCGTGGACGCGCCCCAGTACTTGAGCGCCGCAAGATCATACGCCCTCCCCGCCTTCTCCTCCATGTCATACCCACCTGCACAAATCAACAAACTCCTGTAAGCACCACTCCGTCTGATTAGACATGCGCAAAAATGGAGTACTTGTATTTGTGTTTGACTGATCCCACAAGAAAATAACTAAAGTACAGTAGTACTTGAACCCACTGATTACACACATGTGCAAAAATGTAGTAGTAACATTTGTACTGACTGATCCCAGCAGGTATCACTCCCAGTGGCAGTGGTACTCACCAAGATAAACTGCAGATGGAGACGAGGAGAAGCACGATAGATCCCAGGCCAAAAGGTCCAGCAAATGACATGCAAAGAGCAGTTCATTAGTTAGCAGTTGGAAGTGCACTCACATCACTACTTAGGAGAGTGCTGCTAGTGGTACGTAGTGCTACTAGAACTAAACAAACAAAAATGGTACCAGGGGCCAAGTTCTACTACTAGTTACAGAGCTTGATTGATTAAGGTTGGAACTTGGAAGTACTACCTTGCCGGCCTTTCCTGGTCTGGCCCTCCTTCCGGCAGCTGTTGTCCCAGAGGTGCGCCTCATACCTCCCCGTCCACCTATGCCTGCTTTTGCTAGCAAGCGGGGGTTAGCGCGAGGAGGAAGACGATGGTGACTGACAAACAAGGAAGACATGCAATGAGTTATGGGTTGTGCCGCGCGGCTACCTGGTGACGCCCCTGTACTTGGACGTGCGCTGGCCGAAGGTGTCGATGCACTTGCGGTGGACCACCGGCTGCTTGTTTTGCTTGGCGCCCGCGCCGGCGCCGCGCTTCTTGCTGGCCGCGGTTGCCTGGCCGACGTAGGCGTGGGCTTGTGCGGCCGCCTGCTGCACGGTGACGCAGCTGGATTGGGACCCAGAGCTGATGGACAGCGTCAGCGGGTGTGCGTATCCGCCTGGGTTGCCGGGGCCGGCCGGCACGATGGCGCCCCCGCCCTCCTCGCCGTTGCCGGCGTCCACGTCGTAGACGTCCCCGTCACGCGCCATCCAGCCGGCCGCTTCCATCGCGGCCGACGTGGCTGCAGCCTGCTCGTCCAGCAACGCCGCGTGGGCGTCGTAGTACATGTGGTGGCCACCGGAGCCAGGCATCATGGCGTACAGCAGCGGCTGCTGGCCGCCTCCAGCGCCATCGTTGTCGTGGCTGTGGCCGCCGTAGTAGTAGCCGGAGTTGTCCAGGCTCAGCGCCATTGCGGGACCAGCGCCGAGGAAGTCCTCGAGCTTCGGCGGCGCCGACACCTCCGCCCCTGCGCAGACCGCAAGCCCAACCAAGAAACATAAAGAGACACGCGCAGGCGCAGCTAGCTAGAAGCCAAGAGCTCAGCAACCCCAAACTGTAGCAAAGTAAGAACCGTGGTAAGTACTGTGCAGATATTTACCGTGGTGTTTCTGCTCGCTCCTCCGGAGCGCGTCGGCGAGACAGAGCGAGCCGTCGGACCTGAGCGGCAGGGCGGAGATCCCGGAGTAGTACCCGCCGCTCGCCGCCCCGACATTGTCGCCGCCCCCGAAGTAGAAGGACATGGGGGAGGACGCGACCGGGTCGGGGTGGTAGTAGACCCCGCCGTGGTGCGCGTGGTGGTGGCCAGCGACGTCGACGATGCCGGAGCCGGCAGCCGCGTCCATGGCCGCGGCGGCGACTTGAGGCGAGAGCGAGAACCCCAGCCAGCCGCCCGCGCCGCTCATGCTGTGGCCGCCGTTGGTCATTGGATGGGAGCGAGGGGCGCACGAGCACGAGCTTGGATGAGGCTGTGGTGGTCTCAAGATTCAAGAAGATCTAGCTTAGATGGGAATGAGACGGATCAATCATTGGGTGGTACATGTCGCAATGATGCGGCTGCTCTCCATTGTTGGCTCAGCGGGTTTGAAGGGGGACTTTGGTTTGTGCGTGCGCGTGTGCGGGATGTGCCGGGCTCAGCGCTTCTTGTAGTACTCTACGTGGGGAGCGGGATGGGGGGAAGAAGAGGGAGAGTCGGGGTGTGGTGTGATCGGCGGAGAGGTCGACGGGGTGTACTGGGCTTGGCTTTTAAAGTGTGTGCAAAACGAATGAGTTGCTCTTGTCTTGGTCTTGCCCACACACACGCTAAGGGCATCTTCAACGGTGTTGCCGCAAATTTCCTTCCACATAACAGAAGGACGTTATTCAACCATAGTCGGATATATTTCAAGTCCGTATAGTCAAATAGTCGCATATAAAATATATAGACGTTTAAATAGCTGCATGCAACACTAGTTTAAATTTTTAAAAGTTCAAATTTTACATCCTAACATTCTTGTCCCTTTCACCGCTCACTGATTATGAATCAGATCTTCCGTCAGTTGCTCGTGAGTTCGTTAAAACCTTATTTGTTGATGTATTGAAATAAAATCTTCAAATGTGGCTTCGATTATGTTTCGGAAGTTGGTTGGGATCGCCCACGTTCTTAAATTCTAGAGATACAGCAACAGCGTCACCCTCTTGCTCGACTATCATGTTGGGCAACGTCACACAACATGTCATCACCTTCTACAAGGTCTTCGGATTTCATTGTTTTACAGGTCCACAAGCGATTGCAAAACGGACTGGCAGAGCGTAGGAGGATGACGGAGACGCATAATTCCAACAGGGATGTGGCGTGGTGGCCAGGGTGGTGGAACGATGATGAAGGCAAGAGAGAAAGAAGGAAGAAAAGAAAATGAGAAGGATGAAGTCGCGGGGTCCAGGAAAGGTTTTGGAGGGCCCTGGGTGGTCGATAGCGACGTTTCTCATGTTCAGACTCTCGCAAACCTCTCCACTATTGCCTCCGGTTTAGTGAAGAAATGACGTCTGAACCGCCTCGCGGACCGATACATATCATTGGATGTCTTCGGCGATCCAGACGGATGCGGGGTCTTTATGGGTAGGCACAAGCACAACATTCTCCAACTCGCCGCTTTGGACACTTGAGTGTCAGTGAAATATGTTCAAACTTACTTTCCAGTTTGTGATACAAAGGCCAGTTTGAACCGGAAGAAAATGTTGGATAAGATGTGTCAGGGGTGATTTGAAAATTTTGCAACACGAAGATGTGGTTAGGTCTTATCTAGAGGTGACTTAACTATGTCTCATCTAACTTCTACTCCCTCCGTCTCAAAAAATTTATCTTAGATTTGTGTAAATTTGAGACAAGAATTTTGAGACGGATGTAGTATGTCATTTAATTTTACGTGAAGATATGTGGACTTTTTGCTTTATAATTAATTAAGTGATGTAGGAGTTATCAGAGACTATTAATTTTTATCTATTGGAGAATTAGCAAATCTAGCGGAACAATTCAAGCTGATGATATATATACAAGGTTTTACACGAGAGATCTTATCCATGTTCGGTGCTCTGTTGTAGTGATACAATGACGGCTATAATCATCTTTATATTATTATTCACTTTGTTTCTAAATATAAGAATTTTTAAATATTTTAGCACGGACAACATACGAAAAATAATATTGAATTTACACTCTAGAGAATGTCAATATATATCCGGATGTAGTTTTTAATAAAATCTTTAAAAAGCTATTTAAAAACGGAAGGAATACATTGCAATAAGTCTATAATCCGCCATTTCAGCTAGTGCGTACAGTATACTCCATGGCCCCTGTCTTATGGAAAGTAGTTACTACTTGAGCTACTAAGGATTCTCTTTGACCGATAGCTATACAAACATATATAACACCACCTTGCTTTTATATTGAGAATTGTATTTGTGGCTACTGCTGCCTTACGAGTATGTGTGTCCTCAATAATTAATTCTGGCTAACCACGCATTGAAACTGGTTCCCTATCCATGAAATCTCATACATCGTCCATACATAGCCCATTGGTATGGTGATAACACTAGCTTGATTGTGTCATTAGTAATGTCTGCTTTGAATGTTCACTTTGATCCAGCCATTTGGACGCTGCGGTATATATAGAGCAGTCAGCGTTATCATGTCGACCTAGCCAAGCGACCTCCAGGAACAGGCTTGGGACAGTCCAAGCTTGTTTGACACAATCCTTGCTATGGGCCTAGCCGGGGATACCATCGCCAAGATGCATGATTGAACAAAATATGTAATTTTGATACTTCTCAACTTAAAAAAAACTCTATCTTTCTGTCATATAATTGTTGGTTACAAAGTATGTCACGTAGGAAGGAACACTCGCTACTGATAACTTGTCCAGTCCAAAATTCATACAAAACTTAGTAATCTCATAAGCAACTCTAAATGCACCTCTATTAATATTTACCATCGAAAATTGTTGTACAACGTAGATGACCCAAAGAAAAGAACGCCGAAGACCCCAAAGTATCTCATCCGCGGTTCGATGATGATGGCGATTTCTAAAACATATGTGTGTGGTGTACGTTTTAGATCTGTTTTACCGACTGTTGGTTCCGATAAGTTATATGAATGGATCGGCGACGATATCGGTTTTAGATATGAGGAATGAGAACACTTCACATTATCAAGTTTGTAGTTGTGAGTGATGACTTCGGGTGGCTTGATGTATGTTCTTATCAAACCTACGTGAAATAATTAATAAAGATGGTTGTATGCATCAATTGATGCACAGGTCGGATGTTTAACCGCATTTTCTAAATCAAAAAGTATGACACCCGCCAAAAAAAGAACGTCGATGACCCCAAAGCCTCTATATCTATAAAATCACAAGAACCGAACTACCTACCATTTGATAAACATTTTTGATCGAAAGGGTTTCCCCTCACTTCATTTTATTGCATAAAACGGAGCAAAGAGTTGTCCAAAGTTTCCAGCCTACAACATCCAAATTCCAAGCCAGGGGAGGAGAAAATACGTAATTATTATAGTGCAAAAACAAGGCCAACACCCTCGCACACATAAGGAAGAAACGAAGAAGAGTCTCTAGAGCAATTCGAGGCTTTAGCAGCATATTGGATTGGAAGCTTCGATGGCCCATCAACAAGAATGCGCCCTAAGGAACAACCTCCCCAATCTAGCAACACCTCCAGCTTGGTTTTTCATCTCCATGCGATTCGCACCAGTTCTCCTCTTCAATGGTCCATGAGTCACAGACAACTACGCATCAAGACAGATTGATCTCCTTTGCATAGGATCTTCCACTTGTGAATTTATGAGCTGATCATCCCGACGATAGCCTGAGTAGTTGTCCACGACACGCCCCGAGAACACATATTGTTAAGCATAGTCCAAATGCTCCATATGGTAGCAACACAAGCAATGTTTATCACAGTTTTCTTATTGTTATTGCTCTAGAGAACATAATATTCATTCATGTTGGTTGATTGGTAAAACTAAACATTTCAGCAATATCATGCCAAATGGTTCTAGCAACAATGCATTCGAAAATAAGGTGGTGAACAATTTCCTTCTCGTTGCAATATAGACATGTTTCATCATCCACATGCTGCCTCTTAACTAAGTTGTCTCTAGTAAGAATCTTATTGTGATAATCCAGCTAGATAACCAATTAAATATCTATTGGGAACATTAATTTTCTAGAATTTTTTTCATATAGGTGTAGAAACCCCTCCCCAATTAATGGTATTATAAGAAGATTTAGCAGAGTATACACCATTATGTTCCAGGATCCAGATAGGTTTATCATTCTCCTTATTAGGAATAGGATTAGTAAGTGCCAACAAGAATTTTTGCCAGATTTCCATAAAGTTTTCATCCACACATCTGCTAAAAGTCAATTTCAGTACCTCACCATCCCAAACTTGAGCAACTGTACTATTCTTTTGTTGACAGACGTCAACGTTTTCCCAAAACTGGGTTCTTAAAGTAGTCTCCCCTACCCACATATCCTTCCAAAAACTGTTGTGAGCCCCATTGCCCAGCACCCAACTATAGAAAGTGGAGCCCCATCCAAGGCCCAAGTGATCCCTTTCCAAAAAGGAGAACCCACTCCTTCCCTAGACCAAACGATATTAGGCCATGTGGTGTTATATTTGTAGTTTATCAAAGTTATCGAGGGATTCTCTGGTCCCTATAGATATCTCTTAGACCAGGAAACAAGCAGGGTCATGTTAAACCCCCTCAAGTTTATGACCCCCAGACCCCAAAGGACTAATAAAGTACACCCTTACACATGCACATCTAAGAATATAACAGCGAAAGTAAAACATGCAAGTGTAAAGTAGAGGGTAAGGTAGGGAGATCCAACGCAAAGGTTGACACGTCGATTTTTGGCATGGTTCCGGTAGGTGGCGCTCTCGTATGTACATATTAGTGGAGACTTTAACCCACACAGGGTAACGGCTGCGAGAGTCTACGAAGGTCTCCACCCACAAGGGGCCCACAAATAAGCGACCTTGTCTATTCCACCACGGCTTCCATCCATACAGGACTAGCCTCACTCACGGTAGATCTTCATGAAGTAGGCGATCTCCTTGTCATTACAAACATCTTGGTTCAACTCCACAACACGAAGTAGGAGGCTCCCAAACGACACCTAACCAATCTAGGAGGCACCACCCTCAAAAGGTAATAGATGTGGTAGAACAATGACCTCCTTGCTCCTATGCTTCTAAAGATAGTCTCCTCAACCCTCAATCACTCTCTATCAGATTTGGTGGGGGTAGGAGAGATTGATCTTGTGTAAAGCAACTTGGGGAGGCCAAATATCAAGATTCAAATGGTTGGAATGGAATCTCTTGATCTCAACACATGAGTAGGTGGCTCTCTCTCAGAAAAATGGATTTGGCAAGTGTAAGTGTGTTCTGAGTGCTTCCTCTATGAATGAGAGGTAGGTGGAGGGGTATATATTGTTGAAAATATGCCCTAGAGGCAATAATAAATTGGTTATTATTATATTTCCTTGTTCATGATAATCATTTATTATCCATGCTAGAATTGTATTGAATGGAAACTCAGATACATGTGTGGATACATAGACAACACACTGTCCCTAATAAGCCTCTAGTTGACTAGCTCGTTGATCAAAGATGGTCAAGGTGTCCTAGACATAGACAAGTGTTGTCATTTGATAACGGGATCACATCATTAGGACAATGATGTGATGGATAAGACCAAAACTATGAACGTAGCATATGATCGTGTGAGTTTATTGCTATTGTTTTCTGCATCTCAATGTATCTGTTCCTATGACCATGAGATCATGCAACTCCCGGACACCGGAAGAATACCTTGTGTGTATCAAATGTCGCAACGTTACTTGGTGACTATAAAGGTGCTCTACAAGTATCTCCGAAGGTGTCTGTTGGGTTGGCATGGATCAAGACTGGGACTTGTCACTCCGTGTGACAGAGAGGTATCTCGGGGCCCACTCTGTAATACAACATCACAATAAGCCTTGCAAGAAATGTGACTAAGGAGTTAGTCACGTGATCTTGTATTATGGAACGAGTAAAGAGACTTTCCGGTAACGAGATTGAACTAGGTATAGAGATACCGACGATCGAATCTCGGGCAAGTAACATACCGAAGGACAAAGGGAATAGCGGGATTAACTAAATTCTTGACATAGAGGTTCAACCGATAGAGATCTTCGTAGAATATGTAGGAGCCAATATGGGCATCCAGGTCCCGTTGTTGGTTATTGACCAGAGAGTGTCTCAGGTCATGTCTGCATAGTTCTCGAACCCACACGGTCTGCACACTTAAGGTTCGGTGACGTTTTGAGTATAGTTGAGTTATATGTGTTGGTGACCGAAGGTTGTTCGGAGTCCCGGATGAGATCTTGGATGTCACGAGGAGCTCCGGAATGGTCCAGATATAAAGATTGATATATAGCAAGTCCTGTTTTGGTCACCGGAAAAGTTGCAGGCTCATCGCAGTGTACCGGGAGTGCCGGGAGGCTGCCGGGGGACCACCGGGAGGGATGTGACGACCCAAGAGCCTTATGGGCTGTGAGAGAAGGTGGCCCATCCCCTGGTGGGCTGGCCGAAGCATCTCTCAAAAGCCCATGCGGCTAGGAGTGGAGATAAAAGGTAAAAGTCCTTTAAAAGGAAAGGAAGGAGGAGTCCTCCCAAAGTAGTCCACCTCCCTTGTGGGAAGGTGGACTCTTCCTTTAGGGTTTAGCCGATCCCTTCTCCTTGGAGTAGGAGCCAAGGCTGCCTCATCTCCCCTCCTCCTATATATACTAGAGGTATTGAGGGGTTTTGGACAACACAAAAATTAGCCACGGCTGCCTCTCTCTCTCTAGATCCGTTTCTCCTCTAGTCTAGTTCGACAGTGCTTAAGCGAAGCCCTGTTGGATTAGTTCACCACCACCACGACTACACCGCCATGCTGGAGAACTCATCTACCTCTCCGTCCCCTCTTGTTGGTTCAAGAAGGTGGAGATCGTCATCGAATTGTACGTGTGCTGAACGCGGAGGTGCCGCCCATTCGGCACTAGATCGGGATAGATCGTGATGGGATCATGGGACGGATCGTGATGAGATCGCTGGACGAGCTGCGATTCGAATAGACAAGATGTTCCACTACATCAACCGCGTTATATATGCTTCCGCTTAGCGATCCACAAGGGTATGTAGATTCACTGTCCCCTCTCGTAGATGATCATCATCATGGATAGGTATTGCGTGTGCGTAGGAAAAAAATTGTTACCCATGCTACGTTCCCCAACATATATAGGCAATAACCAAACTCCAATCATTACAACATTATTGCCCAAATCGGTGGCACGGACAAGAATATCGGTGGTACCGAGTTGTAATAAATGTGGCAACTTTATAGTTCTCGGTGAGACCGATATAGGAATCTTGGTGGTGCCGATACGATGACCTAGACCAGTTTCCAAATCTCGGTGTGTCACGCCCAAGATGCGACCATATCCTCAATTTGGCACGAGGGCCTCGTCGGGGATAGAAGCGCATCTCGTCGTGTCGCAAGAATGGATATCGTTACAAGTACATGTACTGAAAAAGAAGAGATATATAGAATTGGCTTACACTCACCACAAGCTACATCAGAGTCACATCAGTACATCACATATTCATCAAGAGTAAGAGCAGGGTCCGACTACGGACGAAAACAAACGAGAAAAATAAGAACGACGTCCATCCTTGCTATCCCAGGCTATCGGCCTGGAACCCATCCTAGATCGATAAATAAGAAGAAGAAGCAACTCCAAATGAACAATCAACGCGCTCGCGTCAAGTAACCTTTACCTGTACCTGCAACTGGTGTTGTAGTAATCTGTGAGCCACACGGGACTCAACAATCTCATTTCCAAAGGTATCAAGACTAGCAGAACTTAATGGATGAGGTAAGGTTAAGTGGTGAGGTTGTAGGAGCGGCTAAGCATATATTTGGTGGATAAACTTACGAGTACAAGAAAATAAGAGGGGGAAGATCTACGCATAACGGACGTGAACTACTCATGATCAAAAGAATGATCCTGAACACCTACCTACGTCAGACATAACCCCACCGTGTCCTTGATCGGAGAAGGAACTCACGAAAGAGACAGTCACGGTTACGCACACAGTTGGCATATTTTAATTAAGTTAACTTCAAGTTATCTAGAACCAGTGTTAAACAAAGTTTCACATTGCCACATAACCGCGGGCACGGCTTTCCGAAAAAGATTTAACCCTGCAGGGGTGCTCCAACTAGTCCATCACAAATTACCACAAGCCGCATAGAAATCCTCGATCACGACAGTCGCGATCTCGTCGGATTCCTTAGTGGAAAACCTCAACTCTGAGATTACCCAAAGCATCACCGGAATCCCCGATGCACAAGATATCTCGTCAAAGGTAAAACTAATCCAGCAAGGCCACCCGACGTGTCGACGATCCCGATAGGAGCCGCGTATCTCGTTCTCAGGACACGACGGATAAGCGAAGCATACGGTGGCATGATAGAAATCTCCTGAGTTGCCCCGGGTTGGCCCCGCACGGTGCTCTGTTTTGGACCAACACCATCAGCACTGGCCCCCCTGTATTATGTGAATTTACTCCTCGGGTTCATGACGCCCTATGCTTTCAGTATTAACAAAGTTATTATGTTGGGCAAATGTAGTACCAATGTTGGGCCTTGCCGGACCAGCTTTAATCTAAAACGAATTATCAAGGGGGTCCTCATAACAACCCCGATCGTGTTAGGAGCGCTCAAATATGGAACATAACACCGGTAGCCGAAACTAAGGGGGCAAAGGTGGAACAAAACACCAGGCTAGAAAGGTGCATTAAATTAAATAGCATTAAATATGGTGATATGACAAGGAACCCATGTTATCACATGGAAGCAACTGCACCTGCAACTAGCAACGCTAACACATGGATAAGCAAGCGGTAACATAGCCAATCAGTGGTTTGCTAAGTCGAACAGGTTGAAGGTAATCATGGCATTGTTGAGAGGCTGATATTTAACAAGTGGTAGGCAACGAGACATAATCGAAAGCATCGAATTAACTAGCATGGCAATGATAGTAATGGTATCTGGGGAAATGGTCATCTTGCCTGAGATCCCGCTTGGAAGAAGAACAACTCCGAGAAGCAGTCGAACCGATGTAGTCGAACGGTCCTCACATTCTGACACGCTTGCGGAACTCTATCGAGACGAAGCAAACCGGAAACAAACATCAACACAGGTATTCACCACACGATGCACACCATGATGCACAACCTACTATGATGCATGATCAGATCAAAATGCAAGGGATGGCATGGCAATTCACCTCACACAAACACTACACTTTAAGTGAAGCTCGATATGCAACGAGTTGCATACCGACGAAACTCCACATTTAATTATTTAGTTCACTCCCTATTATTTACACGTCAGTACTAAATTGTTGTTAACATGGCAAGGGGTGAAGCGGTGATCCTACATGTCCTCCTAGTCGATTAACACACGGTACATAGATCGGAGCTACGTCACAAGAAACATGCAACACTTGATATATGCCATGAATGCGTCATGCATGCAAGTTTCAACAACACGGGCAAGAAGAGAAAGAAGCATATGTCGCCACGGCGAGCGAAAGGGGACCATGGTGGCAAAACTAAAACGATGCCACGACAACGTTCCTATCCCGATAACTCGTCGAGATGTCGTGCCAACGTATAGGGAGTGTGTGCGGGAACGCAAAATAAAGATGGGGTGATACCGTTTATCGGGTTCCCATGTGTCGGGGCTCAACGAAAGAGGAACACATGCAACAGCAACATACGGTGCAAACATACATACATCTCATACAACATTTGCATTCATTCACGACACGTTCCATCGGTATACCTTCGAAGCGTGCATATCGGAGCGGTTCGGTTTGGTTCTGTGAAGGAGAACAACGGTCGTCGTGGTCGTAGTGGTAGTCGTGGTACTCGGTTCTCGTCGACAGTAGTCGTTCTCTTGGCGTTGTGGTCCACGTGTCTTCGGCGTCGGTAGTCGAACACGTCCCGAGGGTCGTCGAGGACGTCGTGGTGCTCGGCGAATTGTTGGTTCCACGACGGCGGGGATGGTAGGCGACACAACAACAAACATGCATCGACGCCGGCAAACAACGGCAAGCAGCAGCCTCGGCAAGCAGCAGCTAGCAATAGCAATCAGCAAAGCATCTACAAGCAGCTACTAACATCAACTAACAATCTAGCCTAATCAACTACAGCTAACAGCAAGCAATCGGCAGCAGCAGGCAAACAGCAAGGCAAAAGCAAACAACTAATTAGCAGCAGCAAGCTACGGCACAACAAGCTAGCTTAGCAGGCCCACGGCAGCAGCAGCAAGACGCGGCAACAACACAGCTCGACAGCAGCAACTAGCGGCGACATCGGCTAATAGCAGCAGCTAGCAACTAGCAACTCGGCAGCAGACAACAACATGCACCTGCACGCAACAACCACGGCAGCAAGAGCAACAGCACATCAAGAGCAACGCGCACAGGGACCAAGGCGGCGCGACGCAGGCAGAGCACGGCGGCGCACGCGAGGAATGGGAGAGGCCGAGGCCATGGCAGGGCATGGCGGCGCCGGCGGGGCACGGGCGACGGGCTAGAGACGGCCACGGCGGGTGGCGCGGGCAGGGCACTGGCGGGGAGAGGGGAGGTCCCCCGAGGAGAGCGGCGGCAGGGAACCGACGACCATGGCGGGGGCGACCGGCGGCGACCCTAGGGCACAGAGGCGCGCGGGGAACGGCGAGGCCAGGCGGCACGGCGAGGCAGAGGAGGCGGCGTGACACCTGCGCAAGGAGGCGGCAAGGCGGAGCAGCACGGGTGACGCCGGCGGCTCGGCAAGCCGGCGCGGGCAGGGGGCGAGGCGGAGCCGGCGAGCTAGGGGACGGAGGCGAGGGGAAGAGGGGAAGAGGGAGATCGGGCTGAGGGGGAGGCTCGGCGGCTGCGGGAGGAAGAGGGGAAACGGGCTGGGGCGCTAGGGTTGGAGGGGGGGGTCGAGGTGGGCCTTGGCCGGCTAGGCCTCTCCCTCTCTTTTGTTTTTTTATTCCCCTTTTAAAAAAACAGGAAACTTAAACAAAAAGAAAAAGGTTTAAACAAAATGAAAATAAAGGCTTTTGACTTCTTGAAACAAAAGTTATGCCCCAACTATAAAATAGATTGGGCACTTTTTAAGCGAACAAAAATAAAACCTTTTGAGTAATTAGAATAAACCCTTTTTACAAGAGGATAAAATAAAACCCCTTTTATTTAAAGAATAAAATAAAGTCTCTTTACACGAGAAAAGAAATGAGACCGTTTTAGAAAATAAACAAAGGAAAAAAAAATAAAGGAAACCCAAGGGGTTGCCCCCACGTTTAATAAAAGGATTTTTAAAAGAAGACGAATTTATTTTGAAGGGGTTAAAACTGAAATATTTAGCAAAACCACAAAAATGAAATAAGAGGGGAGAGAAGGTTTTAGGTCCGCGGTGCAATAGGGTTTTGAGGTGGCCCTCACGCACCCACTCTCATCACTCCAACAAAACAACGCCACTCACAAAGCACTAACACCCAACAACACAGAGCAACAAGCGACACCGACAAAACTCAGTTGACATGATGCCATGCATGATGCGATGATGCAAACTAAATGAAGAGGCCACGAAATAAAATAACCACACGACGGAAACGGAAATAAAGGGGAATCTTCTGGGGCGTCAGCATCGGGCTGTCACACGGTGAGACCGATTTCAAACTCGGAAATTCCGATTCTTGAAATCTTCTCAGCAGAAAGTTGGTCACTGAATCTCGATGGCACCTATGTGAAAGATGGTGGTACGGAGATGATAGGGTTTGGCGTAGGTTCTGTCGAGTGTAAAATCGGTAGGGCCGAATGGAATTTGTAGGTGGCACCAATCTTGTTGATATGGGTTTGGACAAAGATATTTTGTGGGAGATTGGCAAAGTAATTTTGGTGGCTACCTCTAAGCACTTGAGCAACCAATTCATCATTATACCTCATCCGCTTTTAATAGTACTGGATTTTCTATGGACTCAAAGTGATTTATCATAAAGTATAAAATGAAGAGTCTTCTTGCTTGTAGCATGAGCCAATCCTATTCCTTCCTTGCATCAAGGGGCATCTCCTCACAATCCTATAGCCAAATCATCTTTGAACTTTTGTGAGTCTCAGGCTTGGGTCCATTCTTGCGCTTCTTCCCAACAACTATTTTACCAGGCGCGAGAACTTCTTAGTCGTCCTTCTTGAAGTTCTTTTTACCCTTGCCTTTCTTGAAACTGGTGGTCTTATTCACCATCAACACTTGATGTTCCTTCTTGATTTCCACTTCCGCTGACCTCAACATTGAATATAACTCGGGAATGGTCTTTTCCATCCCTTGCATGTTATAATTCATCACGAAGCTCTTGTAGCTATGTGGAAGCGACTAGAGGATTCTGTCAATAACCACGTCATCCGGAAGATTAACTTCCAACTGAGACAGACGGCTGTGCAACCCAGACATTCTAAGTATGTGCTCACTGACAGAACTATTTTGCTCCATCTTATAGTTGAAGAACTTGTCGGAGACCTCATATCTCTCGACCCGGGCATGAACTTGGAAAACCAATTTCAGCTGTTGGAACATCTCATATGCTCCATGTTGCTCAAAACGCTTTTGATGCCCCGGTTCTAAACTGTAAAGCATGCCGCACTGAACCAGTGAGTAGTCATCACTTCGCGACTGCCAGACGTTCATAACGTCCTGGGCTACCGCGGGAACGGGAGGGTCACCTAGCGGTGCATCAAGGACATATGCCTTCTTGGAAGCAATGATGATGAGCTTTAAATTACAAGCCCAGTCCGCGTAGTTGCTCCCATTGTCTTTCAGCTTGGTTTTCTCTAGGAACGCCTTAAAATTGAAGTTGACGTAAGCATTGGCCATTGGATCTACAATTTTGTAAAGATATTTTTAGACTAAGTTCATCATAATTAAGTTCATCTAATAAAATTATTTAATGAACTCCCACTCAGATAGACATCCCTCTAGTCATCCAAGTGATACATGATCCACATCGACTAGGCCATGTCCAATCATCACGTGACACAAACTAGTCATCAATGGTGAACATCTCCATGTTGATCACATCTCCATACGACTCATGTTCGACCTTTCGGTCTCCCGTGTTCCGAGGCCATGTCTATATATACTAGGCTCGTCAAGTCAACCTAAGTGTTTTGCGTGTGTAAATTTTGCTTACACCCGTTGTATGTGAACGTTAGAATCTATCACACCCAATCATCACGTGGTGCTTCGAGACAACGATCCTTCGCAACGGTGCACACTTAGGGGGAACACCTTTCTTGAAATTTTAGTGAAGGGATCATCTTATTTACTACCATCGTTCAAAGAAAATAAGATACAAAAACATGATAAACATCACATGCAATCATATAGTGACATGATATGGCCATTATCATCCTACGCCTTTGATCTCCATCTTCGGGGCGCGACATGATCATCATTGTCACCGGCATGACACCATGATCTCCATCATTGTGTCTTCATGAAGTCGTCTCGCCAACTATTACTTCTACTACTATGGCTATTGGTTAGCAATAAAGTAAAGTAATCACATGGCATTGCATCTCATACAATAAATTAAGACAACTCCTATGGCTCCTGCCGGTTGTCATACTCATCGACATGCAAGTCGTGAATCCTATTACAAGAACATGATCAATCTCATACATCACATATATATCATCACATCCTTTTGGCCATATCACATCACATGACATGCCCTGCAAAAACAAGTTAGACGTCCTCTAATTGTTGTTGCAAGTTTTACGTGGCTGCCATGGGTTTCTCGCAAGAACGTTTCTTACCAATGCTATTTACCCTTCATACGGGCCCTTTTCATCGAATCCAATTTGACCGAAGTGGGAGAGACAGACAACCGCTAGCCACCTTATGCAACAAGTGCATGTCAGACGGTGGAACCAGTCTCACCAGTACGTGTAAATTCGGTCTGGGCCGCTTCATCACACAATACCGTCGAAAAAAGATTGGACTAGTGACGACAAGCAATTGACAAAATCATCGCCCATAACTTTTGTGTTCTACTCATGCATAGAATCTATGCATAGACCTAGGTCGAATGCCACTGTTGGGTATCGTAGTAGTAATTCAAAAAAATTCATACGAAACACCAAGATCAAACTAGGAGAAACTAGCAACAAGATAGGTCGAGCATCTTCATACCGTTGAAGATCGCAAAGCGGAAGCATTAGTACGAACACGGTTGATGGAGTCATACTTGCGGCGATCCGATCCAAACACCGAATGTTCGTGTCTCCGCATTCAACACACCTACAACCCGGGGACGTATCCTCCTTCTTGATACAGCAAGGAGAGAGGAGAAGTTGAGGGAGAACTCCGGCAGCACGACGGCGTGGTGGCGATTGAGTTCTTGGCTTTTGCGGCATGGCTTTGCCAAGCACCGCAGATGAGGACAGGTGGAGAGGTAGGGCTGCACCGAGGAAGAGAGAGACATGTGTGTGCAGCCCTCCCAAAGCCTAGGGTGCGGCCACCCTAGGGTTTCCCTAGGTGGTGCGGTAGCCCAAGATGGAGGAGGGGGCGACGCCCTAGGGGGTGGCTTGCCACCCAAGGCAGCCACCACGCCTAGGGTTTGGCCTCCTTGTGAGCCTTGGGCCTCCTCCTTGGCTCTCACCAGCCCACCACGGGCTGGTTCCCTTATCCTTTCAGCCCATGTAGCCCTCCGAGATAGGTGGACCTTCCCGGTGGACCCCCGGTAACCTTTCGGTGGTCCCGGTACAATACCGATAAACCCCAAAACTTTTCCGGTGACCCAAACTGGACTTGCCATATATAAATCTTTACCTCCGGACCATTCCGAAACTCCTCGTGACGTCCGGGATCTCATCCGGGACTCCGAACAACCTTCGGTAACCACATATACAATTCCCATAACAACTCTAGCATCACCGAACTTTAAGTGTGTAGACCCTACGGGTTCGGAAACCATGTAGACATGACCGAGACATTTGTCCGACCAATAACCAACAACGGGATCTGTATACCCATGTTGGCTCCCACATGTTCCACGATGATATCATCGGATGAACCACGATGTCGAGCATTCACTCAACACCGTATGCAATTCCCTTTGTCTATCGGTATGACACTTGCCCGAGATTCAATCGTCGGTATCCCTATACCTTGTTCAATCTCGTTACCGGAAAGTCTCTTTACTCGTTCCATAACACATTACCCCGTGGCTAACACCTTAGTCACATTGAGCTCATGATGATGCATTACTGAGTGGACCCATAGATACCTCACCGTCACACGGAGCGACAAATCCCAGTCTCGATTCGTACCAACCCAACAAACACTTTCAAAGATACCTGTAGTGCACATTTATAATCACCTAGTTACGTTGTGACGTTTGATACACCCAAAGCACTCCTATGGTATCCAGGGGTTGCACAATCTCATGTTCTAAGGAAATGATACTTGACATTATAAAAGCTCTAGCAGACGAACTATACGATCTTGTGCGATGCTTAGGATTGGGTCTTGTCCATCACATCATTCTCCTAATGATGTGATCCCGTTATCAATGACATCCAATTTCTATGATCAGGAAACCATGACCATCTATTGATCAATGAGCTAGTCAACTAGAGGATCACTATTGACATGTTGTGGTCTATATATTCACACATATATTACGGTTTCCGGTTAATACATATATAGCATGAATAATAGATAATTATCATGAACAATAAAATATAATAGTAACCACTTTATTATTGCCTCTAGGGCATATTACCAACAAGATATAGGTTTTTGTAATCTGAAAATATAAAAACAGCAAGGTAACTAATGATAAAAGTGAGCACAAACGGTATTGCAATGCTTAGAAACAAGGCCTAGGGTCCACACTTTCACTAGTGCAAGTTCTCTCAACAATACTAACATAGTTGAATCATATATAAATCCCTCACGTGCGACAAAGAGTTCAATCCAAAGTCATAAATAGTAGAGAACAAACGAAGCAATTATTGTAGGGTACGAAACCACCTCAAAATTATCTTTTCTGATCAATCTTATGAGCTATCCTTATAAGTGTCACGAATAACCCTAGAGTTAGTATTAAAATAACACCTTAAGATACACATCAACCAAAACTCTAATGTCACCTAGATACTCCAATGTCACCACAAGTACCCATGGGCATGATTATACGATATGCATCACATAATTTCAGAATCATCATGTTCAATCCAACACAAAGAACTTCAAAGAGTGCCCAAAGTTTCAACCGGAAAGTCAAGACGAAAACATGTGCCAACCTCTATGCATAGATTCCCAAGGTCACGGAACCTGCAAGTTGATCACCAAAACATACATCAAGTGGATCAATAGAACATCCCATTGTCACCACAGATATCCCATCGCAAGACATACATCAAGTGTTCTCAAATCCTTAAAGACTCAATCCGATAAGAAAACTTCAAAGGGAAAACTCAATTCATCACAAGAAGATAGAGAGGGGAAAACTCCATATGATTCATCTATATTAATAAAGCTCGCGATACATCAAGGTCGTGCCATCTCAAGAACACGAGAGAGAGAGAGAGAGAGAGAGAGAGATCAAACACATAGCTACTGGTACATACCCTAAGCCCCGAGGGTGAACTACTCCCTCCTCATCATGGAGACCGCTGGGATGATGAAGATGACCTCCGATGTTGCTTTCCCACTCCGGCAAGGTGCCGGAACAGGCTCCCAATTGGTTTTTCGTGGGTCTGGAGGCTTGCGGTGGCGGAACTCCCAATCTAGGTTTCTTGGTATTTATAGGAATTTTTGGCGTCAGTCTCACGTCAGGAAGGTTCTCGAGGAGGTCACAAGCCACATGCGCGCGACCTAGGGGGGTGGTCGCGCCCAGCAGAATTGTGGCTTCCTCATCCACTTCCTGGACCAGCTCTGGTGCTTCGGGAGTCTTTTTTGGCCCATAAAAATCACCGTAAATTTTCAGCCCATTCCGAGAACTTTTATTTCTACACAAAAAACGACAACATGGTAGTTTTGCTGAAAACAACGTCAGTCTGGGTTAGTTCTAATAAAATCATACCAAAATCATATAGAATTATTGTAAACATGGCATGAATACTTCATGAATTATAGATACATTGAAGACGTGTCAACAACTCACTCTTGATGCAAGTGACACACCGGTCGAGACATAATTTGGACACATCGTCCAAATTATCGCATCCCAAACACATCCTAATGGTTGTCATCTAAAGAATAAATTAAGATCATGATGATCCTATGCACAAGTATATTTTGGTAAGTACAATGCCCCATGCTGTCCCATGCTTGTTTTAATACTAGTGTTTACAATATCAAGGTTGTTAAAGGTTCGGTTGAAAAACTCGAACTTAACTCTCTCTCAAGAACTTTTAAGAGCCTTTGTTAAAGTGCACATCCTCTCGTAGGTTCCATGACTCACGGTTACTCCTTAGGAAAAGGCAGGGAGTTTGTTATCCAAACCGAATCTCAAAGGGTATTAGGAGGCAATCCACAATTTATCTTTATTTGTTGTGTGTCAATAAAGTTGTTACCAACTATAGAAATATTATTGTATTTTATTTCCTAATAAATTGCTAAGTAATTCCTTTACCATGTTATAGGTTTGCATGTCTATGAGTTGTTTTGCTGAAAAAGGAATTTTCTACTATTCTTTATTTTCATATAGATTAAGAGAGCGTGCTATGTGTTCTCCGTTACGTGGTAAGTTTTAGGATTTTTTTATAGTTATAAAAGTACTTATAGCATCTACTTCTTTACAAAATGCGTTGTTTTGATATATTGTTGTTATAGTTGGCATGAACTACTTGTGTATGCAATTTTACTATTCCCATTCGGCGTGGGAGTACTTGAATTGTGTACTATAAAATAGACAGTGATGATTTTACTTTCGCTATGTTACATCAAGGCATGCTTTGATTTAAATGTTATTCATACTAACCTATCTCATGAGTCATATGTAAGTTTTGTGTGGATGAAGTTTCAAAGACTTAGATGAGACCTTGATATGAGAGGAATAAGGAGAGGCGAGATATTAAGACTGGGATGCCCAAGGCACCCCAAAGAATATTTCAATAAGCCTTGAGGGTCTAAGTTTGGGAATGCCAAGGCATCCTCTTTCTTCATCAACAACTATCATTGTTGTCTCAGTTTGAACTTATGTTTTACTTGTCCAAATAGCATATGTTGTTCTTGGAGCGTTATTTTATTTTATTTCTTGCTTTCTGATTTAAAATATAATCATATATAAATAAACTGCCTTGGGAGAGCTCATGCATGGTCATGTATTTATATAACTATTTTTAACTACCAAAACATCTTATATTTATTAACTCACGGAGTAGATGATACCCCGCTTGTTGTTGTAGAATGTTTTGCAATACCTTTGAATGTGTTTCCACTATATGAAATGAATATTTATAATAAACATATGAGAACCAAAACTGAAAATACATATGCCATATTTGTATGTCGTGTATTAATCACAAAAGACTTTGAAGTCCAAATAATTTTGAAAAATAGAGTTGAGTGTGAAAGGCGATGGTTTACATTCAAAAACCTCACACATCGTTTTGAGAGTGTTCGGTTTGTACATGAGGTGCATCCAACTTTTACCGTAACACTCTGGATTTTTTAGACACCATTCAAAGTTTCATTCCTATCGGAGCTCACTTGCACAATATTTCCTACCGAATAGTGTTTTGCCCTTTTACTTGGACGAAAATCACTTAATCCATCGAAAATAACAAAAAAGTGTCCAAATTTGGTCTTGGAGCTTTGTATGTTGTCTATTGATCATGCCAAAAGTTTGAAGTCCAAACGAGTTTAAAAACTATAGTTGAGCATGAAAGCCGGCGGTTTTTCGTATGAAGCCTTACCATTTGAGAGTATTCAGTTTTCACATGACATGCATCAAATCTTCACCGTAACGCTCTAAACTGCTTACAAAATTTGTTACCAGACCCTACATGGGTGCAATGAAGGCAACTTGCCAATTTTCATCACTTTCGGAGCTCATTTGCACGCTCTTTCCTCCTTAAGAATGTTTTACCCTTTTAAGTGGCTGAAAAATCAGCTAACGCATAAAAAATAGCACACCAACTCAAAAAGTGGCAAACTTTGGTCCTCGGGTTTTCTATGTTGCGTATTAATCATAGATTTTTTGAAGTACAGCTGGTTTTAAAAATCAAAGTTGAGTGTGAAAGGCGACTGTTTACGTTCAAAACCCTTTTATACTTTGATTAAGAGTGTTTGGTTTGTACATGAGGTGCATAACATTTTTACCATCAGTCCGCACTGAACCTGACCTAGCTCGGGCATGGGCTCTTAACCGGTCTGTCATGACCGTGGAGACAAGCGCGATGTCGTCGTCACCTCGACGAGGAGCTCGTCGAAATTGATAAGGAATAGTCGCTAAGAGACACTTGTGCCAATACCAACAAGGCCAAGGCCACCTTCACGGCACTCCGCGGAATTGTTCGCGGTCGCCCTCCTCACGATGTAGGAGAAAACGAAACTACTCCTCCGCAAGCGCGAGGTGGTGGTCAGGCAAGGCTGTTGTGGCAATGCACCATTCCTCCTTGGAAGGACGGCAAGTGCGATGCAGCCGGCCTAGGCGTCCTCGACGTGTCTGGTCGTCCTCCCCTACAAGTTAGCCTATTAGAGCAACTTCAACCGATCGACCCAAACAGACGGCGATTTCATTCGTTTTTTGTTCGTTTTGGACGTCCTCTAGCTCTATGTCCGTCCGAGTTATGATTTGGTCGGCAGCGTGCCTAACGCTGGCTCGACCCATATTTGTCCGCTTGGCCGGCTAGCCGCCGGTTTTTGAAAAAATACATATATTTTGCATATTTTGCAACAGGAAATGATATACTATAGTTTCACAATCAAAAATAAAATATAGCAATGTTTTACAAGCCCAATAAAAATTAAATTGTCTACAAAATACACCTATTGATTGCCAACATGATCCCACATATGTTCAACCAAATCATCTTGCAACTGAATATGAATTTTCAAATCACACATTTCATGATGAAAGTGGGTGAGTTGTGCAAACGATGACGCTTCTCCGTCATGCTGAGGCACCACATTATCACCCTGAAATTCAAACCCTTGATTGTGCAAACGTTTCGGACGCTCATCCTCTACGATCATATTGTGCATGATCACACAAGCAGTCATCACTTCTCACAACTTCTTGGTGCTTCAAGTTCTAGCAGGATACCGAACTATGCCCCCATCGAGATTGCAGAACACCAAAGGTACGCTCGGCATCCTTCCTAGCACTCCCTTGCTCTTGAGAAAATCTTTTCCTCTTCTCTCCAATAGGGTTGGAGATTGTCTTCCCAATAGTGGTCCACTATGGATAGATTCTGTCGGCTAAATAGTATCCTTTGTTGTAGTTGTGATCGTTGATTTTAACATTGACCGGCGCGTTGTTGCCGTCGGCAAGCCTTGCAAACATCGGCGATCGTTGAAGCACGTTGATATCATTGTGCGATCCGGCCATGCCAAAGAAAGAATACCAGATCCAGAGATCTTGAGAGGCCATGGCGTCAAGCATGACAGTGCAAGCCTTGACATGGCCCTTGTACCGACCTTTACAAACAGAAGGGCAGTTCTTCCATACCGAGTGCATGCAGTCTTGTGACAACCCGATGTCGGCATTCCAGAAGATTCCCCTTCTATTCCGTTTTCGTCGTGGGTTTATTTTCTTTTGTCGCATCATCATCGCATCATGCACATCATCTGCATTGCATCGGCATATCCGGCCGCCAGTTTTCAAAAGTTGCATCCGTTGTTAGTTGCCGGTTCTCGTCGTTGTCCGTTCTGAGCCCGACCGCACACGCACGCGCCCGCGACATCGTCAAAACCCTGTTTTAAAAGTGTGCGTAAAACTTTCTCTGATCGAGGTGAAACTTGGCATGCGGTCCTAATTAGTTCTAGCTAGGCCGCTTGTCAAATTTCGTCGCGATCGGAGTTCGTCTGGTACTCGAACGGTCGACCGTAGCGGCACCGTATTCGGTCTACCGTCGGACGTCTGTCGGTGTTTTAAAAATCGTTGCCGGGCCGCCCGTTCTCCCTCTCGTCTCCGGATATCCCCTCTACACGGTCGCGTACCCGTTCCCGCGTGCGGAAACGTTCGAATCCGACCCCGCGGTTGGATCCGGAACGCGATTTCGGGTAACCTACCCCCCCCCCCTTTGTCTATATATACACCCCCATGCCATTAATTAGAGAGCCACTCCCCCTCTGCCTCAAAAAAACCATGCTCTCACCTAACCGTAGCGCAGCCTCCCACCTCTCTCTCCCACCTCCAGCCGCCGGGCCCGCCCGAGCCCGGGTCAGGCCCGCCGAAGCCCATCTCGGACCCAGGCTAACCCTAGCCTGAGCTCCCGCGCCTTCGTCACCGAGCTCTGCCACCCGCGCCTCGCTGGCGCCCCGCTGGCCGGCTCCCGCGCGCAGATGCAGCCACCCCCGTCGCCTTGCCCGTCGCCTCCGCGACGCCACGCCGCCCCGCCTACCCCGCCGCCGGCCTCTGCCAGTAAGCGAGCCGCCGCCATGGCCGCCTCCTGCCGCCTCACCGTCCTCCGCCCGGAGCTCGCAGCCGCCGCCAGGAATGGGGCTCCCGTGCCCGGGTCGCTCCATATCCGGCTGGCCCCCACCTATTCCCCTTTTCTACCCCGCCGGATCGAGCCGCCTGGAGCCACCGCCGCCCAGCCGCCATGCCCTCGTGCTGAGCACGGGAGGACGAAGGGCTCGCGTCGTGGCCGCTCGACAGCCCCACCTGGGCCGCGCCCCGCGCAGGGCCGCACTACGCAGCAACCGCCCCGGCCCAGGAGACCCTCTCCGCCTCGCCTCTCCCTCCGTGCCCCATTGACCAGCAGCACTAGGCCGGCCCAAGTGGAGGCCCGCTAGGTGAGATGCCCCAGCCCATTTTTTTACGCATAGGCGCCTCTTAGTTATTTTTTACGCCTCAGTTTCAGCCGAGTAGCTTTTAAAGGATTTATTTTTTGATTTAGATAATTTCAGGATTTAGACATATATTAGAAACGACCGTATCTTTTATTCCGTTAGTTGGATCAAGACGTGTAATATATGGTTTCCATGTAGAATTCCTCGTAGATTTTGAATTTCTAACGTGCATAATTATTTGAGGCAGTTTGAAGTGCCTAATGCATCGTTTTGCGTGCTGTTTCAGTAGGATCCGTTCCGTAGTTATTTCTCGTGCGTGTCCGGACTGCCCGTATACCGTAGATTAAATGTCCATGTTTTAGGAACCATTTCTTTATGTATTTTAGAGCGGTCATTTGTTATATTGTTGTGCAACCCCACATATTTTATATGTTTCCGGGGTAGAAAAATCCATGGGATTTTTCTGTGCAATTAGTTATAGCTTTTGAGCAAGTTAGTTCGCGCGATATTTTGCTGTGATGCCCTTTTGTTTAATTCGTGGAATTTATTTCGTGCTTCGTTTGATGGAGTTGTCAACTAGAGAGTTGTTCTTGGGTGTTTAGACTAGCCCCTGATATTTTTTTGTTGCAATAGAAATGCATGTTTAGGTGTGGTTTGATTGCTCTCAAGTTGCTAGAAATAATGCTGTTTTGGAGGAGCTGAAATATTTCTAAGTATGGAATTTGTTATATTTTGTTGCTGTTTTGTTTTGCTTCTATCTTGAGATCTGTAGCTCTTTTGAGGTTCGTACAATGGAGTTAGTTGTACCCCTTGTGTTTCTGTAGCATGCTGTAGATTTTCATGCCATTTGGAGTCCTGTAGATATAGGTTTTGCTGCTGTCAATATGGCTTCAGATCAAAAACTGCACTTTCATGAAGTGTAATTTTCACTAAGTCTGAGATAGTGTGTGAGATGCCATTTTGTGACTTCTTTCCCTAGTGATCCATGATGCCCTGCTAGTTGTTGTTGGTTGTATGTAGTAGTGCTTTTTGCCCTCTTTCGTGTCATGTCTTACTTGAGCATTTCGGAGTTGTGTAGCTCGTAGTTGTGGGGTGTAGAATATGCTATGTGGCTGATTTTGACACATTGTAGTCATTTCTTGTTTTGCCCAAAGTTTTTGAACCGTAGGTCTGATTTGATCGTGTCCTACATGAAACTTGCTTAGAATCTCGTGTAGTTTCATTTTCTCTTGCTGTTTGTATGTTTAGAAGTGCTCGTGACCGCCGTTGCACGCATATTGCATACATGCCATCATATCTTGCGGTGCTTGTGTCTTTTGATCCGTAGCTCTGTTGGAGATGTTCTTTATGTGTAGATTGCTTGCCTTGACGCGTAGAATCACGTGACCTATTTGTTTTGATGTTTAACTACTAATTAAAAGCATTAGTTCAGATCTGGACAGAATTGCAAATTAACATGTGAGGTCGTCTCGGAGGTGCTATATGACATTTCCGGCCTCATTTAAAATGTCTAGATAGGTAGTTTAATTTCTGCTTCACCTCTTGCATGTTCGACAACATTAATATTGCCGTGTAAATAACCGGGAGTGAACTAAATAATTAAACATGGAGTTTCGTCAATATGCAACCCGTTGCATATCGAGCTTCACCTAATGTTCAATGTTTGATTGTTGTGATTGTCATGCCTTGCATTAGAACATTCATGCATCATGTGTGTCTTGCATGGTGTGGTGTATATCGTGTGTTGATTCTTGTTTCCGGTTTCCTTCGTCTCGATAGAGTTCCGCAAGCGTGTCGGAAGTGAGGACCCGTTCGACTACATCGGTTCGTCTGCTTCACGGAGTCACTCTTCTTCCAAGCGGGATCTCAGGCAAGATGACCATTTCCCCAGATACCATTACTATCATTGCCATGCTAGTTTTACCGCTTCTATCGATTATGTCTCGTTGCCTACCACATGTTGAATATCAGCCTCTCAACAATGCCATGATTACCCTCAACCTGTTCGACCTAGCAAACCACTGATTGGCTATGTTACTGCTTGCTTAACCATGTTATTAGTGTTGCTAGTTGCAGGTGTAGTTGCTTCCATGTGATAATATGGGTTCCTTGTCATATCACCATATATTAATGCTATTTAATTTAATGCACCTATATACTTGGTAAAAGGTGGAAGGCTCGGCCTTTCTAGCCTGGTGTTTTGTTCCACCTTTGCCCCCTTAGTTTCGGCTACCGGTGTTATGTTCCATAAACGAGCGCTCCTAACACGATCGGGGTTGTTATGGGGACCCCCTTGATAATTCGTTTTAGATTAAAGCTGGTCTGGCAAGGCCCAATATTGGTTCTACATTTTCCCAACATAATAATTTTGTTAACATTGAAATGCATAGGGCGTCATGAACCCGAGGAGTAATTTTACATAAACAGGGGGGCCAGTGCTGATGGTGTTGGTCCCAAACGGTCTGCCTGTGGGGCCACCACGGGGAAACTCGAGGTTTGGCACCCGTAGCTAGTTCCATCCGTCGTGTCCTGAGAACGAGATACGCGACTCCTATCGGGATCGTTGACACGTCGGGCGGCCTTGCTGGATTAGTTTTACCTTTGACGAGATATCTTGTGCATCGGGATTCCGGTGATGCTTTGGGTAATCTCAGAGTTGAGGTTTTCCACTAGGGAATCCGACGAGATCGCGAGTTTCGTGATTGAGGGTTTCTATGCGGGTTGTGGTAATTTGTGATGGACTAGTTGGAGCACCCCTGCAGGGTTAAGTCTTTTCGGAAAGCCGTGCCCACGGTTATGTTGCAACGTGGAAACTTTGTTTAACACTGGTTCTAGATAACTTGAAGTTAACTTAATTAAAACTTGCCAACTGTGTGTGTAACCGTGACTGTCTCTTTCGTGAGTTCCTTCTCCGATCGAGGACACGGTGGGGTTATGTCTGACGTAGGTAGGTGTTCAGGATCATTCATTTCATCATCAGTAGTTCACGTCCGTTATGCGTAGATCTTCCCCCTCTTATTTCTTGTGCTCGTAAGTTTAGCCACCAAATATATGCTTAGCCGCTGCTGCAACCTCACCACTTAACCATACCTCACCCATTAAGCTTTGCTAGTCTTGATACCTTTGGAAATGAGATTGCTGAGTCCCCTGTGGCTCACAGATTACTACAACACGAGTTGCAGGTACAGGTAAAGGTTACTTGACGCGAGCGCGTTGATTGTTCATTTGGAGTTGCTTCTTCTTCTTCTTCTTCTTCATCGATCTAGGATGGGTTCCAGGCCGGCATCCTGGGATAGCAAGGATGGACGTCGTTCTTCTTTTGTCGTTTGTTTTCGTCCGTAGTCGGACCCTGCTCTTACTCTTGATGATTATGTAATGTACTGATATGACTCTCATGTAGCTTGTGGCCAGTGTAAGCCAATTCTATATATATATATATATATATATATATATATATATATATATCTTCTTTTCAGTACATGTACTTGTAACGATATCCATTCTTGCGACACGACGAGATGCGCTTCTATCCCTGACGAGGCCTTCGTGCCAAATTGAGGATAGGGTCGCATCTTGGGCGTGACAAGTTGGTATCAGAGCAGTACCGACCTAGGAGCCCCCTTGATTGATCGAACTTGGCCGAGTCGAGTCTAGTGAAAAACTATTTGAGTTTAGTTATATATCGGAGAGTAGGATTCTTTTTTCTCCTCTTCTATGCTCTGGTGAGGAATCTTGACGTAATAATTTAATTCTACTCCTCTTCTCACTCAAAAAAAAATTAGAATCACACGGATATTTTTGAGATCTATATGATGCCGATGTGACGGAGTTCTGTCTTGGTGCCTCCTATCTGCTTAAGTCTCAGGGGAGTTGAGCTCCAGGGAATTCTTGAGCACATCGTTATCATTCAGATTTCTTAGTATCTCAGAACGAAGGATGTTCGTAATTGGTTCAATACTAGTAGTGGCGAGATAACCCCGATGTCCCCAGTACTGGTGCAGATTGTTCGGAAGTCCTGCCATACTTTGTATCGTTGTGATCACGAGGGTTTGTAGTAGATGAAGGTCCGATATTCTGGTTGTGTGTTGACGGATGTGATACAGGTGATGGGTTAGTATAGGAGTTGTTTGATATTACTCCTTGTATCTGTGTACCAGATTGCATGACCAGATATTTCACGAATTCATAGGTGGGAATTCAAGTAGTTGCTTATAGGACAATCTTCCAACAAATCCTCACCCTTTGTTTTGTTGAACTATGGTAATTCAAGTTGTTTCGATGTCAAATGGTGATTTCAGATCTTTCCTAAGAGGTGTTCTTATATTTTTACGTGAATGCTAATTCTTTTGCTCAATCAGTTGTCTTATCAATTCTTGTCGACCAGAGTCGTCATGTTAATTCTTTTCCAACCGGTGTGCTTCTCCTCAAGTGAATTCAATCCTCTCTAATGTTGCAGATTATTCTCTCAATTCTTTCCGGAGTTATCTCATCTGTCTCAAGTTGTCTTTGTTTTTCCCCGCCCTCCCACCCTTTTCTTCAGTGATTGGATTTTCATCCAAGAGTTTTCTTTTCATTGTGCTTTCGGTGTTTGTTCTTTTCTCTCTTATTCGGTGATTCATTGTGAAGATTCTCAGGAGATTCGTGTCATATTTGTTCATTCTTGTCATCCTTACCAGCGAATTTAATTCAGTTGTCCGTGTTCATCATATCCTTTTCGTGCTTGTAATTCTTTCTGACGTTGGAAATTCTTTTCACCCTATCTTGTTATTCATTCTTCTCTTTCTATCCGGTGTGTTCAAGATATCTTGGAAGTTTCGTGTTTTCTATTATTTCAATTATTTCGAGGTGATCAACCTCATCTAGTTTTCATTTCTACCGGTGCAGTATCTTCCTTTGTTGCAATTGTTTCAACGGTGGTTTCTTTGAGTGGGCCCATAACCCACAGGTTTTTCCCAGGATCTTATATAGCTCTTGTAATTGTTCCGGAGATCTTTAATTCTTTTCAACCATGACATAAGTATGAATTTCATCAGTCATATTCCTTCTCCAAGATCAATTTGAATTTATTTTCGTCTTTGGCTAAACCTTGCATTCTTCTCTATTCCAGAGTGTCTCAGTAATTCTTGGTGTTGTTCTCCTCATCATTCTCAGCTTGCAATCCGAAGGAGTGTTTCTCTCGAATCTTGGTCCATTCTCTTGAAGATATCATCTCAGCTTCGTGTTATACTTTCAATTGTTTCAATCATAGTATCCCTTTCTTGCTATCCGGTGCATTTCTGAGTTGTTTAAATTCTCGTTCCTCCGAAGGCCATCATTTCAGAAGATTTTGTTCGTTCTCATCTTGCAGCTTTCATTCTCAAATTCTTCTCAATTGGTGTCTCTTCGTTCGTCTCTCGATTATCTGGTGCCTTGTTCAAGTTTTCGTTCAGGTGGATCATGATCTCTTCATTCTCATGTATCTCCATTAATTCTTGGTGTTCCCATTCAATTGTGAATTCTTACCGGTGCTTCCTTCAATTATGCCTCAAGTGGTGTTTGTCTCTCTGCCTCTTCAAGATTCATTTCTATAAGAATAAGTTGTATGCTAGATCGTTGCTTGTCATCAATTTAGCTTGATGAAGGATAAGCATAACATAATTCTTATTTTTGTTAATAGTAATCTGAATTCTTCTTATGGAGTGGCTCATGATATCAATTCTTTTCTCAAGTGCTTATCTTTCTTTTCCGAAGTTCCAAGTCTATCAATATCTCTTTGTGAAGCTTCATCTAAATCTTGGCAAGGCCATAATCTTATTCTTTTCTACCTTCATATCTTTGCATCATTCATTTGTATACGGAGGTTCTTCATGGTGGTTCATCAAGATTTCAATCCATTCTCAAGTGTTCTTCAAGATTCTTGTTGGAGAACCTCAAGTTTTCTTCTCTTGCATTTCCAAGTGCATTTGTTCTTCCTTTATCCTTTGAGGTGGTATTATAGCATTCTTGTTAGTGTAGGAGCCTCAAAGAGTTTTCCTTTCAAGTATGAGATAATTAAACCCACCAATTCTTTGATCATGAGATATTTTCAACCCATGATTTGTTAATTGAGCTATCTTGGTTTGGATTTCACCTAAAGCTTTTCCTATGGATTGTTGCTATCATGGTGCTTGTGATTAATCCAAGTTCTCAATGTATCCTCTTGGTGTAAGAAATTGCTCATATCTTGTTTCTCCCAAACAATCCTTGTTTCTATTAGTAGCTTTTTGTCACTTCATTAGTTTGAAAAGGTTTCCATAAGCCCACTTCTATCTTGTTCTTTTCATTGTTGTTTTCCAACAACTCCGTCCAATTCTTCTCGCAAGGATGCTTGTCAAGTTCATTGGAGTTAGTAGTTGGCATTATGTTCTTCGTTCTCTTCTTCCGTATGAGCTAGTTCATATTCTATTGTTCCGGAGGCTTTGTGATATTGCTCTTTTGGGTCAATCTTGTTGTTCTACCAAGATCATGGTGTTCCCTTGCTCTATTTAGTTGTTTGTTATGTATATTGTCTAATTCTTCCACCTTGTCGAATTTTTTTGTCCCATTTTCCTACAGAAGTGCTGCCGAAATTTTCCGTGAATTCTTGCTTCTTTCTCTTATCATTCCTCATCTCTTTGTAACCTTCGAGGATCGTTGGTTTCACTCGTTTGTCAAAGAAGCGACTAAGTTTTTACCTCTTGTTCTTTCTCATCCTCTCCCCCTTTCATTCTTGGATCTCGGGGCGAGATCCTCTTGTAGTGTAGGAGAGTTGTGACAGCACGATGCCGGCGTTCCAGAAGATTCCCCTTCTATTCCGTTTTCGTCGTGGGTTTATTTTCTTTTGTTGCATCATCATTGCATCATGCACATCATCTGCATTGCATCGGCATCTCTGTTGCCGCCAGTTTTCAAAAGTTACATCCGTTGTTAGTTGTCGGTTCTCGTCGTTGTCCGTTCTGAGCCCGACCGCACACGCACGCACCCGCGGCATCGTCAAAACCCTGTTTTAAAAGTGTGCGTAAAACTTTCTCTGATCGAGGTGAAACTTGGCATGCGGACGTAATTAGTTCTAGCTAGGCCGCCTGTCGAATTTCGTCGCGATCGGAGTTCGTCTCGTACTCGAACGGTCGGCCGTTGCGGCACCGTATTCGGTCTACCATCGTACGTGTGTCGGTGTTTTCAAAATCGTTGCCGCGCCGCCCGTTCTCCCTCTCATCTCCGGATATCCCCTCTACACGGCCGTGTACCCGTTCCCGCGTGCGGAAACGTTCGAATCCGACCCCGCGGTTGGATCCGGAACGCGGTTTCGGGAACCTACCCCCCCCCCCCCCCCGCGTTTGTCTATATATAGACCCCCATGCCATTAATTAGACATCACTCTCCCTCTGCCTCAAAAAACCGTGCCCTCACCTAACCCTAGTGCAGCCTCCCACCTCTCTCTCCCACCTCGAGCCGCCGGGCCCGCCTGAGCCCGGGTCAGGCCCGCCGAAGCCCATCTCGGCCCGAGGCTAACCCTAGCCTGAGCTCCCGCACCTTCGTCGCCGAGCTCCGCCGCCCGCGCCTCGCCGGCGCCCGATGGCCAACTCCCGCGCGCGGCTGTAGCCTCCCCCGCTGCCTTGCCCTTCGCCTCCGCGACGCCGCGCCGCCCCGCCTACCCCGCCGCCGGCCTCTCCCACTAAGTGAGCCACCGCAATGGCCGCCTCCTGCCACCTCGCCGTCCTTCGCCCAGAGCTCGCCGCCGCCACCGGGAATGGGGCTCCCGTGCCCGGATCCCTCTAGATCCGGCCGGCCCCACCGATTCCCCTTTTCTACCCCGCCGGATCGAGCCGCCTAGAGCCGTCGCCGGCCAGCCGCCATGCCCTCGTGCTGAGCACGGGAGGACGAAGGAATCGCGCCGTGGCCGCTCGACAACCCCACCTCGGCCGCGCCCCACGCTGGGCCGCACCGCGCAGCAATCGCCCCGGCGCAAGAGACCCTCTCCGCCTCGCCTCTCCCTCCCGGCCCCGTTGACCAGCAGCACCAGGCCGACCCAAGTGGAGGCCCGCTAGGTGAGATCCCCCAGCCCCCCTTTTTTTTACGCATAGGCGCCTCTTAGTTATTTTTTACGCCTCAGTTTCGGCCCAGTAGCTTTTATAGGATTTATTTTTCAATTTAGATAATTTCAGGATTTAGACATATATTAGAAACGACCGTATCTTTTATTCCGTTAGTCCAATCGAGACGTGTAATATATGGTTTCCATGTAGAATTCTGCATAGATTTCGAATTTCTAACTTGCATAATTATTTGAGGCAGTTTGAAGTGCCTAATGCATCGTTTTGCGTGCTGTTTCAATAGGATCCGTTTCGTAGTTATTTCTCGTGCGTGTCCGGACTGCCCGTATACCGTAGATTAAATGTCCATGTTTTAGGGACCATTTTTCCATGTATTTTAGAGTGGTCATTTGTATTTTAGCGTATAAGGGTTTTCCGTTAGTTTATTTTCCCGTGTATAGATTATTTTCTCGCATTTTCGTGTGGCATTATATTGTTGTGCAACCCCACATATTTTATATGTTTCCGGGGTAGAAAAATCCATGGGATTTTTCTGTGCAATTAGTTATAGCTTTTGAGCAAGTTAGTTCGCGCGATATTTTGCCGTGATGCCCTTTTGTTTAATTCGTGGGATTTATTCCGTGCTTCGTTTGATGGAGTTGTCAACTAGAGAGTTGTTCTTGGGTGTTTAGACTAGCCCCTGGTATTTTTTGTTGCAATAGAAATGCATGTTTAGCTGTGGTTTGATTGCTCTCAAGTTGCTAGAAATAGTGCTGTTTTGGAGGAGCTGAAATATTTCCAAGTCTCGAATCTGTTATATTTTGTTGCTGTTTTGTTTTGCTTCTATCTTGAGATCTGTAGCTCTTTTGAGGTTGGTCCAATGGAGTTAGTTGTGTCCCTTGTGTTTCTCTAGCATGTTGTAGATTTTCATGCCATTTGGAGTCCTGTAGATATAGGTTTTGCTGCTGTCAATATGGCTTCAGATCAAAAACTGCACTTTCATGAAGTGTAATTTTCACTAAGTCTGAGATAGTGTGTGAGATGCCATTTTGTGACTTCTTTCCCTAGTGATCCATGATGCCCTGCTAGTTGTTGTTGGTTGTATGTTGTAGTGCTTTTTGCCCTCTTTCGTGTCATGTCTTGCTTGAGCATTTCGGAGTTGTGTAGCTCGTAGTTGTGGGGTGTAGAATATGCTATGTGGCTGATTTTGGCACATTGTAGTCATTTCTTGTTTTGCCCGTAGTTTTTGAACCGTAGCTCCGATTTGATCGTGTCCTACATAAAACTTGCTTAGAATCTCGTGTAGTTTCATTTTCTCTTGTTGTTTGTATGTTTAGAAGTGCTCGTGACCGCCGTTGCACACATATTGCATACATGCCATCATATCTTGCGGTGCTTGTGTCTTTTGATCCGTAGCTCCGTTGGAGATGTTCTTTATGTGTAGATTGCTTGCCTTGACGCGTAGAATCACGTGAACCTATTTGTTTTGATGTTTCACAACTAATTAAAAGCATTAATTCAGATCTGGACAGAATTGCAAATTAACATGTGAGGTCGTCTCGGAGGTACTATATGACATTTCCGACCTCATTTAAAATGTATAGATATGTAGTTTAATTTCCGCTTCACCTCTTGCATGTTTGACAAAATTAATATTGCCGTGTAAATAACTGGGAGTGAACTAAAAAATTAAACATGCAGTTTCGTCAATATGCAACCCGTTGTATATCGAGCTTCACTTAATGTGTAGTGTTTGACTGTTGTGATTGTCATGCCTTGCATTAGAACGTTCATGCATCATGTGTGTCTTGCATGGTGTGATGTATATCGTGTGTTGATTCTTGTTTCCGGTTTCGTTCGTCTCGATAGAGTTCCGCAAGCGTGTCGGAAGTGAGGACCCGTTCGACTACATCGGTTCGTCTGCTTCACGGAGTCACTCTTCTTCCAAGCGGGATCTCATGCAAGATGACCATTTCCCCAGATACCATTACTATCATTTCCATGCTAGTTTTACCGCTTCTATCGATTATGTCTCGTTGCCTACCACATGTTGAATATCAGCCTCTCAACAATGCCATGATTACCCTCAACCTGTTCGACCTAGCAAACCACTGATTGGCTATGTTACTGCTTGCTTAACCATGTTATTAGTGTTGCTAGTTGCAGGTGTAGTTGCTTCCATGTGATAACATGGGTTCCTTGTCATATCACCATATATTAATGCTATTTAATTTAATGCACCTATATACTTGGTAAAAGGTGGAAGGCTCGGCCTTTCTAGCCTGGTGTTTTGTTCCACCTTTGCCCCCTTAGTTTCGGCTACCGGTGTTATGTTCCATAAATGAGCGCTCCTAACACGATCGGGGTTGTTATGGGGACCCCCTTGATAATTCGTTTTAGATTAAAGCTGGTGTGGCAAGGCCCAACATTGGTTCTACATTTTCCCAACATAATAATTTTGTTAACATTGAAATGCATAGGGCGTCATGAACCCGAGGAGTAATTTTACATAAACAGGGGTGCCAGTGCTGATGGTGTTGGTCCCAAACGGTCTGCCTGCGGGGCCACCACGGGGAAACTCGAGGTTTGGCACCCGTAGCTAGTTCCATCCGTCGTGTCCTGAGATCGAGATACGCGACTCCTATCGGGATCGTTGACACGTCGGGCGGCCTTGATGGATTAGTTTTACCTTTGACGAGATATCTTGTGCATCGGGATTCCGGTGATGCTTTGGGTAATCTCAGAGTTGAGGTTTTCCACTAGGGAATCCGACGAGATCGCAGGTTCCGTGATTGAGGGTTTCTATGCGGCTTGTGGTAATTTGTGATGGACTAGTTGGAGCACCCCTGCAGGGTTAAGTCTTTTCGGAAAGCCGTGCCCGCGGTTATGTTGCAACGTGGAAACTTTGTTTAACACTGGTTCTAGATAACTTGAAGTTAACTTAATTAAAACTTGCCAACTGTGTGCGTAACCGTGACTGTCTCTTTCGTGAGTTCCTTCTTCGAACGAGGACACGGTGGGGTTATGTCTCACGTAGGTAGGTGTTTAGGATCATTCATTTCATCATCAGTAGTTCACGTCCGTTATGCGTAGATCTTCCCCCTCTTATTTCTTGTGCTCGTAAGTTTAGCCACCAAATATATGCTTAGCCGCTGCTGCAACCTCACCACTTAACCATACCTCACCCATTAAGCTTTGCTAGTCTTGATACCTTTGGAAATGAGATTATTGAGTCCCGTGTGGCTCACAGATTACTACAACACGAGTTGCAGGTACAGGTAAAGGTTACTTGACGCGAGCGCGTTGATTGTTCATTTGGAGTTGCTTCTTCTTCTTCTTCTTCTTCTTCATCGATCTAGGATGGGTTCCAGGCATGCAGCTTGGGATAGCTAGGATGGACGTCGTTCTTCTTTTGTCGTTTGTTTTCGTGTGTAGTCGGACCCTGCTCTTACTCTTGATGATTATGTAATGTACTGATGTGACTCTGATGTAGCTTGTGGCGAGTGTAAGCCAATTCTATATATATATATATATATATATATATATATATATATATATATATATATATATATATATATATATATATATATATATATATTCTTTTCAATACATGTACTTGTAACGATATCCATTCTTGTGACACGACGAGATGCACTTCTATCCCTGACGAGGCCTTCGTGCCAAATTGAGGATAGGGTCGCATCTTGGGCGTGACAAGTCTATGATGCCAAGCATCCCTGGGAAGCCCCGGATGGCATTGGTCGCCAACAAGTGGGTTGTGCCTACAACAGTCGGCTCTCTTAGATACTCATGACCAAACACTTCAATCACAACCTTATAGAATTTGTATAACGATTCTAGACATGTGGACTCACTCATACGGACGTACTCGTCGACAAGATCACCGGGTACTCCGTAAGCAAGCATCGGGATGGCAGCAGTGCATTTTTGATAGGAGGAGAAGCCAATCCGTCTAATGGCATCCTCTTTGCACTCGAAGTAGTTATCGTATCCGACCACGCCCTCTCGAATCCGGTTGAAAATATGCCTAGACATACGGAAACGGCGTCGGAATTTCTGATGTTTGAAGAGCGGATTGCTTGTGTCAAAGTAGTCCTTCCATAGAAGGAAATGACCGCTCTCTCGGTTGCGATTCAACGCCGGAACATGCCCCGGAACAACGGTCGCTACCTATTAATGTGGTCCTGGACCAACACGGCGAGCAGCATCTCCTCATCGTCGGATGAGGTATCGTCGGAGTCGCTCATCACATTATGGAAAAAAGAACTCGTCGGCGCAATCCGTTTTATACCTTGAGGCAAACTGTCGAACAACTTGCGGGCGTGGACGACGAAGCTGAACGGCGACGACGGGTTGGGGTCGGGGAAGCTGCGATGCCCCGGCGACGCTGCGGCCGGCGACGTGGGGTAGGTGCTGCGGTACGTGAGGACGCAGCCGGAACTGGGCGGCGGCGTCAACGACGGCGACGGTGAGGGGACTGGGGGCGAGGCGAGGCGAGGGCTAAACGGGGATGAAGAACGACCAACGTGCCACCGACTCGCGTCCAGGGAATGATGGAAGCGCGAGTCGTCCACGTCCGCTTTGTGTCCGCGACGACCTAAATCAGGCCCAAAATTGAAACATGAATGGATCTGCAGCGGACAAAAAGCGGACGCGCGTCCGTTTGGGTCGGCGCATTGGGCCGTCTTTTATGTCCGTACGGACCCAAACGAACGACGACGGACGAATTGGGTCGTCCCGTTGGAGTTGCTCTTAGTTATTTTTAGTTTTTAGTTAAACACTCCGTCCATCTTATGCCCGAACTATGCTGAAATTCGTCGTGTTTCGTAAAATATATCCAGTTTATTCAACTTTGTTGTGAAAATATATGCGTGTACAGTTGGATGGTCGCCCCGCATATACGGTGTCCGATTTGGGGTGGACGTTGGATTTTCCTAATACGAGTGTTTTCCTGTCAGAAAAGATGCACGCTTCAACAGTGAAAATGGTACCGCAAAACCCGGCGCAGTTTGTATATACAAGCTATGTATGAAACCCGCTTTTCTTGTACTGACATAGGATGACCTCTCTACGGGAGAGGGGCGGAGAGGAAGTGGGAGAGTGAATGTGTTTGTGCGTATACTTCTGCACAGCTTGTCACTTCACAACAGTGCCGTAGTACTCCACTAGCTCTGTACAGCCTGCAACGGCAGCTGATGGACCGGGCTTTAAAATCTACTTGCATAGAATTTACACCCCTACTGTACTAGCCCCCCTGCTCACACACCTCATCTTCAACTCTGCAGAAATTATAGCTCAAGAGAGAGAGAGAGAGCAGTAGACTATATTGATGGCGAGAGCTATAGTAACGTCGAATATAAACACGAGCGAGTAATTTTTTCGAAAATGAGGCATCGCTCGAGTGATGCATGCATGGAGTGACCCAAACGAGCTTATTTATTGTACTGAACATTAACCCCTTCGAGTCATGTCCCAAATAACATGTTAATGCTAGTAGGTGGTGTAATATTAAAAGTAATGTGGATGGAGCATCATAAAAGTTTAGCCATAGGACAATCTAGAAAAAGGTGCTTAATCGTTTCATTCGTGTGGCAAAACTTGCATCTTTGATTTCCTTTCCAGTTTCGCTTAGCCAAGTTATCCTTAGTTAAACAACTTCTTTCTGAACAAACCACATGAAGATTTTTATCTTTAGGGGAACCTTGACCTTCCAAATATGCATTGATTTTGGAATAGGAGAAGGATCAATAATATGCTGATACATTGATTTCACTCAGAATGTACCATTGGGTGTCAACTTCCAACGAATATTATCGGTACAGTCAGAAAGTCTAATATCCATTAGTCGTCTGACTAAATGCAGTCACCTGACCCATCTATTGCCAACCAAGGCCCTACGAAACTGAATATTTAACGGTATCTCACTTAGAACTGCCGCAACGGACGCTTGTCTATGCTGTGCAATATTATAAAGCTGCGGATACTGGAGAGTCAAAGGCTCATCTCCTAACCAAGTAACCTCCCAGAATCTAGTGGTTTCACCATTGCCTATGATGAATCTAGTCCTGTTAAAGAAAGCAGTTTTTGTCCTCATGAGACCCTTCCAAAAAGGTGAATCACCCGGTCGCAGAGTGACCTGAGCTAAAGTCTTTTGCTGTAGATACTTGTTCCTCGGAATTTGTATCCACATGCCTTCTGACTCCACACAGAGTCTGAATAGCCACTTGCTAAGCAGACACCTGTTTTTAACCTCTAGATTTTCAATTCCCAAACCTCCCTGATCCTTGTGTCGACAAATAATGTCCCATTTAGCCAGTCTATATTTTGTCTTAATTTCATCACTTTGCCAGAAGAATCGAGATCGGTAAAAATCCAACCTTTTTCCGTACCCCTACTGGTACTTCGAAAAAGGATAGTAGGAACATTGGCATGCTTGTCAACACTGAGTTAACTAGTACCAATCGTCCGCCGTAGGATAGTAGCTTGCCCTTCCAGCAGCTTAGTTTTTTTCAAAACGATCTTCGATACATTTCCACTCCTTAATGGTCAACTTTCGGTGATGGATAGGGATCCCTAAATAAGTAAAAGTAAACGTACCCCCTTCGCACCCAAAGAGTTGATTATAAGTGAGTTGTTCTTCTTTTGCACTCCCAAAACAGAAGAGCTCACTTTTATGAAAGTTAATCTTCAGCCCAGATAGGTGTTCAAATAAACATAAAATGAGTTTCATGTTTCTGGCTTTCTTGAGATTGTGTTCCATGAAAAGGATCGTGTCATCCGCATATTGTAGGATGGAGACGCCCCCATCAACTAGATGGGGTACTAGTCCCGCTATCAAGTCCTTTTCAGAGGCTCTCCTAATCATCAATGCCAACATATCGGCGATAATGTTAAATAAAACAGGGGACATGGGGTCTCCTTGTCTTAGTCCCTTAAGTGTCTGAAAGAAATGACCCACATCGTCATTTACTTTAATACCGACACTGCCCTTTTTTATGAAACAATCTATATGTTTTCGCCATGTCTCTCCAAACCCTTTCATACGCAAAGTTTGTTGTAGAAAAGACCATTTGACTTTGTCATATGCCTTTTCAAAATCAACCTTAAATAAGACTCCATTGAGCTTCTTGGAGTGCAATTCATGGAGTGTCTCATGCAGAACGACAAACCATTCAAGAATATTACGACCTGGCATAAAAGCTGTCTGCGAAGATTGCACTACAGAATGTGCCATCTTAGTTAGCCTCTCAGTTCCCACCTTTGTGAAGATCTTGAAACTAACATTCAGCACACAGATGGGACGAAATTGTTCAATTCGCGAAGCACCCTCTTTCTTTGGTAGCAACGTTATCGTACCAAAATTGAGATGAAATAGTTGTAGATGGCCAGAGAATAGATCATGAAACATAGACATAAGATCACCCTTAATAATATGCCAACATTTCTTATAGAACTCAGCAGGGAACCCATCCGGCCCTGTAGCTTTACCTTTTTTCATATCCTCAATCGCCAGCAGCACCTCTTTCTCTAGAAACGGGGCGGATAAACATTCGTTATCGGCTTGTCCGACTTGAGGAATATCCGCAACCTGATTCTCGTCCATAGACACAAAACTATGATCTCGAGGACCAAACAACCGTTTGTAATAATTTGAGATATACAATTTTAGATTCTCATGATCTACTATTGTACCCTCATCTTGCTTGAGCTGTATGATTTTCTTTTTCCTATGCTAGCCATTAGCAATCAAGTGGAAAATTTTTGTGTTGTTATCCCCTTGGATAATTGCCCTAACTTCGGCTCTAACGGCCCATTTCATTTCCTCCTCTCGAAGGAGAACTCGAACTCTTTGTTCGGCGTCGTACTTTGCCCCTCTTTCGTGCTCATCCAGCAGGCAAGTCTCTGCCTTACGACCGAGAGCATATATGAATTGGAGCAGTCGGTCTTGCTCATCTTTATAAATCCCAGAGACATTCCTAACCCAACCTCTCAAGAATTGTCTAAGATGGCGGATTTTATTTTGCGAGATATCTACACTAGACTCCCCCCCCCACTCCTTGCTCCATTCCCTAGCAATCAAATCCATAAACCCCTCACGCGTGAACCAACTTGGTTCAAAGGAGAAAGCATCTTTTTCCCTTTGTGAGTGGCATTGCCAGAATCTAACAGAAGTGGAGTATGGTCAGATATAACCCTCTGAAGTGCACACACCGTTACTAGAGGGAACTTCTGTTTCCATTCAACACTAGTAAGTACCATGTCCAATTCTTCAAAAATCTGGTTGTGAAGAGAATTGGCCCAAGTATATTTCCTACTTGAGAGATCTATCTCCCGTATTGTTAATGGGAAGAATTTCACTTCCCG
The DNA here is from genome assembly GCF_904849725.1 of Hordeum vulgare subsp. vulgare. NCBI lineage: Eukaryota > Viridiplantae > Streptophyta > Magnoliopsida > Poales > Poaceae > Hordeum > Hordeum vulgare. The sequence goes on along the minus strand of NC_058522.1, from coordinate 534,884,468 downwards.
GTCTCTGCACCAACTAGGGATGCATACAACCATTTTAATATGAGTATCAAGATAAACATGGTTTTCAGAATTTTTTAAATGAGTATCATGATTTTTTTATGAGTGGTTTCATCATACGTCAAACTTGATCCTCAATAAATGAAAGAAAACTTCCTATGCATCACCTGTCAATTCTAGAAATTAAACTTGGATCATTGGGCTGCACAACCGCATGCGCAACCACTGAGCCAAAGCTCTCTTTGCAACACGAGCGAGTAATACCATGTGTAGGAATAAAACTATTCCGTGACGTTGATATCTCATTGGAAAGGTGCGTGCAGCGGCCGCCGCGTACGTAACGTATGGTATAAATACTAAGGTCACGTCGATGCCTACGAGTTATTCTCCCCTAGCTACTTTTTCGAGACATTACAGCGTCACAGGTCTAGTTTGATGTACTCCGTATGTATGCATTTGCATATAACACCACGCAAACGATTTGAAGCTTTGTGGCGTACGTACGTCTGTCATGGACATGTCTTCCGCGTGCAAATGCAAATATATGCCAAGACGCAAGTACAAAATCTTGTTGGTTGCATCCATGATGCGATCTTCCTGTACGTAGTTGCAAAAAGGACCGACAAGTACTGTGCACTGTGAACGAAAAAAAAGAGGTACTGTGCACTGTTGTACAGAGCTACTACGTTCGTACGAGAGATGACCACGGGAAGAGTCGCCTAGACCGCATCGTTTATGTCTACGTAATAATAATAATAGTACAATTTATGTGTGTCGACATGCTCGTGTGATTTCCGTTGCCACTTACACCAACTCTAGCACGCCCCGTAAAAATTCGATCCGTAAAATTCGTTTACGGTTTCACAAAGATCGTGTTTGCGGGCGCGGTCGAACAAAACCCATATCAAAACCTGCATAATTTGAAGAAATACTTTCGTGAGAGAAATTACACAAACATAGTTCATCACATACTACATAGTTTATCACATGATCAACAAACTACAAGCATAGTTATACTACATACTACATTAAACTAGTAATAGAGGGGTCGGATCTAACGGCGGCGAGGTCGCGGCAAATGCACGACGCCGTGGAAGAGTCGGACGCTCAATCCTCCTCGCCGGAGCTGCACAGGTCGACGTACTTCGCCGCCTGCTGCGCGTGGATGCGGCGCCACTCCTCAGCCTTCTCGTTGGCGGCGACCGCGTGCTGCCACTGGAGGGCTTCGAGCTCCTCGGCGTGGAGCCGGCGCTCCGCCTCCTCGCGCACGCTCCGCTCGGCGATGGCGGCAGCAACGGCGTCGAAGTCCGCGACGTAGTCCTCGGGCCCGACCATTCCGCGACGGCCGAGCGGAGCGGGATCCTCATGCTCCTCCTTTACCAGGACGAAGGCGAACGGCGCCGGCTCCTCCTCGTCCTCCGACCACTCCCTCTTCACGAGGAGAAAGCCCTCGCCGGAGGACGAGGATGATCCGGCGTAGGAAGATCTCGCGGAGGAGAAGGATGCGCTACGACGGTCGTACTCCTACGTCTCGCGGCGGTTGAAGATCGCCGGCGGCGACATCCCGCGGTTGGTCCACCTCCGGGCGCCACGCTTCCTCGTGCCGTCCGCCCGGACGCGCCGCTCGCGCTCCGGGTCCCTCTCACGGCCGGATCTGCTGCCGGAGACGCGTCCGAAGCTCCACATTCGGCCCCACATGGCGGCTGGAGGCGGCGAGAAATGTGGAGAGGGGAAAGGGGAATCGGGTGGCTCGCGGCGGCGGGGGGATAGGGTTTGGACCCGCAGAATGGTCGCGGAACCGCAGTTATACTGCTTGGGACGTGCGGTTTGCGGGCTGCGGCAAAAAAAATTGCGGGTCGGGCGAGTATGCAGGCTCTGTTCTGGTTGGAAAATTGGACCGAGCCCGCATACTCGCCAGAATTTTTACGGACCGGATGTTTTACGGGGTCTGCTAAAGTTGCTCTTATACTGTCCTAGACAGGAAAGTGTTGTTCTACACCCGAGCTCAAATGAGCTTAGGTGAACAATAAATTCGAAATATATTGTAATTGTTCTTTAAAAAATCTGATTTTTTTTTGCAAACTTTGACAAATGTTTTAATGACTTACAAAAATTCAGTATGTAATCACATTTTTTAAAGTCGTAGCAAAAAAAAAAGTATTCAAAATGCTTTTAAAAGTAGCATTTTCAGAGTTTTAATTTTATTTTTTTGTCACGACTTTCACAAATATGATTTCATGATGAAATTTTACGAGCACTTAAAACATTTGTTAAAGAAAATTCAGATTTTTTAAAACATTTTTACAATAGTTTTTGAATTTACTATTTATCTGAGTTTATTTGAGCCCGGGCACGTCCTCCTAGACACCATTAGGCTGCGTTCGGAGTGGAGGGTTAGAAAACAAAGGAAATTAATTTTTACAGGAATGTGCTCTGCCTGATTAGGGAAAACCTTGGAATGTTAAACACAGGGATGCAAAATGCAAATATTTACACTGTACCTCGTGAATTACTCCTGTGTACCTAAATAATTATAGTCGAGAGTAGTAAAAGCAAAAGAACCGAAGGATTAATGCCCATGCATGCACTTGTCTCCAACTGTATAAAAGTATATTTTTATTCCCTAGATGCTTAATCGTGTAGCTGCACGATTTGGTTGCGTTGAGCGCACGCGCTACCTGACAAGGTCCACATTCCATGCGTGCTACCTCAACCGTTCCTCCTGCCGCACACTCCTTTCTATCCCCTCTCTGTCGCCACCATCGTCGGCCGATTCCAGCAACTCCGGCGCACCCTCACGTTTCTTCTCACTCGCACGGCTCCCCCTCGGACTACCCTACTGAATCCCCTCCTCCTCCGGTCATCCCCGCCGCCACGTCGAGCTCCTCCGCCTACGCGGCTACCACCACGAGCCGCTGACTATGACCGCCGAGCTCCGTCTTCGCTGGTCTTTCTGCACACGCCCCGAGCTGGCCACAACCTCTCTCGGCCCCGTGCACGCGCCCGTGTGCTCCATCGCCTTCGCGCGGCGCCGGAGCATGCGTGACTCGATCTTGTCGGGGATCGAGGAGCACCTGCCCGTCGTCAGCTTGCGTTGGCGTGGCTGCTTAATGCCAAGGACGCCGCGTGTTGGGCTGGCGGACGACAACACGCGCGTTGAGGGGTGGCTCGACCGTGCCCTCGCGCCACAACAATATCAACATGGAAGCCCATATGAAAGGAACTGCAAAGCTAAGTCTACTCGACTTGAAGCAATTTGAGGATGGATAAATAACTAGAAAGTTAATCCTGAATTCGCACCAATGAGAACAAAGTATGTACGAAAAAATAATGATGGTCTACGGGGCTAATTCAGATTCCAGGCACAACGGCCATGAACAGGTGGGGAAACACATGTGTTTGATCGGAGCGTCACAACTTTGAAGAGCTCACGGCTGTCGAGCTTGTTGGACATGGAGAAAACACGTCGTGAAACAAGTCACCACGACCAGCAAACATTTGGATAAGGTTGAAGAAAATTCATGTATGTTTTGTTTACTTGAAAAATGTTGAAAACATAATGGATTTAATCAAGTTTTAAATCAACATCGTCTGGTTCGCATGAAATTTGTACTGTTAGTTCATATTCGGCTTGAAATGTACTCAGATGTTTGATGAATAGGTTGCATGTCCGCCTCCTCATATCAGTATCTCGAGACACGTCAAGAGACATTTATTGTGTCCGTTTTAGGGGATCATGTAGCGGTCATAGAATATGTTCGTGTACACGTTCGCGGACATGTATACGGAAGGCGGCATTAGACAACATACCTCAAACGTTCAGACACGTTTTAAATGGAATTTGAATAAACGGGATAATTTTCATGCAAACTGTCTGATTTTTATTGAAACCAAACCATATTCATGACCTTTTTGACATATTTCATTAAACACAACAAGACATGAAATTTTCTAACATGTGATAGCTAACCTAGTCAAAAATCCTCTTGTACGGTTTCGTCTCCATGTCCTTGTTGATCCTCATATCCGACATCTTCACCGGCCATGAGCTCCGGGAAGTGAAACTGTGGGAATCGACGAGTAAGAGTAAGACATGGGACACACACATCCTCATAGCTTCCTCCACTTTCAACTTCGATGTGATCGTATTGCAGTCGACCTTGTAGTGCGTGTGTTGCTCTTCGAAGAAGTAGGGTCCTCTGTGGCCATGTCCGCCACAACTTCCTCCCTCGTGAACTTGTTGTAGATTTGGCCCTCTTAACCGGTGATGCACGAGATGGACGAAGTGCTAGCGTTGCTTCGTCTGCACAGTCAGAAACATTGACACCCGACACATTTCTCAGGCATTGAACATTTGCAAAGATCGGGACGCGGCACGGGCAGTGCCCTCGGCCGACACGCTGCTTGAATGCCGGCTCGAGTGACCGGTCAAGTATGTTCTACATCGGCAAGAATGCGGCGCGGGGAGCTGCGGTATAGACGCGCGGGAGAGGACGCCGTTGCGGGATGTGTTTTTGAATGAGGCCACAGTGTCGGAAGCATACATGATGACGGTTCGGACCCTCGCAAAGCTTCCCATGGTTTGCATTGGGTTTATGGGATTTCACACAAACGGATTGGTTCGTGGACCGATGAAATTGTTGAAATTAGTAGTGGGCCTTAGGCCCATAAGAGAATTTCAGAAAATTTCCAAGGGCCCATGTAGGTGGTGGCATGACAAGGTGGTGGTGGGAAGTTTAGTCCCACACCGCTAGTGGAGAAGAAGTTGGACCCCTTTATAAGGGTCTCTCTTCCACATGCTATTGGAGAGCGAGAAGAGAAGGTGTCCTCGCGCACTCCTCCTCGCCACGCCACACCTCGTCACGACGCGCCGTGGGTTGCGAGAATGAGCCGAGCCGAGCTCATACCTACGCGCTTATTTTTTCGGTCAGGAACGGAGAATACGTAACGGACACGACACGATCCGAGACGTCGGATCATGGGCTGTTACCGACTCGGACGTGGGTTCGGCCCACGTCTTTCCGCCCAGCCGCCCATATAAGCAGGCTAACGCCTACCCTAGCCGACACGAGAATCAGATCACATCTGCCTCACGCGCTCGTTCCCTTGCTGTTGCTACCGCCGACAACTCCATCTCGTTCGTTGTGTACACGGTCGACGGGAGAGCAGGCCCCCGAAACCCCGCCTCTCCGGTTCCTGTACGGGAGAGGGGCGATTAGGTTTTTGGGGAGCGATCACCGACTGCTCGCCTCCTTCCGTCTGCTTCGTCTACGTCCACGTCGCCCTCGTCATCGCCATGTCTTCACCATCCGAGCCCGATCGTCTCGCCCTTGAAGCTGAGAAGAAGAGGGCAGAGTATGCTGGTGCTACGGCCGCGTCCACCGCCAACGTTGCTGCTACGGCCAACTGGCCTATTGGAGGGTATAACTCGTTTATCCCACTCATGTTCGTTTTGATCCTAGAAGTACTACTTGCATGCATAGATATATCAACTATATGCGTAGTATGTGCTAGGTTAGTTCATGATCAGTATATCATTAGTCTAGTCAATGCCATGCTAGTTATTATCTCGTGGATCAATATGCTCGGAAATTGCCTATTTACTCAACAATCCAATAACCTAATATGTGTAGGAATTTTTCGAGTAATGGTTTTGCTGCTGCACTCAAATCGGACAAGTTTACCGGTACTTATTTCAAGCGTTGGCAAACGAGAACCACCTTATGGCTCACGGCTATGAACGTGTTCTGGGTAGCCGGTGTCACTCCAACGGGAACGATCTCTCTTGAATAGGAGAAGATGTTTGCGGAGGCCACCGTCCTATTCCTTGGAGCAGTCATAAGCGTGATCGGAGATAAGCTGGTTGATGCATACTTACATATGCATGTTGACAACCGTTCTGTATTGGAATAGGCTCATGAGATAATATGCATAGCTAAAGAACTTGAGGTTCTTAAGTGCAATTTTGCCGGGCAAGTTTGTCGCGGGTTGTATAATTGCTAAGCTCCCTAATTCCTGGAGGAACTTTGCTTCTACTCTGAAACATCAGAGGCGTGAGTTCTCAGTAGAGGACATCATCGGCCATGTGAGTGTTGAGCAGAACTCGGGAGCAAAGGACTCCAATGGAAAAGCGGTGGAAAGCTCTTCTGTTGCCAATATGGTACATCAGAGGAACTTCAATTCCCACAAACCCAAGGGAAAGAATTATGTCCAACAGAATACCGACTTCAAGAAGAAGGGAAATAAGACCTTCAAGAAGAATAAGAAGGGAGATGGTTGCTATACTTGTGGTTCAGAGGAACATTGGGCGAACAAATGCCCAAACAAGTACAAGAAGCCGACGCAGGACTCCAAGTCTGCCAATATGATTGTGGGCAACAATGAAAGTGGTGCATCTGGGTACGGTAATTTACTTACTGTATTTTCAGTTTGTGAGTCCATCGATTGGTGGGTGGACACGGGTACAAATATTCATGTGTGTGCTGACATATCATTGTTCTCTTCTTATCAGGCCACCGGTCGCGGGTCCGTATTGATGGGGAATGGCGCGAGTGCTTCTGTTCTTGGTGTTGGCACGGTCGATCTGATGTTTACTTCGGGAAGGATCGTGCAACTGAAGAACGTGCAGCATGTCCCCGCCATCAAGAAGAATCTCGTTAGTGGCTCCCTTCTGTGTAGAGAAGGGTTTAAGTTGGTCTTTGAGTCTAATAAAGTAGTTGTTACAAAATACGAACTTTTTGTTGGAAAAGGTTATGAATGCGGAGGTCTGTTCCGCCTTTCCCTTGCAGATTTTTGTAATAAAGTCGTGAACAATATTCATTCGAGTGTTAATGAATCTGAAGTTTGGCATTCACGTCTTTGTCACATAAGTTTCGGCGTTATGTCGCGGCTAGCAAAACTGGATTTAATCCCGACTTTCACTTTAGCCAAAGGTTCTAAGTACCATTCGTGTGTGCAAGCAAAGCAACCTCGCAAGCCTCACAAGGCTGCAGAGGAGAGACACTTGGCACCATTAGAACTCATACATTCTGATCTTTGTGAGATGAATGGTGTGTTGACTAAAGGTGGAAAGAAATACTTCATGACATTGATAGATGATTCCACTAGATATTGCTATGTGTATCTGTTAAATACTAAAGATGAGGCTCTGCTGTACTTTAAAATTTATAAGGTAGAAGTTGAGAATCAACTTGAAAGAAAATTAAACGAGCCCGGTCTGATCGTGGTGGAGAGTACTTCTCAAACGAATTTGATTCATTTTGTGCGGAACACGACATTATTCATGAGAGGACGCCTCCCTATTCACCCCAGTCAAACGGGGTTGCCGAGCGGAAAAACCGTACTCTAACTGATTTGGTTAACGCCATGTTAGATACATCGGATTTATCCAAGGCATGGTGGGGGGAGGCTATATTGACCGCGTGTCATGTCCTGAATAAGGTTCCTACAAAAGATAATGAGGTCACTCCTTATGAGGAATGGTCGAAGAGAAGGACGACGCTCTCGTACTTACGTACTTGGGGCTGCTTGGCGAAAGTCAATGTGCCGATTCCCAAGAAGCGTAAACTTGGACCAAAGACTGTGGACTGCGTTAATTTGGGATACGCTAAGAATAGCGTAGGCTATAGATTTCTAGTAGTGAATGTTGGAAATATGCCCTAGAGGCAATAATAAATTAGTTATTATTATATTTCTTTGTTCATGATAATCGTTTATTATCCATGCTCTAATTGTATTAATTGGAAACACAATACTTGTGTGGATACATAGACAAAACACTGTCCCTAGTAAGCCTCTAGTTGACTAGCTCGTTGATCAAAGATGGTCAAGGTTTCCTGACCATAGGCAAGTGTTGTTACTTGATAATGGGATCACATCATTAGGAGAATCATGTGATGGACAAGACCCAAACTATGAACATAGCATATTGATCGTGTCGTTTTATTGCTATAGTTTTCTGTGTGTCAAGTATTTGTTCCTATGACCATGAGATCATATAACTCACACACCGGGATTTGTCACTTCGTGTGACGGAGAGGTATCTCGGGGCCCACTCGGTAATACAACATCACACACAAGCCTTGCAAGCAATGTGACTTAGTGTAAGTCAAGAGATCTTGTATTACGGAACGAGTAAAGAGACTTGCCGGTAAACGAGATTGAAATAGGTATGCGGATACTGACGATCGAATCTCGGGCAAGTAACATACCGAAGGACAAAGGGAATGACATACGGGATTATATGAATCCTTGACACTGAGGTTCAACCGATAAGATCTTCGGAGAATATGTAGGATCCAATATGGGCATCCAGGTCCCGCTATTGGATATTGACCGAGGAGTCTCTCGGGTCATGTCTACATAGTTCTCCAACTCGCAGGGTCTGCACACTTAAGGTTCAACGATGTTTTCGGTATAGTTGAGTTATAGGTGTTGGTTACCGAAAGTTGGTCGGAGTCCCGTATGAGATCCAGGACGTCACGAGGAGCTCCGGAATGATCCAGAGGTAAAGATTGATATATAGGAAGTCCTGTTTTGGTCACCGGAAAAGTTTCGGGCTATCGGTAATGTACCGGGAGTGCCGGAAGGGGTGCCGGGGACCATCGGGAGGGGTGTCACGCCCCAAGGGGTCTCATGAGCTATGAGAAGAGATAAACCAGCCCCTAGTGGGCTTGAATAAGTTCCCACTAAGGCCCATAAGGTTTGAGAAGGAAAAAACACAAGGTGGAAAGAGTTTCCAAGTGGGAAGGTGGAATCCTACTCCAAGTAGGATTCGAGTAGGACTCCTCCACCTCTAATTTCGGGCAAACCTTGAGGGTTTGAGGCTGCCTCCTCCCCTCCCTCCCTCCTATATATACTAGAGGTATTGGGGGTTTTTGAGACACAACTTTGCCACGACAGCCCGACCACATACCTTCACGGTTTTTCCTCTAGATCGTATTTCTACGGAGCTCGGGCGAAGCCCTGCTGGATAGATCACCACCAACCTCTGGAGCGCCGTCATGCTGCCGGAGAACTCATCTACCTCTCCATCTCTCTTGGTGGATCAAGAAGGCCGAGATCATCGTCGAGTTGTACGTGTGCTGAACGCGGAGGTGCCGTCCGTTCGGCACTAGATCGGAACGGATCGTGAGATGGATCGCAAGACGGTTCGTGGGACGGATCGCGGGACGGATCGTGGGACGGATCGCGAGACGGTTCGTGGGACGGTTCGCGGGGCGGATCGAGGGACGTGAGGACGTTCCACTACATCAACCGTGTTTCTTAACGCTTCGTGCTGTGCGATCTACAAGGGTACGTAGATCCAGATCTCCTCTCGTAGATGGACATCACGATGATAGGTCTTCGTGCGCATAGGAAATTTTTTGTTTCCCATGCGACGTTCCCCAACAGTGAAATCTTAGGTACCTAACGTGAAGGACGGTACAATAATGGAGTCGAGGGATGCTACATTCTTTGAGGATATATTTCCCATGAGAGATATGCAAAGCACTTCTAGACATGAATCTAAGATAACTCCCGAGCCTGCCATTCCTATGGAATATTATGAACAAACGCATGATGATAATCCTGAGGAGGATGACAAGGAAACCCTTGGTAGGGGCAAGAGACAAAGGACTGCAAAGACCTTTGGTGATTATTTCTTCGTATACCTCGTGGATGATAATCCCACTTCTATTTCAGAAGCGTATGCTTCTCCAGATGCTGATTACTGGAAAGCTGCGGTCCGTAGCGAGATGGATTCCATCATGGTTAATGGGACATGGGAAATTATGGATCGTCCATATGGTTGCAAACCATTGGGATGCAAGTGGGTGTTCAAAAAGAAGCTTAGGCCCGATGGTACGATTGAAAAGTACAAGGCTAGGCTTGTGGCCAAGGGCTATGTCCAGAAAGAAGAAGAATATTTCTTTGATACTTACTACCTGTGGCTAGACTGACCACCATTCGAGTACTACTCTCATTGGCGGCCTCTCATGGTCTTCTCGTTCATCAAATGGACGTTAAGACGGCTTTCCTGAATGGAGGGCTAAATGAGGAAATCTATATGCAACAACCAAATGGCTTTGTGATAGAAGGTCGGGAAGGAAAGGTGTGTAAGTTGCTGAAATCTTTATATGGTCCGAGACAAGCACCTAAGCAATCGCATGAGAAGTTTAATACAACTCTGATATCTGTTGGCTTCTTTGTTAATGAAGCTGACAAATGTGTATACTATCGCCATGGTGGGGGGCGAAGGAGTTATATTGTGCTTGTATGTTGATGACATACTGATATTTGGAACCAACCTCAAAGTAATTGAGGAGGTTAAGTCATTTTTGTCTCAAAACTTTGAGATGAAGGACCTTGGGGTGGCTGATGTTATCTTGAACATCAAGCTTTTGAGAGATGATGAGGGTGGGATTACACTTTTGCAATCCCACTATGTTGAGAAGATTTTGAGTCGCTTTGGATATTCAGACTGCAAAATTTCTCAAACAACATATGATCCTAGTGTGCTTATTCGAAAGTTTAAAGGCACAGTTATAGATCAATTGAGATTCTCTCAAATTATCGGTTCGCTTATGTACCTAGCTAGCGCAACAAGGCCCGACATCGCGTTCGCTGTGAGCAAACTTAGCCGGTTTGTTGCAATCCCGGGCGATGTTCATTGGCGTGCTATTGAAAGAATTATGCACTACTTGAAAGGTACTGTCAACCATGGACTTCACTATACATGATACCCATCGGTACTTGAAGGGTATAGTGATGCGAATTGGATCTCTGATGCTGATGAGATGAAGGCCACTACTGGGTATATGTTTACTCTTGGGGGTGGTGCTGTTTCCTGGAAGTCTTGCAAGCAAACGATCTTAACGAGATCGACAATGGAAGCAGAATTAATAGCATTAGACACATCTGGTGTCGAAGCAGAATTTCTTTGAGATCTCTTGATGGACTTACCTGTGGTTGAGAAGCCGGTTCCCGCTATCCTTATGAACTGCGATAATCAAATAGTTATTGTTAAAGTGAAGAGTTCAAAGGATAATATGAAGTCCAACAAACATATAAGAATGAGATTGAAGTCTGTCACACGTTTGAGAAACTCCGGAGTGATAGCGTTGGCTTACATCCAAACGGCTAAGAATCTGGCAGATCCCTTTACTAAAGGGCTATCACGTGTTGTGATAGATAGTGCATCGAGGGAGATGGGTATGAGACCCACATGAGTTGCCATGGCAGTAACCCAACCTATATGATCGGAGATCCCGTGAAGTAGGACCTGGGAAAACAAGCCAGTGGTGAACTGAGGAGAGTAACTTTACTAACCTACTCCGTTGGAGATGCAATACTCTCGGATATTGTATGGTAGGATGACTACTTTCTTAATGTGTTCTAAAGCTTATGTGTAAGCAAGATGCTGCCCTACACAGCGATCTTTGGAGGAACACACCTATATGAGTCTGACTGCTCGTCACAGTCTATGAGATTGGGGTGATCTCTAGTAAACTCATGAATTGGCGAGGAGTATGACTTATATGCTCCACCCGAGCGGTGAGTCTTCGGTAGCCTAGTACTAGTAAGACTTGTGGTGAAGCTTCTTTATGCCAAACTGACAATTTAAGGCATAGTCCATTGTTCAGTTGTAAAGGGGTGTAGCGACTTGCTCTAGGTAAAGCTCAACCTTACCAGGTCTTCATTGAAATGCTGGTATACTAAAACAATGATTGGAACGAGGGAACACGATGTGCCCTTGAGATCTGGTGGGGGATTGTTGAAATTAGTAGTGGACCTTAGGCCCATAAGAGAATTTCAGAAAATCTCCAAGGGCCCATGTAGGTGGTGGCATGACAAGGTGGTGGTGGAAAGTTTAGTCTCACCCCGCTAGTGGAGAAGAAGTTGGACCCCTTTATAAGGGTCTCTCTTCCACATGCTATTGGAGAGTTAGAAGAGAAGGTGCCCTCGCGCACTCCTCCGCCCGCCTCGCCACGCCACGCCTCGTCACGACGCGCCGCGCCGCGGGTTGCGGGAATGAGCCGAGCCGAGCTCATACCTACGCGCTTATTTTTGTCGGTCAGGAACGGAGAATACGTAACGGAAACGGCACGATCCGAGACGTCGGGTCGTGGGCTGTTACCGACTCGGACGTGGGTTCGACCCACGTCTCTCCGCCCACCCGCCCATATAAGCAGGCTAACGCCTACCCTAGCCGACACGAGAATCAGATCATATCTGCCTCACGCGCTCGTTCCCTTGCTGCTGCTACCGCCGGCGACTCCATCCCGTCCGCTGCGTACACGGTCGACGGGAGAGCAGGCCTCCGAAACCCCGCCTCTCCGGTTCCTGTACGGGAGAGGGGCGATTAGGTTTTTGGGGAGCGATCACGCGACTCCTCGCCTCCGTCCGTCTGCTTCGTCTACGTCCGCGCCGCCCTCGTCATCGCCATGTCTTCACCATCCGAGCTCGATCGTCTCGCCCTTGAAGCTGAGAAGAAGAGGGCAGAGGATGCTGCTGCTACGGCCGCGTCCACCACCAACGTTGCTGCTACGGTCAACTGGCCTATTGGAGGGTATTACTCGTTTATCACACTCATATTTGTTTTGATCCTAGCAGTACTACTTGCATGCATAGGTGTATCAACTATATGCGTAGTATGTGTTAGGTTACTTCATGATCAGTATATCATTAGTCTAGTCAATGTCATGCTAGTTATTATCTCGTGGATTAATATGCTTGGAAAATTGCATATTTACTCAAAAGAAATACCGCGTTGGATTGCTTACACCGTCCACACCACTCTATTTGGATGATTGCCCGCGTTTTAAGAGTCAGCGTGAGAGATGCCATTATCTTAGACAATGGAGTTTTGTTTCAATGCTTTAAGCAGGTACAATTTTTGTGATTCAAATATAGCTGTAATTTTGTAATGTGTTGAAAAGGCAAGATTAATATGCACGTATTACATTCTGCATGCAAAAAAAAAAAAAAGCCGAACGCGCGCATTATATGCTGTGCTGTAGACTGCAGTACGACTCTAATTGATTTCTTGCCACACTATACAGATCCATATCTCAATAGCTTGTGTACATGACTCTTTTTTTTGACGTGTTGTGTACGTGGCTCTCAATAGTGACGTGCTGTAGCCTTTTATGCAAAACCAGTCGACATAAAATTCATGGACTAGTACACGCCCATTAATTCGAACAACGCGTACATGTTTCCAACCCTCTGTATTATTGCAGTATTGCTGGGATGTATAAATACAATCCTTAAATATTTCCTTCTGTCCAAAATTACATGTGTATTTGTTTCTCCAAAAGTTAAACTTTTCTGTATAAGAGTATTTCTACCAGACCCCGTATAACGCCGACCCATAAAACGTGTTTACAGTTCGCTGAAAAATGGCTTTAGGGGCTGGCACAGACGAGAATAGAGTCAGATCCAACAAAATGAATCTGTAAAAAAGAATATTCGCAGAAGATGCTCTTTTACGGGTCGGCTCGATTTGCGGGGAAACAAACCCCTTAAACCTAAACTGTAAATCAAATTTTCGCTTACATTTTCCCCACATCTTCTTCTTCCTCTCGCCCGTGTCCATGATTAACTAAATTTGTTCCTAAAGACGGAGTCATTGATCCCTGAATCCATCCAGGAGCTAGCTCCGTCCACGAATCCATCGAGGGACTAGGTAGCTCCGGTGTCCATGAATCCATCCAGGAGCTACTAGCTTCGGTCGTGGAATTCATCCAGGAGCCCGGAGCTAGCTAGCTATCTAGCTTCCGCCGCCGACGCCGAATCCGGCTAGGATAAGCAGGGCGGCCGCCAGGACAGGTGGGGCGGCGTCTGGGGACGTGCGGCCGGCATTCGGGGACGTTCGGTACGACTTCCAGGGCGGCGTACGGTTAACATGGACGACGGACGCGGAAGTTTCGGTGGCAGTTGGGTTCCCGTCAACTGCTTTCGCTCGATACAGGGCACCGTAGAAACGGACGCGAAAGCTGTATTTTTGCAGATCGGAAGGAGCTTTTTATCGCACTCCGCAAAAATATTTACGGGTCCGACGCGTTTGCAGTGTGTGATCGGACAATTTTTTTTCACGGACCTGTAGTTTGACGGTTATTTTACACGTCGGGGCATTATACGGGATGTGGTAGAGATGCTTTAAACTTAGTCAAAATGGAAAACTTTGGCTTTTAAAATAATATAATGCTCCATATATTTTAGAATGTAGGCAATGTAGCATTAGGCGACCTAAAAAGTTCGAGGTCGTTGAGCTATTAGGGCTGTTTAATTCGTAGAATTCTGAAACTAGTGCAATTAGAAAAACATAAGACCGAAATGTCACGGTCATCCCAATCCAATAGGATTTTGAATTGTTCGATTTCATCATAGAGAAAACAAAGAATTTTTCACAGAGGATTCAGTGAATGCTAGAAATCCTACTGAAAGCAACATAAATTATTCGTTTGAAAAAATTGCTGAAGGATGACAATCCTTAAAATTCCTGTGAAAATCCTTTAAAATCTAAGGAGCCAAAGTTTGAATCTAATTGAGCCTGGAATCCAGCTTGCGACTTATCGACATTTGCCTTGCACTTCGTGGAGCTGAGGTTGAGCCTACTCGAGTTCCGCTGAACTTCGAATGAGAACAAGAAGAAAACAATGTAAAGAAAATATGGTAAAATATGTCATGTAAAATAGTTTTATAAGACAGGATTTTAAAACTTGTCAAGAGGATCAAAAGGTAATCTTTGCGAAGATATGGGGGACAAATTATTACTTTTCTGCGAATACTAGATATTTAAGACCAATTTATTTCCCATTTATCATAAAAATGTTACTTAGGGAATATTTTAAACAAATGTTGATTTCCTGAAACTTTATGAATAATTTTATGAACAACTGACCACAATAACGTTGCAACCAAAGGTGGTCTATGCCGCATCCGGTGGGTGCAGTCGGGCGAAGCCTGGTCGGCGCACGTGGCGGCTGGGCTTCCTTCAACCTCTCGCGCGGGAGATCATGAATGGGCCGAATCGGCTGACCTGTGTACCGTGTTGGTGGACGGGCGTGCCGACGCGATGAAGCTCAGGGCGGTTGGCGATGGCTCCGTGGCAGGTGACGGGTGTCCTAGCATGGTGGGTGTTCTAACTCGGGTCAGGTTGGCGCTCTGTGTAGTGGCGGCATGCGGTCGGTGCCGGATCTAGGTGGAGAGGGCTTTTGGTGGCGCGGGTTGCATGTTGTTGGCCCACGTAGTGTTCATCGGCTTGTGGAGGCGCGACATAGCAAGGGTGGTCGACTTTCCTTATCTACTCGTTCGGCTAGAGGCGACCTCTGGCTGGTGTTCGAGGTCGATCTGTGCGACACTGTTGTGGTCTGATTGTGGCAAGGGTGACCCGCGGAGGGAGGCGGGGGTACCTCCTTGGTCAGCCAACGCCGAGATCTGGAGGAGTCACACGGGTCGTATTGGCGGTCCTGGTCCTGAGTGGCGGTGGGGTGGCTGTGGCTCGACCGGTGCCTGTTGGCCTTCCCCTACTGGGTTCAGGCCGGTTGGGCCTCCGCCCGGCCATGGCCTCGTTTTGGGGTAGGAACGTGAGGCTTCATGCCCTTCACTGGTCATGCTTTCCTATTGGTCGTGGTGGCGTTGGTGGGGTGCTCTCGGATGTCGGGCGACATCATTGGTGGTGAAAGCCACGTTGCTCTTCGACAAGACATGTGACTCTAGGTCAGGCGACCATGGTCGTGCGGGCGGCATGGTGGTTTAGTACTTGGTGGACAAGGATAGTTTCGGAGGCAGGGCATATCACCGGGAGTAACTCTACTTGGCGTGGTCCAACAACGGCGGTGGCATCAGTGGATGTCACCTTCATGAAAGCGCTATTGCACCTCTCTCACCACTTTTCGTTTGCTCCGGGTGAAAACTCCGATCCATTTGGATCCGACGGTGGTGGTGCTTCAGTGTTGTTCCCTTCCTTCCTGAATGCATCAACTTTGAAGCCTCCTCAGGGGCAGGTTCATCTCTCCGTGGCGTCCCTGTCATGTTGGAGAACTCCATATCTTCAAGCGGGACTCTAGTTATATTCTTTTGTTGGCTCGGAAGAGTTGGGATGGTGTACTTGTTCTTTACACTTTTGTGTCATGTCTCAAGTGTTTGAGTTTTTTTAACTCCTCGAGTGTTTGAGTTACGGTGCCGGATTGTATACCTTCTTATATTTACTAATTGGATGTACCTTTCAAGCCTTCACATTAATTCACATCATTTAAATTAATATAGCCATTAGATATTAAATTTAATGGTTAATGTCTATTAGAAGGTCTTGCCTTAATTAACCACTATGGGATTTTTTTTTGCTTGGAACTACTCTGGGATTAAACACATCTGTACAAAAGAGAGAGAGAGAGAGTCCTCTCTTATTAAAAGAACGGCCATGGCAAACCAACCTGTGGTTGGATGGTTAGAGGGACAGTGGTATCCCCGGTCCACGAGGGTTCAAATTATGATTTTTGCATCATTCTTGTATTTATTTCAGGATTTTCGACGACATGCCGGCTCAGTCCTTCGGAGGTGCTGATAGGGATAGAATGTACGTTTGTGCGTTCATAGAGGTAAGTGTATGCGTGTGTATACAAACGCTTGCGTTTGTACCGTGTTGAAAAAAAAAAAGGCCACACAAAGGAGAGTCTTGCCTTAATAAAATAAAGGCCATGTATAGGATTAAACTTACGTACATAAAACAGAATCGTGTAGAAAAAATAATTCACAACGCCCATGCAAAAAATAAAAAAGTAGAGTCGTGCCTTACTAGAAAAAAGGCCACGTACAGATTATACTCACGTACGTAGAAAAAAAATTACTTAAAAAAGAGAGTTGTCACCATGTACGTTAAATAAAAAACTGCCACGTCTAAAATAAAAGTCGGCAATAAACATGTCTTTCTTCCAAAATAAAAAGCACGTGCAAGCATTCTGCTTTCCAAAAGTTGACACCTATATACTAAAAAAAAGCATCTACGAAGCGAAAAAGATCATGCATTCCAAATATATGACAGAAAAAGGCCAACTTGCCTGTCCAGTTAGACATACAAAAACACCCCGTTCAAGTAAAGTGTCTTCAACCCTAAAAAAAAAAGTAAAGCGTCTTCAAGCCTCGGCTAAAAAAACTAAATCTCTGCATGACCGAAAAATAATAATTAAATCCTATTTTACTAAAAAAGGAAACTACCTAAGATAAAATAACTTAGGTACTGCCATATAAAATTCTCTTCGTAATGGGTCAATATATACCCCAGAACAACCACCAATGTCATAAGTTAATGTGTGTAATCACCTAATCTTAAGACAAGTAGGAAAATATGCATGGCTTACCATGCAAACCGAAATATGACGACACACATGTTAATAAATACCAATTGAGATAATATCAATGCATTTTGTGCTAGGGGTTTGCAAGGTAGACTCCTGATTATTTAAAATAGAATGATTTCAGAACCGCATCCATCACGTTTTAAATCATTGCAAGGTAGACTTTAGTCTCGGCCCGTAAGGAGCCTTTAGTCCCGATTCGTGTTCCAAACCGGGACTAAAGGGCTACGCGGTGGGCAGCCCGCATGTGCGCCACCTTTAGTTCCGATTTGTGTCTCAAACTGGGACTAAAGTCCTGTGCCTATATATAGCACATCCCCCCTCTCCCTTCTTCCTTGCATTTTTCTTGGATGAAGGATTGTGGGTGGGTGCTAGCTCTCCACTTTTTTTTATGCACTAGAGGTGTTTGTTGAAATGTGTGTTAGAGCGATGCCGCTTTAGTTCACCGAACACAATTACGATATGAGATGACTGAGCCACGCTTAAACCTCTTCCTCTTTATTTCTACTTATTCTAAAAGGTTAGCAACTATTCCTCGCTTAGACCATGCGGTACTAATTTTCAGGATCGTGATTGTATGTGATATACTGTCGTATAACACAGATGAGCCATCCATGGATGTACGGTGATCGACGCACATCCGCTTACAGAGAAGGCGTGCATTCTTTTGGAGATGCAGCTGATGCGAACAAGCATGGTGGTGGCTATATGTTTTGTCCATGTGTTGAATGTCGGAATGAGAAGGATTACACTTCCTCAAGAGTCATTCAGAGCCACCTGCTTCGGTCCGATTTTATGTCGGGCTATAATGTTTGGACCAAGCACGGAGAAATAAGGGTTATGATGGAAGACGACGATGAAGAAGAAGAGAACGATGATGACAACTACCGATCTATGTTCCCTGAGTATGCTGATACCGCAATGGAAGACAATGAAGAAGAAGATCAGGATGAAGAACGGGAACCAGATGAGCCCGCTGATGATCTTGACCGGGTCATTTCTGATGCACGGCGAGGTTGCGACACAGAAAAGGAGAGGTTGCAGTTCGAGCAGATGTTACAGGACCACAACAAATTGTTGTACCCAACTTGTGAAGATGGCCAAAAGAAGCTGGGTAGCACACTGGAATTGCTGAAGTGGAAGGCAGAGACCGGTGTGACTGACTCGTCATTCGAAAAGTTGTTGGTACTGATGAAGAAGATGCTTCCAAGAAAGAACGAATTGCCCGCCAGCACGTACGAAGCAAAGAAGCTTGTCTGCCCACTAGGATTAGACGTGCAGAAGATACATGCATGCCCTAATGACTGCATCCTCTACCGCGGTGAGAAGTACGAGAATATGGATAAATGCCCGGTATGCACTGCATTGCGGTATAAGATCAGAAAAGATGACCCTGGTGATATTGAGGGCGAGCCACCCAGGAAGAGGGTTCCTGCCAAGGTGATGTGGTATGCTCCTATAATACCACGGTTGAAACGTCTGTTCAGAAATAAAGATCATGCGAAGTTGTTGCGATGGCACATGGAAGATCGTATGAAAGACGATAAGTTGAGGCACACCGCTGATGGTCGGCAGTGGACAAAAATCGAGAGAGAGTTCCCGAGATTTGCAGCTGACGCAAGGAACTTATGGTTAGGTCTAAGTACAGATGGCATGAATCCTTTTGGGGAGCAGAGTTGCAGTCACAGCACCTGACCCGTTACTCTATGTATCTACAACCTTCCTCCTTGGTTGTGCATGAAGCGGAAGTTCATTATGATGCCAGTGCTTATCCAAGGTCCAAAGCAACCCGGCAACGATATTGATGTGTACCTAAGGCCATTAGTTGATGAACTTTTACAGCTGTGGGCCGAACCAGGTGTACGTGTGTGGGACGAGCACAAACAAGAGGAATTTGACCTTCGAGCGTTGCTTTCCGTAACCATCAATGATTGGCCTGCTCTTAGTAACATTTCAGGACAGTCAAACAAGGGATACAATGCATGCACGCACTGTTTGGATCAGACAGAAAGTATATATCTGGACAAATGTAGGAAGAATGTGTACCCGTACAATCGTCGTTTTCTTCCGCCCAAGCATCCCTTAAAGAAAAAAGGCAAGCATTTCAATGGCAAGGCAGAACCTCGGGGGAAGCCTGTCATCCGTACTGGTGCTGAAGTATTTGATATGGTCAAAGATTTAAAAGTAATCTTTGGAAAGGGTCCTGGCAGCCAACCTATTCCTAACGGCCCTGATAAGCGCGTACCCATGTGGAAGAAGAAATCTATATTTTGAGAGCTACCCTACTGGGAAGTCCATTAGGTCCGCTCGGCAATCGACGTGATGCACCTGACGAAGAATCTCTGCGTGAATATTCTAGGCTTCCTGGGCTTGTATGGGAAGTCAAAAGATACATCGGAAGCACGGGAGGACCAGGAACGTCATAAAGGAAGAGATGGCATGCATCCAGGACAGTTTCAAGGGCGTGCCAGCTACACTCTTACTAAGGAAGAGAAGGAAATCTTCTTTGAAGTCCTTTTCATTATCAAGGTCCCGACTGGCTTCTCGTCGAATATAAAGGGAATCGTAAATATGAAAGATAAAAAATTCCAAAACCTAAAGTCTCATGACTGCCACGTGCTTATGACGCAATTGCTTCCGATTGCATTGAGGGGAATTCTACCGGAAAATGTTTGCCTCGCAATTGTAAAGGTATGTGCATTCCTCAATGCAATTTCTCATAAGGTAATCGATCGAGAAAGTCTATCAGGGTTACATATTGATGTGGTCCAATGTCTGGTCAGCTTTGAGTTGTTGTTCCCGCCATCCTTCTTCAATATAATGACACACCTCCTAGTTCACCTAGTCGAAGAGATTAGAATTCTCGGTCCTGTGTTTCTACACAATATGTTCCCCTTCGAGAGGTTCATGGGAGTCTTAAAGAAATATGTTCGTAACCGTGCTAGGCCAGAAGGAAGCATCTCCAAGGGCTATGGAACAGAGGAGGTCATTGAGTTTTGTGTGGACTTTCTTCCTGACCTTAAGGCGATTGGTATTTCTGAATCTCGGTATGAGGGTAGGTTGACAGGAAAAGGAACACTAGGAAGGAAAGCAAAAGTATGTATGGACGGGCATTTTTCTCTCAAGCACACTACACAGTTCTACACAATTCCACCGTGGTGGCTCCGTATATCGTGAGACACAAGAATATTCTACGCTCCGAAAACCCGAGGAAGGTTGACTCTTGGATTAAAGGGGAACACGAGAAGACTTTCGGCAGTTGGTTGCAGACACATCTCATGAATGACGACACCGTTGGAGATGAGCTGTATTGTTTGGCCAGGCCACCATCTTCGACTATATGTACTTTCCAAGGGTATGAGATAAATGGGAATACATTTTATATGGTTGACCAAGATAAAAAGAGCACCAACCAAAATAGTGGTGTCCGCTTTGATGCAACAGACGAGAATGGGCTCTGTTTGGAAACATATTACGGGTACATAGAGGAGATATGGGAACTTGACTATGGACCTACTTTTAAGATCCCTTTGTTTTGGTGCAAATGGGTGAAGCTGACAGGAGGCGGGGTAGTTGTAGACCAAAAGTACGGCATGACAACAGTGGATCTCAACAATCTTGCGTACATGGACGAACCATTTGTCCTAGCCAATGATGTCGCTCAGGTTTTCTATGTGAAGGACATGTCTACAAAAACGAGAAAAAGAAATCAACAAAAGAAGATATCGTCCGATGAGCCAAAACGCCACATAGTTCTTTCAGGGAAAAGAAACATCGTGGGAGTAGATGACAAGACACACATGTCAGAAGATTATAATAAGTTTCATGAAATTCCGCCCTTCAAAGTAAAAACTGACCCAAGCATCCTACTAAATGATGAAGATTCTCCATGGCTACGACCCAGAAGAAAACAGAAATAATAGATAGGAATATTGGTGCAATAATGTAATAATGTATTAAACCTTTTATGTAATGCATGTATGGAATGTACTAAATTTCAAACACTTTTCATTTTCATAGTATCCATGTAAGAGATGAGTTCTCGTTCGAAACCCTGATACTTCGAGAGAGATTGTCCGTTTTGTACACGAAGTGCATCCAGTTTTTGCCGTAGCCCTCTCAACTTTTTAACACATGCTATGTGGGTGAAATGATGATAGCATGCCAACTTTCAACATTTTCAGAGTTCATTTGTAGTGCTTTTCAATTTCAGGGTCAACTAGCTCAAAAAAAATTAAGTAAATGCACGAAATATACCAAATGAAGTCAGAAATTGTTGATATTTTATGATGTGCATTTGAATGGTGCATTTTGAACACACAAAAAGTATGGAGTTCAAAGAAGTTCAAAAAAATGAAATCCCTTTGTAAGAGACGAGTTCTCGTTCGAAACCCTGATACTTCGAGAGAGATTGTCCATTTTGTACACGAAGTGCATCCAGTTTTTGTCGTAGCCCTCTCAACTTTTTAACACATGCTATGTGGGTGAAATGATGATATCATGCCAACTTTCAACATTTTCAGAGTTCATTTGTAGTGCTTTTCAATTTCAGGGTCAACTAGCTCAAAAAAATAAGTAAATGCACGAAATATACCAAATGAAGTCAGAAATTGTTGAAATTTTGTGATGTGCCTTTTAATGGTGCATTTTGAACACACAAAAAGTATGGAGTTCAAATAAGTTCAAAAAAATGAAATCCCTTTGTAAGAGATGAGTTCTCGTTCGAAACCCTCATACTTCGAGAGAGATTGTCCGTTTTGTACACGAAGTGCATCCAGTTTTTGTCGTAGCCCTCTCAACTTTTTAACACATGCTATGTGGGTGAAATTATGATAGCATGCCAACTTTCAACATTTTCAGAGTTCATTTGTAGTGCTTTTCAATTTCAGGGTCAACTAGCTCAAAAAAATAAGTAAATGCACGAAATATACCAAATGAAGTGAGAAATTGTTGAAATTTTGTGATGTGTCTTTGAATGGTGCATTTTGAACACACAAAAATTATGGAGTTCAAATAAGTTCCAAAAAAATGAAATCCCTTTGTAAGAGATGAGTTCTCGTTCGAAACCGTGATACTTCGAGAGAGATTGTCCGTTTTGTACACGAAGTGCATCCAGTTTTTGTCGTAGCCCTCTTAAATTTTTAACACATGCTATGTGGGTGAAATGATGATAGGATGCCAACTTTCAACATTTTCGGAGTTCATTTGTAGTGCTTTTCAATTTCAGGGTCAACTAGCTCAAAAAAAATAAGTAAATGCACGAAATATACCAAATGAAGTCAGAAATTGTTGAAATTTTGTGATGTGCCTTTGAATGGTGCATTTTGAACACACAACAAGTATGGAGTTCAAATAAGTTCAAAAAAATGAAATCCCTTTGTAAGAGATGAGTTCTCGTTCGAAACCCTCATACTTCGAGAGAGATTGTCCGTTTTGTACACGAAGTGCATCCAGTTTTTGTCGTAGCCCTCTCAACTTTTTAACACATGCTATGTGGGTGAAATGATGATAGCATGCCAACTTTCAACATTTTCAGAGTTCATTTGTAGTGCTTTTCAATTTCAAGGTCAACTAGCTCAAAAAAATAAGTAAATGCACGAAATATACCAAATGAAGTGAGAAATTGTTGAAATTTTGTGATGTGCCTTTGAATGGTGCATTTTGAACACACAAAAAGTATGGAGTTCAAATAAGTTCCAAAAAAATGAAATCCCTTTGTAAGAGATGAGTTCTCGTTCGAAACCGTGATACTTCGAGAGAGATTGTCCGTTTTGTACACGAAGTGCATCCAGTTTTTGTCGTAGCCCTCTTAACTTTTTAACACATGCTATGTGGGTGAAATGATGATAGCATGCCAACTTTCAACATTTTCGGAGTTCATTTGTAGTGCTTTTCAATTTCAGGGTCAACTAGCTCAAAAAAATAAGTAAATGCACGAAATATACCAAATGAAGTCAGAAAATAGTTGAAATTTTGTGATGTGCCTTTGAATGGTGCATTTTGAACACACAAAAAGTATGAAGTTCAAAAAACCATATTATGAAATTAAATATTATCATTGGCGATTCATCTCTATTATGAAATTAAATATATCAAAAAACCATTGCAGAACATATGACCAAATTAATACAAGTTCATCATCACATTAAAGCCAAAGAACAGTAGTGATCAAATGTTATTATAGCAAAAAATAAATACATAAAGTTCTCTCATAAAACAACATACAACTATGTAAAACATTTAAATGCAACAACAAAAGCGATCAAAATCGAAACTAAGGTAACAATTGACCCAACAGCATAATGATACCAAGCCTCTTTATGAGTGGCATATTTTCTAATGTTCCTAATCTTCAATAACATTTCATCCATCTTCAAGCGCATTGCATCCATCTTCAACCGCATCGCATCGATCTTCATCTTGCGATCATCGATGACATCGGCGACATGCAACTCCAGTTCCATATTCTTATCCTCAATTATTTTTAATTTTTTCTTCAAGTATTTGTTTTCTTTTTCAACCAAATTTAACTTCTCGACAAGAATTTTTATGTGGGTTGGAATTTCCGGTTCACATACCTCCTAGATTAAAAATATATATGTCACGTTGGTCGTCATAATTGTCATAAACACCAAATAAAACAAATAGTTATAAAAGATAATATATACCACATCCGAATCATAGACAAGACGAGGGCCGACGGAGGCGGATACCAAAACCATCGCACTATATAATAACAAAAAATAATGAAAGTGAGTAATTTATACAAGTATGTATCTAAATTATACACGTAATATTGTTTTCTTTTAAAAAGAAGATAAGAACAAGAGGCTCACCACGGTGGTGCTCGCGACGAGATCGGCACGGGGCGATCGACAATGGTGAGGACGGGCACGGGACGACACCTACGCATGTGCAGACTCTAAGAAGTTAATTTGAGCATTTGAAATGAGCTACACTAGCAGTGACAAATGAAAGGATGAAGTAGCTAACCTTTTAAAACACTTGTGCAGTTGGTGCACGGCCAAACCTAGACAAATATTAAGGAAAATGGAGCTTGGAGGTCGAGCTTGGAGAGGAGAAAGCTTAAGTAGAGTGGCTCGGGCATTTCATCGAACACGTCATGTGCATGAACTAGAGTGGCAAGAGCATGGCATGGTCACACTTCAACAACCAAAAAAAGGGGATATGGAGGGCAGGCGCGAGGGTTTATATAGGCAACACTATAGTCCCGGTTGGAGCGCCGCGTTGGGACTAACGGCCCCTGCTTCCCGCCTTCTGGTCTACCGAAAAAGGGCCTTTAGTCCCGGGTCGTGGCTCCACCGGGACTAAAGACCCCCTTTAGTCCCGGTTCTTGCCACGCCCTGGGACTAAAGGCCCCAGCTTCCCGCCTTCTGGTCTGCCGAAAAAGGCCTTTAGTCCCGGGTCGTGGCAAGAACCGGGACTAAAGGGGGTCTTTAGTCCCGGGTGGAGCCACGACCCGGGACTAAAGATCCACCTGTATAAGCGGGAGTTAGAAAATTTCGAACCCAAATCGTCCATTTTTGTTCTTCTTCCTCTCGTTGTCCTGCCCGGCGCGGCACAGCGACGAACTCGACGACACCGTCAGGCTGCCCGCCGTCCTGCTCGCCGCCGCCTGCCGTCCTCCTCGCCGTCGCCGTCCTCCTACTTGTATAAAAGGAGAAGAAAAGAAGAAAAAGGAGAAGAAAGGAAGAAAAAGGAGAAGAAAAGAAGAAAAAGGAGAAGAAAGGAAGAAAAAGGGAAGGAGAAGAAAAGAAGAAAAAGGAGAAGAAAAGAAGAAAAAGGGAACGAGAAGAAAAGAAGAAAAAGGAGAAGAAAAGAAGAAAAAGGGAAGAAAGGAAGAAAAAGGAGAAGAAAGGAAGAAAAAGGAGAAGAAAGGAAGAAAAAGGGAAGAAAAGAAGAAAAAGATTTTTTTTGTCATTTAATTCCTATTGTTATTAGGTTTGTGCTAGATTATTAGGGTTAGTAATATGTAGAATTAGGAAAAAGGAAAATAAGAAGAGGAGGAGAAGAAAAGAAGAAAAAGGAGAATAAGAAGAGGAGGAGAGGAGAAGAAGAGGAAAAATAGAAGAAGAGGAGAAGTAGAAGAAGAGAAAAAATTAGAAGAGGAGGAGAGGAGAAGTAGAAGAAGAGAAGAGGAGAAGTAGTAGAAGAAGAGGAGAAGTAGAAGTGGAAGAAGAAGTAGAAGAAGAGGAGAAATAGAAGAAGAGGAAAAATTAGTTTAGGGTTACAAGAAGAAGAAATATTTTATTTGTCATTTAATTGTGCTATTGTATAGTGTATATGCTTAAGTGTTAATAGTGTTTCTTAGATTATTGCTTAATTTTGCCATTGTATATGCTTAAGTGTTAATAGTTTAATTTTGCTATTGTATATGCTTAAGTGTTAATAGTTTATTTTTAGCAAGAAAATTAATAGAACTAGTTTAATTTTGCTATTGTATATGCTTAAGTGTCCGGGACTGGGCTCCGCCCGGCTGGTATTTTAGAGTTTAGGTTCTAGCCAAGACCCGAGACTAAAGGTCCTCCTATATAAAACGACACTTCGAAGTTTCCAACCCCTCTTGTATAGTTTGTTAGTTTATTAGTTAATCAAATGTCCGTATTTTGCAGAACTATGGATCCACATATCAGGAACCTCGAAGAGGAAGAACTTCTCGAAGATATAATCAAAGACGGCCCCGACGTTGAACCAGTTGAATCTCCGTCGTTATATCTAAACGCCTCCGGATATGGAATGGAGGTCGAGCGACACGAAGATGAAGCCGATGGGGCAGGAGATAGGTCCAATGACGGAAAAGGTGATAGCTCCAGTGATGGAGAAGCCGGTGAAGGAATAATAAAGTCCGGCGAGGTATACATATGAAGTTCGACAATCACTTGTAATATGTAAAAAATATTGGAGATAGCTCTATATTGTATACATATACATTCATTTGACGAATGTTTCTCCCTCTTAGGCCTCCACATCGAGCAAAGCTACGAAACGAGGCCCGACTAGAAAGTTGGATGCACGGACGCATTACACCTTTGAGGTGATATTGCCTACGGGCTAACCCAAGCTTCCTAAGAATGCTGCTGATACATTCAAGAAGCAATGCGGAGTTCTCGTTACGGATCACGTCCCGATCAGCGTTCGGGAGTGAAACAATCGCAAAGGGGCAGCCGATAGTGACTATGTCGCCGAAAGGTACAAAGATAATCTTTGGAATGATCTCATGTCACATTTCAACCTGCCAGAATGTGAGAATGAAGACGCCGCAGACGAACTGAGGGCCAAAGTCAAGCAGTGGACTTTAAAGAAGATGGCCGAACTGTTCCGTAGCTGGAAGAAGAAGCTATGGAAAAACTATCTGAAGACAAATAAAGTGCTAGTATTCGAGGGGTATCTAGCCAAGCAGGCGAATCACTGGAAGGCATTTCAAGAGTACAAGGAGTCATAAGATGCCCAGGCATTATCAGAAAAGAACAAGATAAATGCCGACAAGAAGAAATATCACCACAAGCTGGGGCCAGGGGGCTATGAGACTGCCATCCCAATGTGGGATAAGAAAGAGCAAGATCTGCTAGATAAAGGCATCGTACCTGAACCACTCCGTGATGAGTGGGGACTGAGAGCCAGAAATTGGTTCCTTGCGCATGGTGGGTCGTACGACGAAAAAACAGGGGACCTCATCTGGAGTGACGGTCTTAGGATACCCACGGAGAATTGGAAAAGGATAGTGAAAGAAATTAAGGAGGGAAAAAGAAAGTTCACTGCAGATAGAGAGAAAGATTTGCTCACACTGGTCCTCGGCAATGACGAACATGGAGGACGAACGCGAGGCTTGGGTTTGCCAGAGACCAAGACACTTACAGAAGCCGAGAGAGAGCAAAAAGCGGCAGCAGGATGAGGAGAATGACAAGTTCAACCAGTTGCTTGCCAGGATTAACGAGCAACAGAAGCAGATTGATGAGCTTAGAGGAGTAGCGCGCCAGGAAGATCCTGCACTTGATATTATCGGCGCCCCATCTAAGCGGAAAAGCAGCGTGGCTGAATCTGAGGCCCCGCCCGACGATGCACGAAGAATGATAGAGGGCGGTCCCGGCTACCCCGTGGATGGGATCAAGGAGTCAACATCATGTGAACTCCATCAGAAATTCAAGAACATATCCATAAAGGTGGCCGTCGGACAAGCTTTACCTTCTGGCCCTGATGCACGCTGGCATGGCCGTGAGATTCCAGCTAGCTTTGCTAAAGACGGGGTGGATGAAATCCTGACGGGGTTTCATGATATGGAGCTCGACATAGCTGGACCCGAAGATGAGAGGACACTCGGAGAAGTACTGGGTGGAGTCATCCTATGGGACAAGAACTACATCAAGCTTCCAGGCTCGGTCCCAAGGATAACACCGCCTCCGAGTCGTCGCAGGTCACCTACACCTCCATTACCTCCAAGCCCTCCACATGACGTTGGCCAGCACAACACGAGTCCATCTCGATCACCGCCGCCGGACTTGGGCCGTCCGTCTCCGCCGCCGCCCGCTCCGGATACTAATCGGGAGCGTGCCACCAAGAACGCTCCGCCGACGATTCCTAAGCGACGGAGCCCCACAAAGCGCAAACGGTCGTCCCTCCCAAAGGTACGTCATGCTAATCTTCCTATCAGACCTTATGATCGTAACCCCGAGGAAAACGCCAGGATAGCAAAGGAACATCATGATGCGCAGATGAAAAAGAAGGAACCCGAGCCCCGCCCGAAATACACCGAGAAGCAAATAGCATTTGCAAAATACTTCACGACCCTTCCATCACAGTATGACTTACACCATAAGCCTGATGACTATACACGCACATTGCAGAAGGAAGTGAAAAAGAGCAGATCACCTCCAAGCCCTCCACATGACGTCGGCCAGCACAACACGAGTCCATCTCGATCACCGCCGCCGGACTTGGGTCGTCCGTCTCCGCCGCCGCCCGCTCCGGATACTAAGCGGGAGCATGCCACCAAGAACGCTCCGCCGACGATTCCTAAGCGACGGAGCCCCCCAAAGCGCAAACGGTCGTCCCTCCCAAAGGTACGTCATGCTAATCTTCCTATGAGACCTTATGATCGTAACCCCGAGGAAAACGCCAGGATAGCAAAGGAACATCATGATGCGCAGATGAAAAAGAAGGAACCCGAGCCCCGCCCGGAATACACCGAAAAGCAAATAGCATTTGCAAAATACTTCACGACCCTTCCATCACAGTATGACTTACACCATAAGCCTGATGACTATACACGCACATTGCAGAAGGAAGTGAAAAAGAGCAGATCACGTGCAAGTGCAAGTGGGAGCAAATCAAGTTCAACTACAAGCAAGAAAAAATCAGACGTTCCTCAGCTTGGACAACACGCCAAACAGTCGATCCCACCCCTCAAGGTGTTAACCGAGAATGTTCCCCCTCCGGTGCAGGGGCTAGCTTTTGAAATAGCAAAGGAGTTGGCGGCTGAATGTGGTGTCTCGGTTGAAGATTTGCTAGCTTCCCAAGACGACAGGATACCCAAGGCTGTGGTAGCCCCTAAGCCACAGTTTGTCATGGGTGAGCCTTTGGTCAGCAAAGATGATCTTCCAACAAATATGCGTTACTTGCATCAATGGTACTTAAGTGAATCAAAGAATGGGAGAACGATGATCGTACTGAGTGTCCCACGGGAGTACTACGGCCGCCCCGAACAAATCCATATCGACTTTGATGAACTCTTCCAGATGTACAATGGCGACGCCCTCGACAAATCGCTTATGAGTTGCTATTGTCTGTAAGTTTTTCAATTCATTGTCTACATATAACTTGTTTAGTTATTTCAATTCATTGTCTATATATAACTTGTACTCTATTATGCAGAATGAAGATTCTGGATTGTAAAAGTAAGAGCATCCTAAATATTGGGTTTATTGACCCAGATAAAATACATATAGCGACGCTAACTGATTATCCCAAGGAGACGGAGGAAAACCTTCTAAGGTTTCTAACAGATTAAAAGTTCTGTGACCACATACAGTTTCCATACAACTTCAGGTGAGGGTCTTTACTCTGTTGTGTCCATTCACTTATAAGTGTAATTGATAAGTTACTGACACACACACACACACACACACACACACATATATATATATACATGTGCAGCTTTCATTGGATTCTGTTGGACATTCAAATTGATAAGGGAAGAGTTGATGCATTTGACCCATTATCGAGACCCTTGGAACAGTTCCAAAGCCTGCAGGACATGCTCCAAGGGTAATTTCAATCATTCTTGCGCTCTATCGGTCTCCTTCGATGATTTTCTGATATATCAATTGATGAAAAACTTAGCAAATCATTATCCTTGTCGGGCAGGGTTTGGAAGCGGTTCAAGTGTGTGACTCCCGGTAACTTTCCTGAGAAGCTGACATTTAGAGCGCCTCAGGTAAGTAGTAGTATGATATACTTCTATTTTCAATTCATTTATGATGCTAGATTATTATTTTGATTATATATATTCTATTCTCGTAAAGTGCGACCAGCAGCCACGGGGAACGCATCTATGCGGATACTATGTTTGCGAAACCATTCGCACGTTTACCTCTGAGCACAAGGATCACAGATTCGACGTAAGCAATGAACATTCACACCTCTATTTTTACCCGTCATTCTTTGTTATCATGATTGATATTCATATTCATCTCCTCTTCTTATATAGCACACGGCCATGACGACGAAGGTCCTACCAGAGCAACGCGCGATTGCTGTTGCAGAGGAGTTTGCGACCTTTCTGAGGACGGAAGCTATAGATGACAAAGGACGATTTAGTATAGCTAGGGCCATTACTGATGTTCGTCCATGTAATCGAATAGACGGGCTCTAGTCCCGATAATTCAGATCTCCATATAATTGTATATATATGCTCGCTTGTAAGATAAGTTAATCTTATATATATATGCATAATTATTTCTATTTAAATTATATGAAAACTAATTCCCGAACACCAAACGAGGCATCACGTTAATCTCCCGAACACCTAAACTCTAAAACCCTAAAACCCAAAAATAATTTCATTCAAAAAAAAACCAAAAAATAAGCAAAATCTGAAACTCTTTAGTTCCGGTCCGTGTAACGAACCGGAACTAAAGGGCCTGCCCCTGGGGCGCTACGAGGCGTCCACGTGGAACACCTTTAGTCCCGGCTTGTAACAGGGCCAGGACTAAAGATTAGGCCTTTAGTCCCGCCCCTTTAGTCCCGGTTGATGAACCGGGACTAAAGCCGCTTACGGGCCGGGGCTAAAGGCCCCGTCCCCACTAGTGACATGTGTTCCTTATTTGTTTTGTTGTTTGAATAAGTTAGCATTTGTCCAGACGTATGACATTTGGAATTTAAACACATGCATGTTAGACATAAATATAATATCTTTAAAAACTATGTATCCTGATAATAACTAGGCCGTGCAGGAGCACGGGTAGATCAGATGACCAGTATAATTATAACGGGACGCGAGTATTTTTCGAAAAGATGGTTCACAAAAATTGCGACGACATTCAACCGACCAGTTTGGGACCCGGCAGTGGTACGCAAACCCGTATATGACATGACCTACGGACCTGTCGAAGAGTCTGTACATGTTGTGGACAACTGGTTAACCGCCGCAGCAAAACAAAAAGATGTCGGTCAATAAGCTGTTTCCTTGAGAGAGATACGGATGCTTTCTCAGATCTGTGCCCCCACTTGGTACTTGGCTTAGAGCATAGCCACGGTTTCCAAATCTAGTGAGTGAAACACCCGCGTGCGTCCGTGAATATTGATTGATTAGTCCTTAAACTTTTTCATCCATATCTAACTCTTATATATATATATATAGGACGCCCGTTTGGGGCACCTAGATGCCCAGGCACCTTGCCTAAAAATCATTGGATTACATTGAGATGTGTGCATGTGTAATTAGTATTAACCATAATGGGTCAACCCATTAGCTCTTTATTAGAAAATAATTATTGCTAATTATTGCTTGATATGGACCCTTAATGTATATATTAAACAAGGTAGAAGAAATGAGCAATTAATGGTCCGGCCATGCATGCTTCATGTACGTGCCCAACTTTATTTCTTATACATGCACTTTTTTCCTTTTTATATAATACAAGAAGTCATATACATAATTAAATACTTAGGTATATCATCATATTGGGTATAAAAGGTATGGTCACCTTTTGTCCCCATGGGAAAATACGCATGTACGAATATAGTTATGTAGCCGGGTATATACATAGTCATATTCTACAGAGCTGGATATATACGTACCTACGTATGTAAATAATTTCGTTAGGTATTAAATATTTAGGAAATAAACTATTGGTTATATACCTACCTGCGTATTTACATAATTTCATTAGTAGGTATTCCATGCATATATTAGATAGTTAGAAAACAGAAATAAGATGTAACGTTTCTAAAATATTAAGTACATATGTTAATAGGTATAGGTATTATATACGTGTATTAGATATCTAGGAAACAAAAATATGCGCAATAGATAACCATATCAGATCAAATAAAAATCAGACACTAATATTATTTATTATATGGCAAGTCTTGCATGTCTAATAGTTAGGAAACAAAAAAAGAATCATAAGTATGGAAAGTCTTGCATGAAGAATAATTAAGAAACTAATCAAATATACCTCGGTTTCCAAAACAATCAAGGTGCCCAGGCACCTAGGTGCCCCAAACATTTTACCTATATATATGAGCTTGTATATTTATACAAAGCATGTAAAAAAGAAACCTACACACTACATACTATTCTAGTCTTCGTCGTCGCAGATGGCATGTAGCTCATCTTTGTCTACCTAGCATGCGTCCGTACCTGCATCCTCCGCACGATGGAGTCTGCATCGCCTCTATCTATTGCCGATGAAGACGTCTGACCTCCGCAACCGATTCCGAGCGGATATAGTTCAGGATGGTCTGCTGCTCCGTCCGTAGATCCACGTCCTCCTCCAGCACCGGCGCCTCCTCTTCGTCCCTCAGATCCTTCGCCGGCTCGTGCTCCTCCTCCTCTTCTCCTCCACCTCCTCCGACTCTTCCCCATCTTCCTCCTCCACCTCCTCCTACTCTTCCTCATCTTCCTTCACCTCCAAATCCTTCTTCGGATCCAGATGTAGCCGCGCGGCCCTCTGGATCCGGACCAGATCGACCAGCCAAAGTCGGTGCTCCAGCGTGTTGTGGCGGTGGCATGGGACCATGGCCGACGGCTGCGACGGACTGGAGGAAGAAAATATGGACAGGTAGGGCTTTGGTACCGGCGGTCGACAGTCGGCTTAAATAGCTGGGCTTGGGATTACGTGACCAACCGATGCGGCGCCACGCGACATTCACACTACAACGATGGAGGAGGCATCCGTAGGAGCATCGGGCTTCTGGACGATTCTGTATGGGTCCATGCTGTCACACTAACGTGGTGAGCGAGCCCGGATACCCCATATTTGCCTCATATTTGGGCTAGATATGAGGGATGTTGGTCAGCCCGACCATTTGTGACTCATCAGTGACCGGACGGCCTCTCCGGGCGTTTGAGACGGGTATAAGGGGTCCGGTTGTAGATGCTCTTACTTTTCGGAATGCCATTTGTGTAGATGCGAACTCTAAAAATAATGTAGCTTAGACCATGGACAACCCGGCACTCTAAACTCGTTTTAAATGTCCAGATGGACGACCCGGTCAGTGATCGATCAAAAACAATTTAGATGGACGCCTCAAACGATTCTCAAACTACGGGGGCTGACCAACACTTCTCATATCCAACCTAAATATGAGGAGATATGGGGAGGCCCGGGTGTGACCGGGCGTGTTCATTTGTCGGACCCGGCCCACGCTAGCCCACCCACCCCACATATATTCGTTCTAATCCTCTTCCCGAACCAAACCCTAGCCACTCCACTTGAGACCGCCACCCAAGCTCCCGTCCGACAATCTTCGGCCTTCTCCGACATGGCAGGCAGTGGATCCGAGTCCTACACCTCCACATCTGTCGATCATGAGCTCATCCTACATAGCCCGAAGGAGGCCACCCGACGGCACCGCTCGGATTCCTTCCGTCGAGCTAGAGGACGCACCATGGGCGTCCTTCGACGCAAACATGGTGCAGCGTACCCGCCATGCAAGGCAGCATGCATGGTAGGTGACAGAAGCCGTCACGGTAGTGGACGTTAGGGAGGCGGATTCGCAGTCTCCGGCACCCTATCAGTGAACCTGTGTGGGCATCGCAACCGCATTGTGGTGGACGTCCGCTCCTCCTAGGAGGGATCCATCACGGATTTCATGTCCACAGGCACCATCCTGGTTGCGGGCTTCGACGAGGAAGGGTAGGGCGATGGATACTACTAGGGCTCGACTCCCATGAGCCGACCAGTGAGCGGACAAACACCATGGGCAAATGCAGCCAGCCATCGGACATGGGCAAGGCAGAAGCGGAGGAGCCCTGCTTAAATATCGTTTTACCTTCCACGTAATAGTATGGATTTGAGGTCTCTAATTTGAGGTTGTCGATTGTAGAATGCATTATTTAGGAAAATGTAGCACACCGCGTATATCGCAAACCGGTATCACGCATTTAAAGTTCGTGGAAATTGCCTTTTACGGGATGGCAAGGGCCGCGGCAGAACAGAACCCACATCGCGGAAGTGTAAAACACAATATTTTGCCCACAAACTGTAAAAATTCAAACTTACAATTCCACATGAGTTCCGCTGATTTGCATCAAAGTTGAACAATGAAACACAGTTTGCACACAAATTAAGTCCTTGGCCTTCTCGGCAAGGGCTTTCCTCTCCTCAATGGTGGCCTTGCACAACCTCTCTTCCTTGAGTTAGAGCCACTTTTCTTGCTTCTCATGCGCTTTCTTCTTGGCCAACTCCTCCATCTCCAATGTCATAATCACCAACACCTCATTTGATTGCACCATGATATCTATCTTATCATGCAAGCTTGATGCCTCTGATTTCCTCTTAATCTTGTCCTTGTACTTCTTATTTCCATCTCGCAGCGCCAGCGGTGGCGGGCGCGCATGCCTGCCTGAGAGGGGCTACAGATAAGCCTCCCTGGACGACAACGCTGCCCTACCGCTTTCGGGGTGGCCTGAACGAAGGTTGAACGACCTGAGGTGCGACATCGCCGGCGACGAGATCTGGCGGAGGGTTTGGCGTCTGGCTGGCCTTGACGGTGAAGGACAAAGGCTCAAAGGGTTCCATGGCAGCGACGGGCAGACATGCATGGTGGTGTCGTGCGCCCAGGGGAAGATCAACAAACGCGGGCCGAGGTGGAAGCGAGAACTACCCGATACGTCTCCAACGTATCTATAATTTTTATTGTTCCATGCTGATATATTATCATTCTAGAATACTTTTTGGGTATTTATTTGCAAATTTATATTATTTTTTAGCACTAACTTATTGACCCAGTGCCCAGTGCTAGTTGCTGTTGTGTGCATGTTTTTCTACTTTTCAACTTTTTAATACCAAAAAAGTCCAACTGACCTGAAACTTTTTGGAGATTTCTTTTTGAACTAAAATAAGACCAATGAGTATCGGAAGAAGGCTCGGTGCTGTGTTCCGGCGGGATGCCATCCGGAGCTCCGTTCCGGTACCCTGCCGAAGGGGGGGGTCGATCATGGAGGGCCTCTTCATCAACCTTGCCGCCCTCATGATGATGTGTGAGTAGTTCACCATAGACCTACGGGTCCATGACAAGTACCTAGATGGCAATCTCTATCTCCTGATCTTCAATACAATGATCATTGCATCTTTGCTTTGATCCATATGATGTAATCCTTTTGTGCGGTGCGTTTGTTGGGATCCGATGAATTGCGGGTTTATGTTCAGATTATTCATGATAAGTATTTGAGTATTCTCTGAATTCTAACATAATTCTTATGTGCATGATCATGATAGCTTTGTAATTCTCTCCGATCTATTGAAATAGTTTGGCCAACTAGATTGATATTTCTTCGGTGAGAGATGTGTGTTGTAGTAGGTTCAAGCTGGTGAGCCTCTATACCACAGTGACAGAAGGGACAATATGCGTCTTTTTGTTGCTTCTACTAAGGATAACATGATAGGGTTTATTCACATTGCTTGAGTTTAATTTGTCTACATCATGTCATCGTTTTCCATGCATTACTCTGGTTTACTTAATACTCTAGATGAATGCTGGATAACGATCAATGAGTAGAGTAATAGTAATAGGTGCATGCAGTAGTCGACCTATTTTTTTATGGACGTGATGCATATATACACATGATCATTGACATGATATCTTAAACTATCTGCTTTTCTATTAATTGCCCAACAGTAATTTGTTTACCCAGTGTATGTTTTTCCATGAGAGATGCCACTAGGGAAAACTATGCCCCCTCGTCTATTCACCATATATTTACAAAACCTTCAATACCTTGCTTCCATTTACTTGTTTTCATTTTATTTTACAATTTACAATTATTTACAATTATGTACACATCTCACTTGCTTGCAAATAACAAGACCAAGGGGATTGAAAACCCTCTTGCCAGCGTTGGGTGCTCGTTGTTTGTTATTTTGTGTGCGCCATTGAAGACGGTTGTTGTTGATATTCCTATTGGTTTGGTAAATTTTGGTTTCATAAGTGAGGGAAATACTTACTCACATTGTGCTGCTATAACCCTCTCCTCTTCACGGAAACCCAATGCAGATCACAAGTATCACGAAGGATTTCTAGCGCCGTTGCCGGGGAATATCATCACCAAGTAACTTCACACAAATTTTCATTCACTTGTTCCTCTTTTAACTTGCTGGTATATTTAGTTTGTCGCATAAAAATTACAAAAATATGTATCTTTGCTTGTTACTAGTTTTCTTGTTTGAAGTCATTGCTAGTTCTTCCTTTGTTCGCGTCACTCCAATAATGATGTTGTCAATTTTAAACAAAGGGGAGGAGAAAGTTTGAAAGATGCATGGGACGAGATTTTCTATGCTCAAAATAAAGCAACTAATAAGCTATCCACCACTACCTTGATTCATACTTTTTATGTTGGTGCGACAAGTTGGTATAGGTTTGTCCTTGACACCATCACCGGCAGGAACTTTTTAATGTGTCACACTTTCGATGCCTATAATGTCATTGAAAATCTTGTTGGAACACCACCCATTATCATTAATGAAACCAATTTAACCTTGGAACATGTTGATACATCTGCGACGTATCTATAATTTACTGTTCCATGATGTTATGTTATCATTCTTGGATGTTTTATAATCATTTTATAACAACTTTATATCATTTTTTGGGACTAACCTATTGACATAGTGCCTAGTGCCAGTGGTTGTTTCTTCCTTTGCAGAAAATCCATATCAGATGAGGTCCAATTGCCATGAAACTTTACAGAGAATTTTTTTTGCCAGAAGAAAACTTGGGAACCAAGAATGAGCAGCAGACAAGGCCGAGGCGTCCCACTAGACATCAAGGCACGCTAGAGGCCCCTAGCGCGGCCTGTTGTCTAGTGGGGCCCTCGGGAAGCTTCTCCATCGCCTTTGATCTCTACGAATACCCAAATATTTAGAAAACCCTAGAGGAGTCAACGAAAAATCGTTTGAGCCGCCGCAAGTTCCACATCGAGGAAATCCAATCTAGAGCATGTTCCGGAGAGGAACACGATCACGGAGGAGTTCACCATCCTCATTGGTGCTCCTCCGATGATGCGTGAGTAGATCATATCACACTCACGAGTCTGTAGGCAGTAGCTAGATGGCTTTCTCTCTCGTTTTGTTGTCAATACAATGGTCTCTTGGAGATCCATATGATGTAACTCTTTCTTTTGAAGTGTGTTTGTTGGGATCCGATGAATTGTGAGTTTATGATCAGATCTTTGAAAACATATTCATGCTTGATTATTATAGCCTTGTATTTCTTCTTTGATATTTGGTTTTTGTCTCGATAACTTGATCTTTTATCTTGCAATGGGAAGAGGTGCTTTGTGATAGGTTCGATCATGCGGTGCTCAATCTCAGTGACATAAAGAGACATGACACACATGTATCGTTGCTATCAAGGATAAAACGATCGGGTCTATTCCTACATGAATAGATCTTGTCTACATCATGTCACCATTCTTAAGGCATTACTCCGTTTCTCCTTGAACTCAATACACTAGATGCATGTTGGATAGCGGTCGATGTGTGGAGTAATAGAAGTAGATGCACGCAGAAGTCGGTCTACTTATCTTGGACGTGATGCCTATATACATGATCATTGTCTTGAATATCATCATAATTATTTGCTCTTCTATCAATTACCCAACATTATTTTTTCTATGCACCGCCTGCTATTTTCTTGAGAGAAACCACTAGTGAAACCTACCACCCCGGCGTCTACTTCACATCATCTATTTGCAATTTGTAGTTTGCAATTTGTGTTTCTACTTTGTCTATATTATCAAAAAAACCAAAATACCTTGTTGCATTCTATTTGCCATCACTCTTGTTTGCATCTATCAATCTATCCTTACTTTACCCACGAGGGATTGACAACCCCTATACGCGTTGGGTTGCGAGGATTTGCTATTTGTGTGCAGGTGCTGCTTATATAGTCTTCTGGATCTTCCTACTAGATTGATACCTTGGTTTATTAACTAAGAGAAATACTTGTCGTCGCTATGCTACATTACCCTTTAAGCTTGTTGGGAGAACAAACACACTTGCAAGGAGTCACATGTCATGCAAAGGCTTGGTCCTATTGAAAGGAAAATGATTACTAATGAACCAATTGAGGAGTTAGACAAAAAACTGTATAACCATATCACTCAACTTGGGTCACGTGTAGGAATGACTTTGAAAAATTTAAAAGAAAAGGATACTAATATTG
Organism: Hordeum vulgare subsp. vulgare; assembly: GCF_904849725.1. Taxonomy (NCBI): domain Eukaryota; kingdom Viridiplantae; phylum Streptophyta; class Magnoliopsida; order Poales; family Poaceae; genus Hordeum; species Hordeum vulgare. Next base: position 534,846,222 of record NC_058522.1, on the reverse strand, counting down.
ATGAGAGGCTACAATAAGGTTTGAGTAGAATTGATAAAATGGAGGTGGTGATTGACAAAGTGGGTTCCGCCTACACACCATCTAAAACTAATGCTAGTACCTCTTGAAACAAAAGTCCGAAGTTCATATACATTCCTAAGAGCATTAGTACGCCTCCTACCAAAAGAATGAAGATCTCAAAACAATTAGTGTTCATCCCAAAACGAAGATCTTTCATAACTATCAGGATCGTAGAAACTTAGATTCTATGAGCAAAGTCGTAGAATCGGAGGGGCTTGTTCGGATCGTAAAGTCGTAAGATTCTAAGACTTGAGCTTGTGCTTCAATGTTTAGCCCTTGTGAGCTGCCCTACATTTTCAAGGCATCTATGTAATTTACCTGCTGTTGCTATGCTTTGTTTGCTGGGATCCGATGGATTATGAGATTATGTTCAGATTGTGATGAGTTATATATTTGGTTCTCCTTTTATATTATGTTCTTTAGTGATTCATGCATGTTCCCCGTTGCTTTTTATTGATTTGGCCGAGTAGTAGATTGTAGCTCCAAGAGGGAGCGTTATGCATGATTGTGGGTTCATGCCCCCTGATGTCTAGCTTGAGTGACAAAAACATGAGACTAGGGGATGTGTCGTTGCCACCAGGGAGAAAACAACGGTGCTTGTGACCACGGTTGCAAGGATTGTTTACCTTACGCAAAGTTCATTAATGTAGTTGTCCATTGCTTTGAGTTTACACTTTGGGTGGGGCTCGCAACTTAATACCAGCGAGATGTTCTCGATAGATATCTCAAGGTGGATGATTAGTAAGTAGATGCTGATGAATAAACGATCTACTTGTCTTGGCGTACTGCCCATTACTTTTGAGCCTCTAACTTTCTAGTAGGATGATTAGCATTGCAGTGCGTTTATAATTCTGTCAATTGCCCAACTGTAATTTGTTTACCCATGGATAGTTGTTTATCGTCTTTTGGGAGAGAGACATCACTAGTGAACATCATGTGACTCTCGTCCATATTACCACCATTGTTTACACCTCCACCATTTACCATTTTTATTTACTTTTCCGTTGCAATCACTATCACTATTCCCGCTTGTGTTTTGATCCTTTACAAACTACAAGGCCGGAGAGATTGACAAATTATCTGTACTCATTGGGATCAAAGTTATTTCTGGTGTGTGCAGGTCCACGTCTTCTACTAGCGCCAGAGCAGCGGACACCTACTTGTTGATCCTTGGAGTCCTCCTGGTTCGATAAACCTTACAGTCCCCGTGTAAGGGAAATCTGTTGCCGACTACATCTCCACCTTCCACTTGGGGTAACCAACGAGGGGCGAGAAGTATATCCATCAACTCATCATCAGTCCGCACATGCGATTCCTAAACCAGACGACTCCTTGTTCATCCACTGAGAATCCGAGGGCCTTGCCTTTCTTGATCTTCTTCTTGGTGCCTTCAGTCCTTTCATGTCTCTTCTCAGCTTCCTTGACATCATCCATCAATGCAGGCTTTGCTTCGAGGTTGGACAGAAATCCTGGAGCAATGAGCTCCAGCCTGAAGCTTTCAAATTCGTCATGTAAGGCGGGTAGCCTCTCCTTAATCATAGAATTCAAGGAACAAGCCTTTCGGCTCAAGGCATCAACTACCAGATTGGCCTTTCTGGGGTGGTATTGAACACTGAGGTCACAGTCTTTGAGCAACTCCAACCATCTTCACTGCCTCATGTTCAATTCCTTTTGAGTGAAAATATACTTCAAACTCTTTTGGTCTGTGTATATCTCACATCACTTTCCCAGAAGGTAATATCGCCATGTCTTCAAGGCATGAACCACTACAGCCAACTAAATATCATGAGTGGCATAATTCTCTTTATGAGTACATAGTTGTGTGGATAGATATGCTATGACTCTTCCTTCTTGCATCAGAACACCACTAAGACCGGTTCCCGATGCATTACAATATATCAAAAACTCCTTGTGAATATCGGGGGCGGCCAAAACGGTGGTCGTTGTCAATCTCTTATTGAGCTCCTAGAAGCTTTCTTCGAACTTTGGCATCCATTCAAACTTCTTGTCCTTTTTCAAGAGCCATGTCATAGGTCGAGCAATGCTTGAGAATCCATCAAGGCATCAACAAACTTGCGGTAGTATCTTGCGAGTCCGAGGAAGCTTCTAAATTCCTTCACGTTGTTTGGATATTGCCATTCAGTCACGGACTCAATCTTGGTTGGATACATTGACAATTTTTCTGCCATCAACACATGACCAAAGAATCCAACTTCATGCATCGGGAATTCACACTTACTGAATTTGGCATAAAGCAGGTGCTCTCGAAGCTTATCCAGGATCATCCTCAAGTGTTGCTCATGCTCTTCTCCAAACTTGGAGAAGACGAGTATGTCGTCTATGAAGACAATGAAAAAGTTGTCTAAATACTCCATGAAGACTTTGTTCATGAGGTACATGAAGTAGGCTGGGGCCTTGGTTAACCCTAATAACATGACCGTGTACCCATAAGGCCATACCTGGTCACGAATGTTGTCTTCGAAATATCTTGGGGTTTGATCTTCAAATGATAGTACCCAGACTTGAGGTTGATCTTGGAGAACACCTTGGCACCATTCAATTGATCGAATAGGTCTTCAATCTTGGGGAGTGGGTACTTGTTCTTTATTGTGACTTCATTGAGAGAATAGTAATCAACACACAGTCTCATAGTTTCGTCCCTCTTTGTCACAAATAGAACAGGTAATCCCCATGGAGAGGCACTAGGGAGAATAAATCCTTTTCTGAGCTCCTCTCCTAGTTGTTTCTTCAGTTTAGCCAACTCTTTGGCACCGATTCTATAGGGCTTCTTATAGATGGGTCTGTCTCCACGCATCAGCTCAATAGTGCACTCAGTGTTGCAGCCAGGAGGCATTCTAGAAAGCTCATCACGAAAGCATTCGGGTATTCACATACCACTGTCACTTGATCCAACTCAATTCCCGAGAGACAGTTGACCTGAGGGGCTTGAGCGGAGGTAGGGTTGGGAACATACTTGACTTGAACTCCTTGGCTATTGGTCATAGTAATAGTTTGCTTGGCACAGTCTAGCAGGCCTCGGTGCTTAGTCAGCCAAACCATGCCAAGGCTCACATCCAAGCTTTGCGACTTTAGGATGATAAGATCTGCAAGGAAGTCTACCCCGTTAATGCTAATCCCAACTCCTTTACATCCTATCTTGGTCCTTAATAATGCACCCGGAGTTTGTACCATCATATGCCTACCCAGAGGTGTAGGATTCATACCACTCTCTAGTGCAAAATTTGGGGTAACAAAGGAATGCGAAGCACCACAATCAAATAGAAATGTTGTTGGGGTTATGTTGACAAGGAACGTACCTAGTATGACATCCAGGTCTTCCTAGGCTTCCTCGGCGGTGACACGATTCACACGACCTTTGCCATTGTTGGGATGGGGTGGGGAGCTTGGTTCCTGGGTCCCAATCCACAACCCTGTCCTTGATTTTGCGCATTGGGGCGCGGTGCTTCTAGCTTCTTTTTGGGGCACTGCCTTGAGTAGTGTTGTGGCTGACCACATCTGAAGCAAGTGACGTGACCTGAGTTGTTGTTGTTGCCACCAGTGTTATAAGCTTGTATTGAATTGGCATACTACTGAGATTGGTTGCTCAGACAAGGTGCGAGGGGCCTGACTTGCTGAGGCTGATAGGTTGGCTTAGCTCAGGCTGGTTGCCACGGGCGAGGCTTCTGGTTGCTGGGACTGCCCTTGATGATCATCTTGCGCTTGCGAGTGTCTTCCATGGCACAACGCTTTTCTTCAAGCACGAGGGCCTTGTTCACTGGCTCAAAGAAGGTCCGACAGTCGCGAACGATGAGTTAATACTTGAGGGCTTGCTTGAGCCCCTCCATGTAGTGTTCTATCTTGGTTGCCTCAGTGCTGACGTCTTCAGGTGTATACCTTGATAGGAGTATAAACTTCTGCATGTACTCATTGACAGAGCCACTTCCTTGCTTCAGCACTCGGAATTCTCACTTGTTGATAGCCATATTCCTAGAAGGAATATGGGCGGTGAGGAATCCTTTCTTGAAATCAGCCCACGTGTTCACACGGTCGCCTTGCATTAACTTGAATCCATCCCACCATGCTTTAGCGGTACCTCTCAGGAGGTGAGAGGCATAGAGAACCTTCTCGTGATCCTCATTGCAATTGACCAATGCAAGGAGGTCCTTGATGGTGGAGATCCAATCATCAGCATCCAAGGGTTCAACAGTCCCGGTGAAGGTTGGGGGCGAATTCCTCATGAACTTCAATAGAGTGGAGCGGCCATTGTCGCTCCTTCCTTGTTGCTCGTTGTCCACAAGGACTTGAGCCATCTCTTGCATAGCAGCATAGTTGGCTTGGCGCTCCTCCCGGAGAACTTGGAGAAACTGATATATGGTCATGTTCTCCGGTGGAGGTGATGGCGGCGGAATGTCGCCTTGTGGAAGCTCATGGATGAGATCACGGACGTCTTGTGGAAGCTCATGGATGAGATCACGGAATGTCGAATGTTGTTCGGAATCCCGGATGAGATCACGGACGTCGCGAGGGGTTCCGGAATGGTCTGGAAACGAAGATTGATATATAGGATGACCTCATTTGATTACCGGAAAGTTTTCGGAGTTACCCGGAATGTACCGGGAATGACGAATGGGTTCCGGGAGTTCACCGGGGGGGGCAACCCACCCCGGGAAGCCCATAGGCTTTGGGGAGACACACCAGCCCTTAGTGGGCTGGTGGGACAGCCCCAAAGGGGCCTATGCGCCAAGAGAAGAAAATCAGAGGAAAAGAAGAAAAAGAGGGAAGAAGTGGGAAGGGAGGGGGACTCCTCCCACCAAACCAAGTCCAACTCGGTTTGGGGGGGGGGAGTCCTCCCCCCCTTGGCTCGGCCGACCCCTTGGGAGTCCCTTGGACCCCAAGGCAAGGTCCCCCTCCCTCCTCCTATATATATGGGGCTTTTAGGGAAGACTTGAGACGACTTTCTCACGGCTGCCCGACCACATACCTCCATAGTTTTTCCTCTAGATCGCGTTTCTGCGGAGCTCGGGCGGAGCCCTGCTGAGACGAGATCATCACCAACCTCCGGAGCGCCGTCACGCTGCCGGAGAACTCTTCTACCTCTCCGTCTCTCTTGCTGGATCAAGAAGGCCGAGATCATCGTCGAGCTGTACGTGTGCTGAACGCGGAGGTGCCGTCCGTTCGGTACTAGATCGTGGGACTGATCGCGGGATTGTTCGCGGGGCGGATCGAGGGACGTGAGGACGTTCCACTACATCAACCGCGTTCTCTAACGCTTCTGCTGTACGATCTACAAGGGTACGTAGATCACTCATACCCTCTCGTAGATGGACATCACCATGATAGGTCTTCGTGCGCGTAGGAAAATTTTTGTTTCCCATGCGACGTTCCCCAACAGTGGCATCATGAGCTAGGTTCATGCGTAGATGTCTTCTCGAGTAGAACACAAAAGGTTTTGTGGGCGGTGATGTGCGTTTTGCTGCCCTCCTTAGTCTTTTCTTGATTCCGCGGTATTGTTGGATTGAAGCGGCTTGGACCGACATTACTCGTACGCTTACGAGAGACTGGTTTCATCGTTACGAGTAACCCCCCTTTGCTCAAAGATGACTGGCAAGTGACGGTTTCTCCAACTTTAGTTGAATCGGATTTGACCGAGGAGGTCCTTGGATGAGGTTAAATAGCAACTCATAGATCTCCGTTGTGGTGTTTGCGTAAGTAAGATGCGATCCTATAGATACCCTTGGTCACCACGTAAAACATGCAACAACAAAATTAGAGGACGTCTAACTTGTTTTTGCAGGGTATGATTGTGATGTGATATGGACAATGATGTGATGTGATATATTGGATGTATGAGATGATCATGTTGTAATAGAAATATCGACTTGCACGTCGATGGTACGACAACCGGTAGGAGCCATAGGGTTGTCCTTATACTAACGTTTGTGCTTGCAGATGCGTTTACTATTTTGCTAGGATGTAGCTTTAGTAGTAATAGCATAAGTAGCACGACAACCCCGATGGCAACACGTTGATGGATGATCATGGTGTGACGCCGGTGACAAGAAGATCGTGCCGGTGCTTTGGTGATGGAGATCAAGAAGCACGTGATGATGGCCATATCATGTCACTTATGAATTGCATGTGATGTTAATCCTTTAATGCACCTTATTTTGCTTAGAACGACGGTAGCATTATGAGGTGATCTCTCACTGAAATTTCAAGACGAAATTGTGTTCTCCCCGACTGTGCACCGTTGCTACAGTTCGTCGTTTCGAGACACCACGTGATGATCGGGTGTGATAGACTCAACGTTCACATACAACGGGTGCAAAACAGTTGCGCACGCAGAACACTTGGGTTAAGCTTGACGAGCCTAGCATGTGCAGACATGGCCTCGGAACACATGAGACCGAAAGGTCGATCATGAATCGTATAGTTGATATGATTAGCATAGGGATGCTTACCACTGAAACTACTCTCGACTCACGTGATGATCAGACTTGGGATAGTGTAAGTGGATCATGAACCACTCAAATGACTAGAGAGATGTACTTTTTGAGTGGGAGTTTAGCATATAATTTGATTAAGTTGAACTCTAATTATCTTGAACATAGTCTAAGTCCACTTTATATATATTTGTGTTGTAGATCATGGCTCACGCAAGTGTCATCCTGAATTTTAATACGTTCCTAGAGAAAGCTAAGTTGAAAGATGATGGAAGCAACTTTGTAGACTGGGCTCGTAATCTTAAGCTAATCTTACAAGCTAGAAAGAAGGATTATGTCCTTAATGCTGCGCTAGGAGATGAACCACCCGCTACGGCTGATCAGGATGTTAAGAACGCTTGGTTAGCGCGTAAGGAGGACTACTCAATAGTTCAATGTGCAGTCTTGTATGGCTTAGAACCGGGACTTCAACGTCGCTTTGAGCGTCATGGAGCATTTGAGATGTTCCAGGAGTTGAAGTTTATCTTTCAGAAGAACGCCCGGATCGAGAGGTATGAGACCTCCGATAAATTCTATGCTTGCAAGATGGAGGAAAACTCGTCTGTCAGTGAACATGTGCTCAAAATGTCTGGGTACTCAAACCGTCTAGCTGAACTGGGGATTGAACTCCCGCAAGAAGCTATCACTGACAGAATCCTTCAATCACTGCCGCCAAGCTATAAAGTCTTTGTGTTGAACTACAACATGCAAGGGATGAACAAGTCTCCCGGCGAGTTATTTGTGATGCTGAAAGTCGCAGAGTCTGAACTCCGTAAAGAACATCAAGTGTTGATGGTGAGCAAGACCACTAGTTTCAAGAGAAACGGCAAAGGCAAGAAGGGCAATTCGAAGAAGAGCGGCAAGCCTGTTGCCAATCCGTCGAAGAAACCCAAGGCTGGACCTAAGCCTGAAACAGAGTGCTTCTATTGCAAGGGTATGGGTCACTGGAAGCGCAATTGCCCCAAGTATCTGGCAGATAAGAAGGCGGGCAAAGAAAAATCAGGTATATTTGATATACATGTTATTGATGTGTACTTAACCGGCTCTCGTAGTAGTGCCTGGGTATTCGATACCGGTTCTGTTGCTCACATTTGCAACTCGAAGCAGGAACTGCGGAATAGACGAAGGCTGGCGAAACACGAAGTGACGATGCGCGTAGGAAACGGTTCCAAGGTTGATGCAATCGCCGTCGGCACAGTGTCACTTCAACTTCCATCGGGATTAGTGATGAACTTAAATCATTGTTATTTAGTGCCTGCGTTGAGCATGAACATTATATCTGGATCTTGTTTATTCTGAGACGGTTACTCTTTTAAGTCTGAGAATAATGGTTGTTCTATTTCTATGAGTAACATCTTTTATGGTCATGCACCGAATGTGAGAGGATTGTTCATATTGAATCTCGATAGGGATACACATATACATAACATTGAGACCAAAAGAGTTAGAGTAAACAATGATAGCGCCATATTTTTGTGGCACTGCCGCTTGGGTCATATTGGTGTAAAGCGCATGAAGAAACTCCATGCTGATGGACTTTTGGAGTCACTTGACTTTGATTCACTTGACACGTGCGAACCATGCCTCATGGGCAAGATGACTAAGACTCCGTTCTCCGGAACAATGAAGCGTGCAAGTGACTTGTTGGAAATCATACATACCGATGTGTGTGGTCCAATGAGCGTGGAGGCACGCGGCGGATATCGTTATTTTCTCACCTTCACTGATGATTTAAGTAGATATGGTTATGTTTACTTGATGAAACACAAGTCCGAAACATTTGAAAAGATCAAGCAATTTCAGAGTGAAGTGGAAAATCATTGTAACAAGAAGATCAAGTTCCTACGGTCTGATCGTGGGGGTGAATATCTGAGTTTCGAGTTTGGTACTCACTTAAGACAATGTGGAATTGTTTCGCAGTTAACACCGCCTGGAACACCATAGCGTAATGGTGTGTCCGAACGTCGTAATCGTACTTTGTTGGAGATGGTGCGATCTATGATGTCTCTTACTGATTTGCCGTTATCATTTTGGGGTTATGCATTAGAAACAGCTGCATTCACTTTAAATAGGGCACCATCAAAATCCGTTGAGACAACACCATACGAACTGTGGTATGGCAAAAGGCCAAAGTTGTCGTTTCTTAAAGTTTGTGGATGTGATGCTTATGTCAAAAAGCTTCAGCCTGAAAAGCTGGAACCCAAAGCGGAAAAGTGCGTTTTCATAGGTTACCCAAAAGAGACAGTTGGGTACACCTTCTATCTCAAATCCGAGGGCAAAGTGTTTGTTGCTAAGAATGGAACTTTTCTCGAGAAGGAGTTTCTCTCGAGAGAATTGAGTGGGAGGAAGATAGAACTTGACGAGGTTGTCGAACCTCTCATCCCTCTGGATGGTGGCGCAGGGCAAGGGGAAACCTCTGTCATTGCAACGCCAGTTGAGGAGGAAGTTAATGATGATGATCATGAAACTCCAGTTCAAGTTTCTGTTGAACCACGCAGGTCGACGAGATCACGCGCTGCTCCAAAGTGGTACGGTAATCCCGTCTTATCAATCATGTTGTTAGACAACAATGAACCTGCAAATTATGAAGAAGCAATGGTGGGCCCAGATTCCAACAAATGGCTAGAAGCCATGAAATCCGAGATAGGATCCATGTATGAGAACAAAGTGTGGACTTTGGAGATACTACCTGAGGGCCGCAAGGCTATTCAGAACAAATGGATCTTTAAGAAGAAGACGGACGCTGACGGTAATGTGACCGTTTATAAAGCTCGACTTGTGGCAAAGGGTTTTTCACAAGTTCCAGGAGTTGACTACGATGAGACCTTCACACCCGTAGCGATGCTTAAGTCCGTCAGAATCATGTTAGCAATAGCTGCATTCTTCGATTATGAAATCTGGCAGATGGATGTCAAAAACGGTGTTCCTTAACGGTTTCCTTAAGGAAGAGTTGTATATGATGCAACCCGAAGGTTTTGTCGATCCTAAAAATGCTCACAAGGTGTTCTAAGCTCCAGCGATCCATTTATGGACTGGTGCAAGCATCTCGGAGTTGGAACAAACGCTTTGATGGGGTGATCAAAGCATTTGGGTTTATACAAGTGGTTGGAGAATCTTGTATTTACAAGAAAGTGAGTGGGAGCTCTGTGGCGTTTCTAATATTGTATGTAGATGACATATTACTGAGTGGAAACAACGTAGAGCTTTTGGAGAGCATAAAAGGTTACTTGAATAAAAGTTTCTCTATGAAGGACCTAGGAGAAGCTGCTTACATTCTAGGCATTAAGATCTATAGGGATAGATCAAAACGCCTGATAGGACTTTCACAAAGCACATACCTTGATAAAGTTTTGAAGAGGTTCAAAATGGAACAGTCCAAGAAAGGGTTCTTGCCAGTGTTACAAGGTACGAGATTGAGTAAGACTCAGTGCCCAGCAACTGATGAAGATAGAGAGCATATGCGCTCCGTCCCCTATGCTTCAGCCATAGGCTCTATCATGTATGCGATGCTGTGCACTAGACTGGATGTTAGCCTGGCCATAAGTATGGCAGGCAGGTTCCAGAGTAATCCAGGAGTGGATCATTGGACAACGGTCAAGAATATCCTGAAGTACCTGAAAAGGACTAAGGAGATGTTTCTCGTGTATGGAGGTGACGAAGAGCTCGCCGTAAAAGGTTACGTTGATGCGAGCTTTGACACAGATCCGGACGACTCTAAGTCGCAAACCGGATACGTATTTATTCTTAATGGGGGTGCAGTAAGCTGGTGCAGTTCCAAGCAAAGCGTCGTAGCAGATTCTACATGTGAAGCAGAGTACATGGCTGCCTTGGAGGCGGCTAAGGAGAGTGTCTCGATGAAGCAGTTCATGACGGATCTTAGAGTGGTGCCAAGTGCACTGGATCCAATAACCTTGTTCTGTGACAACACTGGTGCCATTGCCTTAGCAAAGGAACCAAGGTTTCACAAGAAGACCACACACATCAAACGACGCTTCAACCTCATCCGCGACTACGTCGAGGAGGAGGACGTAAATATATGCAAAGTGCACACGGATCTGAATGTAGCAGACCCGCTGACTAAACCTCTTCCACGGCCAAAACATGATCGACACCAGAACTGTATGGGTGTTAGATTTATTACAATGTAATTCACATGGTGATGTGAGGGCTAGATTATTGACTCTAGTGCAAGTGGGAGACTGTTGGAATTATGCCCTAGAGGCAATAATAAATGTATAGTTATTATTATAATTCCTGTATCAAGATAATAGTTTATTATCCATGCTATAATTGTATTGAATGAAGACTCATTTACATGTGTGGATACATAGACAAAACACCGTCCCTAGCATGCCTCTAGTTGGCTAGCCAGTTGATCGATGATAGTCAGTGTCTTCTGATTATGAACAAGGTGTTGTTGCTTGATAACTGGATCACGTCATTGGGAGAATCACGTGATGGACTAGACCCAAACTAATAGACGTAGCATGTTGATCGTGTCATTTTGTTGCTACTGTTTTCTGCGTGTCAAGTATTTATTCCTATGACCATGAGATCATATAACTCACTGACACCGGAGGAATGCTTTGTGTGTATCAAACGTCGCAACGTAACTGGGTGACTATAAAGATGCTCTACAGGTATCTCCGAAGGTGTTAGTTGAGTTAGTATGGATCAAGACTGGGATTTGTCACTCCGTGTGACGGAGAGGTATCTCGGGGCCCACTCGGTAATACAACATCACACACAAGCCTTGCAAGCAATGTAACTTAGTGTAAGTTGCGGGATCTTGTATTACGGAACGAGTAATGAGACTTGCCGGTAAACGAGATTGAAATAGGTATGCGGATACTGACGATCGAATCTCGGGCAAGTAACATACCGAAGGACAAAGGGAATGACATAGGGGATTATACGAATCCTTGGCACTGAGGTTCAAACGATAAGATCTTCGTAGAATATGTAGGATCCAATATGGGCATCCAGGTCCCGCTATTGGATATTGACCGAGGAGTCTCTCGGGTCATGTCTACATAGTTCTCGAACCCGCAGGGTCTGCACACTTAAGGTTCGACGTTGTTTTATGCGTATTTGAGTTATATGGTTGGTTACCGAATGTTGTTCGGAATCCCGGATGAGATCACGGACGTCGCGAGGGTTTCCGGACTGGTCCGGAAACGAAGATTGATATATAGGATGACCTCATTTGATTACCGGAAAGTTTTCGGAGTTACCGGGAATGTACCGGGAATGACGAATGGGTTCCGGGAGTTCACCGGGGGGGGGGGGGGCAACCCACCCCGGGGAAGCCCATAGGCTTTGGGGAGACACACCAGCCCTTAGTGGGCTGGTGGGACAGCCCCAAAGGGGCCTATGCGCCAAGAGAAGAAAATCAAAGGAAAAGAAAAAAAAAGAGGGAAGAAGTGGGAAGGGAGGGAGACTCCTCCCACCAAACCAAGTCCAACTCGGTTTGGGGGGGGGGGAGTCCTCCCCCCCTTGGCTCGGCCGACCCCTTGGGAGTCCCTTGGACCCCAAGGCAAGGTCCCCCTCCCTCCTCCTATATATATGGGGCTTTTAGGGCTGATTTGAGACGACTTTCTCACGGCTGCCCGACCACATACCTCCATAGTTTTTCCTCTAGATCGCGTTTCTGCGGAGCTCGGGCGGAGCCCTGCTGAGACGAAATCATCACCAACCTCCGGAGCGCCGTCACGCTGCCGGAGAACTCTTCTACCTCTCCGTCTCTCTTGCTGGATCAAGAAGGCCGAGATCATCGTCGAGCTGTACGTGTGCTGAACGCGGAGGTGCCGTCCGTTCGGTACTAGATCGTGGGACTGATCGCGGGATTGTTCGCGGGGCGGATCGAGGGACGTGAGGACGTTCCACTACATCAACCGCGTTCTCTAACGCTTCTGCTGTACGATCTACAAGGGTACGTAGATCACTCATCCCCTCTCGTAGATGGACATCACCATGATAGGTCTTCGTGCGCGTAGGAAATTTTTTGTTTCCCATGCGACGTTCCCCAACAGAGGGAGTCCGGGATTAAGGGGTCATCAGGTAGCCGACTTGCTATGAAGAGGACGGCCTTATGGGCCATACTCATTGGAGGCCGAGTTGTACGGACATCTCGTACTCAAGGAGGAAAGCACCAAAGACCAACGTTACATCCAAGTAAAGTAGAATAGGTCGGTTGTATGTAACCCAAGATCCCCTAGTGACTATATAAACCGCGCGTCCTCATCCATGTAGATAGATTGATTCATCTAGGGTTTGGTATACACGATCTCGAGGTAGACTGTGTAATCATCATCCATATCAATATAATCAGGCAGGACATAGGGTTTACCTTCTCAAGAGGGACCAAACCTGGGTAAATACCGTCTCCCCCTCCTTCCTACAACCCGTCGATCTAAGGTCCACAGTTCTGGACCCCCTACCCGAGATGTGCCGGTTTTGTCACCGACATTGAGAGTTCCACTTATTGGATCACTAGAAGGATCGATGGCACACCTAGTCATCAGCAAGGAGATCATCAACAGTGATGTCTTCGTCCCCGGAGAGATCTTTGCCTTTGGAAGCATCGTTCTAAATGCCAATCAGGCCGGCCATCTTGGCCTGGTCGGGAACTTCACCCCCGATCAAGAAGTCACGTTCGGGAACCTAGATTTCACCACAAACCCGTCGGGAGATCTTGCATTAACAAGACTTTTAGCTCACTCTCTACCACTGACCCGTGGGGAGATGAGTGACATGGGTTAATACCGAACTCATAGGTGGTGCGAGCTCTGCCAAAACCCCGGTACTACACAAACTACTCAACCAGATACAAGTCATGGGCATGACGAATGTCAAGCTACGGTCTACGATCAGGTCGGGCTTAGACCCGACGACAGGAAAGTTTATGTCCCACCCATCACACACTTGATCAACACTGTTGAGTGCCCGGTTGCGGGCTCCCCGCACCAGTCACCAGAGTTGAGAATGGTTTATATCCTGATCAATGATCATCCGGACTTACCCAATAGTCCGGAGAACCTTTCTCGCCCCAACAATTTTTCGGGGCCACTAGCACGTGCAATGCGCAACCCAGCCGGGAATGCGACCACCAAGGTTTCTTGCCCACAAATCACGGGAATTCAACATCCTTTCCCTCCCACCACCCAACTCGAGCATAACGCGGAAGAGTGCGGTTCTTCAGCCTCATGTGAAGTTACGCAACGGCGAGGGCAATTAATACACCACTTTTGGGCCAGATTCCTCCTCAACAACAACACCGAGGGTCGCGACGAGCAAGAGCTCATTCATGCTTTCGAGCATCATTGTCATGATGAGGGTATCCTCAATGCCCTCTCCTATCACCGGATTCAAACCCTCACTGAGTTGTCAATCCTACTGCTCAAATACCTTTCCATGGAAAGCACTTGGCAAATACAGCAAATGTGCAATGATCCTAGCCTTTCCAAACAAACCAGACAAACCCGAACAAGATGCACACCCCTACTCACGGGGCCGGTCACGACTGGACACTCAATAGAGAGAACACGGACGAGGGCTTGGTCAGTCCTTGACGTGCTACTGGACAAGCCATACCCCATACATTCTGCCCCGCCTGAATCAATCTCCACCCATAGCCATAGAGTATGTTGGGTCGTGCTACCTCTTGAGCTTCCGTCGGTTTTCCCTTGAAGAGCAAATGTGATGCAGTGAAGTAGATAAGTATTTCCCTCAATTTGTTGAGAACCAAGGTATCAATCCAGTAGGAGGTACAAGCAAGGCCCCAATCGTAGTACCTACACAAACAATCAAACACTTGCACCCAATGCTAAAAAGGGGTTGTCAATCCCTTCAGAGTTATTTGCAAGGATGAGATCTGACAAAGATAGATATAACAGACTCATAGATCTAAAAGTAAAACAAAAGTAAATAAATAACATCAATATATTCTTGGTATTTTTGTTTTACAGATCTGAAAGTATAATATGGAAAATAGACCCGAGGGCCATAGGTTTCACTAGAGGCTTCTCTCATGAAAGAAAATAATACGGTGGGTGAACAAATTACTGTCGAGCAACTCATAGGAAAGCGAATAATTATGAAGATATCGAAGGCAATGATTATGCATATAGGCATCACGTCCGTGTCAAGTAGACCGAAACAATTCTGCATCTACTACTCTTACTACACACATCGACCGACTCCCGCGTGCATCTAGAGTATTAAGTTCATGAAGAACAGAGTAACACATTAGGTAAGGTGACATCATGTAGACGGATAAACTCAAGCAATATGATGAAAACCCCATATTTTTATCCTCGATGGCATCAATGCAATACGTGACTCGCTACCCCTACTTTGTCACTGGGTGAGGACACCGCAAGATTGAACCCAAAACTAAGCACTTCTCCCATTGTAAGAATTACCAATCTAGTTGGCCAAACCAAACCAATAACTCGAAGAGACTTGCTAATATATGAAATCATGCATATAAGAATCCAGAGAATATTCAAATAATATTCATAGATAGTCTGAACACAAACCCACAATTCAACGGATCTTGACAAACACACCGCAAAAGAGTATTACATCGGATAGATCTCCATGAAGATCATGAAGAACAAAGAGAGAGAGAAGAAGCCATCTAGCTACTAGCTATGGACCTGTAGGACTGTGGTGAACTACTCACGCATCATAGGAGAGGCAATGGAGTTGATGTATATGCTCTCCGTGATCGATTCCCCCTCCGAAAGATTACCGAAAAAGGCTCCCAGATTGGATCTCACGGGAACACAGGCTCCCGGCGGCGAAACAGTATTTTTTGGTGTCGTTATGGTATTCGGGGGGAATATTCGGGAATTTATAGGACGACGGTTAGGGTTAGGAGGCCTCCAGGGGGCCCACAAGCCAGGGGTGCACCCCCCTAGGGCGCTCCCTGCAAGCTTGTCGTCTCCCGACACGTCTGTTGCCCCCTTCTCCAACTCTGGCAGGTTTTTTCTGGTCCAAGAAAAATCATGCCGAAGATTTTATTCCATTTGGACTCTGTTTAATATTGCTTATCTGCACTACTAAAAAACATGGAAAAAACAGAAACTGGCACTAGGCTCTAGGTTAATAGGTTAGTCCCAAAAATGATATGAAATAGCATATTAATGCATATAAAACATCCAAAACAGATAATATAATAGCATGGAACAATAAAAAATTATAGATACGTTGGAGAAGTATCAAGCATCCCCAAGCTTAATTCCTGCTCGTCCTCGAGTAGGTAAATGATAAAAGCAGATTTTTTGATGTGGAATGCTATCTAACATATTGATCCATGTAATATTCTTTATTGTGGCATGAATATTCAGATCCATAAGATTCAAAACAAAAGGCTAATACTGACATAAAAATAATAATACTTCAAGCATACTAACAAGGCAACAACGTCTTTCGAAATAACATGGCCTTAGAAAGTTATTCCTACAAAATCATATGGTCTTGCTATGCTCTATCTTCCCCCACACAAAGTATCTAAATCATGCACAACCTCGATGAAAGTCAAACAATTGGTTCACAATTTTTATGTTCTCAGACCTTTTCAACTCTCACGCAATACATGAGCGTGAGTCATGGATATAGCACTATAGGTGAAATAGAATATGGTGGAGGTTGCTAGAAAAAAAGGAGAAGATATTCTCACATCAACTAGGCGTATCAACGGGCTATGGAGATGCCCATCAATAGATATGAATGTTAGTGAGTAGGGATTGCCATGCAACAAATACACTAGAGCTATAAGTGTATGAAAGCTCAAAAAGAAAACTAAGTGGTTGTGCAAAAGATGACATTCCACTAGTTATATGAAAGTGGCAAAATAGGAGACTCTCTATGAAGAACATGGTGCTACTTTGAACCACAAGTGTGGAAACAGATAGTAGCATTGTCCCTTCTCTCTTTCTCTCATTTTTTCTTTTTTTTCTCGATTTTTGGTGGGCATCTTTGGCCTCTTTTGTTTTTTATGGGCTTCGTTGGCCTCTTTTATTTTTTGTACAGTCCGGGGACTCATCCCAACTTTTGAGGGAATAATAGCTTCCATCATCTTTTTCTCACACGGGACAATGCTCTAATAATGCAAATCATCACACTTTTATTTACTTACAATTCAAAGATTACAACTCGATATCTAGAACAAAATATGACTCTATAAGCAATATGAAAGTGATGGTGCGTGTCATAAAAAATGGGACGGTGGTGTTGCATGGCCATCTATCTCGGAATGGCTATGGAAATACTATAATAGGTAGATATGATGGCTATTTTGAGGAAAGTATATGGTGGCTGTTTTGAGGAAGGTGGGTTTAATGTATCGGCGAAAGTTGCGCGGTACTAGAGAGGCTAGCTGTAACAACCCGATGTCGACGTTCCAGAAGATTCCCCCTTTATTTCCGTTTCCGTCGTGAGATTAGTTTTGTTGGTTGCATCATCGTTTAGTTTGCATCGTCGCATCATGCATGGCCTCTTGCATCGTCTCTCACGTGTGGTGTATCGAGTGTTGTGCTTCGAGTGATCACCGAGTCGTAGAGCGATAGTTGTTCCCCCTCTCTGTCCTCTTATTTCTTTCTTTTTAACCCTTATTTTAAAAATAAAGATTCCTCTTCTTTTAAAGAAAATCATTTTATTAAATGTGGGGGCAACCCCTAGGTTTTGCTTTATTTTTTTCCCTTTGTTTATTTTCTAAAACAAACTCTTTTTCTTTTCTCCTTTAAAGAGTCTTTATCTTATTCTGTAAATAAAAGGGGTTTGGTTTTATTCTTTTGTAAGAAAAGGGTTTAATTTTATTCTCGAGTTAAAAGGGTTTTATTTTAATTCTTAAAAGGGTTTCAATTTTATTTGTTTAAAAATGCCCAACCTATTTTATAGTTGGGGTAAAAAAATTTCAAGAAGCCAAAAATCATTTTTTTATGTTGTTAAAATCGTTTTATTTTAGAGTGTGTTTTTTTGTTTTTTTAAAGTAAAAAAACAATAGAGGGAGAAGAGGCCCACTTGGGCCGAGGCCCAGCACACCCCTGCCCTAGCGAGCCCCCTGTCTCCCCCCGAGCGTCGTCGCCTCCCCCGTGCTCGATCCCATCGTCATCCTCCCCCTCATCCCGTGCCTTCTCCTCCCCTCCTCGATTCCTCTCGCCGTCCCGTGTCGTCGCTCCGATTCCCCTCGGCCTCGCCTTCAAGCGCCCCCTTCGCGCTCGACCTCGCCGTGCCCGAGCCGCTTGGCTTGCCGGCAGCGCGCCCCCGCCGTGGAAGCCGCCCCTCGCGCTGGCCTCGACCTCGCCGGCCTCCCATCCGAGCTACCCCGCCGCCGTGCTTCCCTTGGCCGCGCCCCGTCCCCGCTCCCCTCCGGCAGGAGCCCGCTGCGCCGTTCCCCACGCCCGCCTCGCCCCCTCTCCGCGTTCCCTGCTGTCGCCGCGCCTCCGGTCGCCAGCAGCCTGCCGCGCCGCCGTTCTTCGCCGAGTTCGCCGGTGCCGCGCCGCCTCCGGCAGCCCCGCGCACCGCCCTCGTCCCTTGCCGCCTGCCGCCGATCGCCATGGCCGTTCCCTGCCCGAGGTGCTCCAGGGCCCCGACCTCCTCGTGGCGTTTTGTTGATGTCGCTGCCGAGCTTGCTGTTGCTGCGCCGCTGCTGCCGTGCCTGTTGCTGCTTGCGTGTTGGTGATGCTTGCTGTAGCTGTTGCTCGTATTGCTTGCTAGTTGTTGCCTAGTTTTTGCTTTGCCTGTGATGCTACAACTTGCTGTTGCTGTACATGCTGCCAAGTTTGCTGCTACTTTGCTTTGCTTGCTAATAGATGATTGATGATGCTAGATACTGTTGTTAGTTGCTAGTTGCAGTTGTTGCTTACTAGATAGCTGCCTTGGTGCTAGGTTGCTAGGTGTTGTAGCCGGTTGCTAGGCTAGTTGCTAGTTTCTACCGTCTGCCGCCAATGTTAGCTGATGTAGCCTACTAGCTGCTTTTGCTAGATGTTGTAGCTTGCCGCTATGTTGCTGTCGCGTTGCTGCCAGCTGTTGCTACTGTTGCTGTGTGTCGCATGCCGTTGCCGTGTGCATCATCCCCGCCACTGTGAGTCAACGACAATTCGACGAGCACAACGACGTCCTCGACGACCCCCGGACGTCTTCGGAAAAACAAGTTCGACTAGCGACGTCGAAGACCCGTGAACCACGACGCCGAGCGTACGACTACTTCCACGACTTCCACGACGACCGTTGTTCTCCTTCACCGAATCGAACCCCTCCGATTCGCACGCTTCGGAGGTATACCGATGAGACGTTGTCGTCAACCGAACGAATGTGATGTATGAGTTGTATGTATGTTTGCACCGTATGTTTGACCGTTGCACGTTGTCTTCTTTCGTCGTGCCTCGACACATGGGAACCCGATATACGGGATCACCCCATTCTTATTTAGCGTTCCCGCACACGCTTCCAGATCGTGGCACCGATATCTCGTTGAGTATCGAGATAGGAACGTTGCCGTGGCATCGTTTCCGACTTGCCACCATGGTTCCCTCTTGCTCGCCGTGGCGACACATGTTTCCTTCTCTTCTTGCCGTGATGTTGTAACTTGCATGCATGTCGCATTCATGGCATATTACCTTGTGTTGCATGTTCTTGTGCCGTAGCTCCGTTCTATGTTCCGCGAGTTAAACCGTCTAGGATGCCATGTAGGATCACCGCTTCACCCCCTGCCATGTTAACAACAATTGTAAATAATCGGGAGTGAAATAAATAATTAATCATGGAGTTTCGTCGATATGCAACTCGTTGCATATCGAGCTTCATTTCATGTGTAGTGTTTGCGTGAGGTGAATTGCCATGCCATCACTTGCATCATTGATCTGTTCATGCATCATATTAGGGTGTGCATCATGTCTTCCATTTGCCGTGGTGAATATCTGTGTTGATGTTTGTTTCCGGTTTGCTCCGTCTCGATAGAGTTCCGCAAGCGTGTCGGAATGTGAGGACCCGTTCGACTATGTTGGTTCGCCGACTTCTCAGAGTTGTTCTTCTTCCAAGCAGGATCTCACGCAAGATGACCATTTCCCCTGATACCATTACTATCATTGTCATGCTAGTTATTTTTGATGCTATCGATTATGTCTCGTTGCCTACCACATGTTAAATATCAGCCTCTCAACTATGCCATGATTACCTTCAACCTGTTTGACCTAGCAAACCACTAATTGGCTATGTTACCGCTTGCTTAACCCTGTTGTTAGCGTTGCTAGTTGCAGGTGTAGTTGCTTCCATGTGATAACATGGGTTCCTTATCATATCACCATATTTTAATGCTATTTAAATTTAATGCACCTATATACTTGGTAAAAGGTGGAAGGGTCGGCCTTTCTAGCCTGGTGTTTTGTTCCACCTTTGCCCCCTTAGTTTCGGCTACCGGTGTTATGTTCCATAAATGTGCGCTCCTAACATGATCGGGGTTGTTATGGGGACCCCCTTGATAATTCGTTTTAGATTAAAGCTGGTCTGGCAAGGCACAACTTTGGTACTACATTTGCCTAATAACTAATGAACTGCATAGGGAGTAATTAACCCGAGGATAATTTAATCAACCCCCAGGCGAGTGCTCCTCATGAGTGTTGGTCCAAAATGGACAGACGGCGGGGCCACCACGGGGCAACTCGAGGTTTGGTACCTGTAGGCTTTTCCATCCTCCGTGTCCTGAGAACGAGGTACGCGACTCCTATCGGGTTCGTCGACACGTCGGGCGGCCTTGTTGGATTAGTTTTACCTTTGATGAAATATCTTGTGCATCGGGATTCCGGCGATGCTTTGGGTAATCTCAGAGTTGAGGTTTTCCACTAGGGAATCCTACGAGATCGCGAGCTTCGAGATTGAGGATTTCTATGCGGCTTGTGGTAATTTGTGATGGACTAGTTGGAGCACCCCTGCAGGGTTAAATCTTTTCGGAAAGCCGTGCCCGCGGTTATCTGGCAACGTGGAAACTTTGTTTAACACTGGTTCTAGATAACTTGAAGTTAACTTAAATAAAATATGCCAACTGTGTGCGTAACCGTGACTGTCTCTTTCGTGAGTTCCTTCTCCGGTCGAGGACACGGTGGGGTTATGTCTCACGTAGGTAGGTGTTGAGGATCATTCATTTGATCATGAGTAGACACGTCCGTTTTGCGTAGATCTTCCCCCTCTTATTTCTTGTACTCGTTAGTTTAGCCACCAAATATATGCTTAGCCCATGCTGCAATCTCACCACTTAACCATGCCTCACCCATTAAGCTTTGCTAGTCTTGATACCTTTGGAAATGAGATTGCTGAGTCCCCTGTGGCTCATAGATTACTACAACACCAGTTGCGGGTACAGGTAAAGGTTACTCAACGCGAGCGCGTTGATTGTTCATTTGGAGTTGCTTCTTCTTCTTCTTCTTCGTCGATCTAGGATGGGTTCCAAGCCGGCAGCCTGGGATAGCAAGGATGGACGTCGTTCTTCTTTTCTCGTTTGTTTTCGTCCGTAGACGGATCCTGCTCTTACTCTTGATGATTATGTAATGTACTGATGTGACTCTGATGTAGCTTGTGGCGAGTGTAAGCCAATTCTATTATATATCTCTTCTTTTTAGTACAGGTACTTGTAACGATATCCATTCTTGCGACACGACGAGATGCGCTTCTATCCCTGACGAGGCCCCGTGCCAAATTGAGGATAGGGTCGCATCTTGGGCGTGACACTAGCAAAGGTGGAAGGGTGAGAGTGTGTATAATCCATGGACTCAACATTAGTCATAAAGAACTCACATACTTATTGGAAAAGCTTATTAGTTATCGAAGCAAAGTATTAGACAGATGCTCCTAGGGGAAGGCTTGGTAGGAGTTAACCATCGCGCGATCCCGACCTCCACACAAAGGTTGACAATCATTAAACAAATCATGCTCCGACTTCATCACATAACGGTTCACCATACGTGCATGCTACGGGAATCACAAGCTTGAACACAAGCGTTTCTTCCAATTCACAATTACTTACTATCATGACTCTCATATTACCATCTTCATATCTCAAAAATATATGCAAGGAATCAAACTTCTCATCATATTCAATGCACATTATATTAGGACTAAATTCATAACTAAACCAATTACCATGTTGTTTAAAATACTTTCAAAATAATATAAGTGAGGTACTAGTTCTTAATAATTTCTTTAAAATAAAACACCACCATGCTCTAAAAGATATAAGTGAAGCACTAGAACAACATTGCCTAGCTCAAAAGATATAAGTGAAGCACATAGAGTATTCTAATAAATTCACGATTCAGCGTGTCTCTCTCAAAAGATGTGTCCAGCAAGGATGATTGTGGCAAACTAAAAAGTAAAGACTCATATCATACAAGACGCTCCAAGCAAAACACATATCATGTGGTGAGTAAAAATATAGCCTCAAGTATACTTACCGATGGATTGAAGATGAAAGAGGGGATGCCTTCCGGGGCATCCCCAAGCTTAGGCTCTTTGGTATCCTTGAATATGGCTTGGGGTGCCTTGGGCATCCCCTAGCTTAGGCTCTTGCTGCTCCTTATTCCATAGTCCATCAAATTTTCCCCAAACTTGAAAACTTCACAACAGAAAACTCATGAGATGCGTTAGTATAAGAAAAATAAATCACCACCTTAGGTACTGTTGTGAACTCATTATTTATTTACATTGTTTAATATTTACTGTATTCCAACTTCTCCATGGTTCATACCCCCCGATACAACACATAGATTCATCAAAATAAGCAAACAATACAAAGAAAACAGAATATGTCAAAAACAGAACAGTTTGTAGCAATCTATAAACTTTGAATACGTATGTAACTCAAAAATTCTGCACAATTAGGAAGATCGGGAAATTTTGTATACCAATCTTGTGTAAAAGTTTTAGATCAAAAGAATGTTCTAGTGAGTTTACAAAATTCTTGGACTAAGAGCTAAAGTTTCTGTTTTTCAGCAAAATCAACTTGCAAACACCGTAGACCATCATAAAGGTCTTACTTGGCTTAAACACTAATTAAAACAAGAAAACACAATTATTACAGAGGTAATAATGTGTGTAGCAAAGAAAAGCAAAAACAAAAGTATAAAAATAAAATTGGGTTGCCTCCAACAAGCACTATTGTTTTATGCCCCTAGCTAGCCATGATGATTTCAATGATGCTCGCATAAAGGTAAAGAATTGAAACATAAAGAGAGCATCATGAATCACATGGTAAGTATATTTAAATCTAACCCACTTCCTATGCATAGGGATTTCGTGAGCAAACAAATTATGGGAACAACAATCAATTAGCATAGGAAGGCAAAGCAAGTATAACTTCAAAATTTCCAACACATAGAGAATAAACGTGATATTATTGCAATATGTAAGAGCATATGTTCCTCTCTCATAGTAATTTTCAGTAGCATCGTGAATAAATTCAACAATATAACTGTCACATAAAGCATTATTTTCATGATCCACAGGCATAAAAGTCTTACAATCTTCCAAGGTAGTGGGATTAACATTTACTAAAGTCATGACCTATCCAAACCCACTTTTATCAAAAAAAATATAAGATTGAACACTCTCCAAATATGTGGGATTCTTTTTACCTAAAGTTGACACTCTTCCAAACCCACTTCCGATACTATTGCAAACCTTATTATCAATAACATATTCATCATGAGGATTAAATAAATTTTCAAGATCATAAGAAGCATCACCCCAATCATGGTCATTACAATGAGTAGTGGACATGACAAAATGATCATCCACAAGCTTGTAGTTTTGCATATCATTAATATAGTTGACATTTACATAATTTATAGTAACATCATTGCAATCATGCTTTTCAATCAAGGAGCTATCATGAATCACTTTCTAAATTTCTTTTTTCAACACTTCATCAAAATTTCCAGATACATGATTTTCGAACAAAACTTCACACAGATAATCAAGTGCACTCAACTCACTAACAATTGGTTCATCGTAATTTTTCCTTTTGAAAAGATTAGCAAGTGGATGAGGATCCATATCAATATATTTTTAGCAAGAGATGCACGCACATAGAAGGGACATGGCAACACAAGCAAAGATAACAAACAAGCAAAGAGGCAAACTGAAAAGAGGGCGAATAAAAAGACAAATATTTTTGATAATTTCTGAAAATTGTTTCTGAAGTGGGGGAGAGGAAAACGAGAGTCAAATGGAAAATGAAGTAAATGCAAGAGATGAGTTTGTGATGGGTACTTGGTAGGCTTGATCTTGCTATGTATCCTCCCCGGTAACGGCTCGAGAAATCCTTCTTGCTACCTCTTGACCTTGCATTGGTTTTCCCTTGAAGAGGAAAGGATGATGCAGCAAAGAAGATAAGTATTTCCCTCGATTGTTGAGAACCAAGGTATCAATCTAGTAGGAGGAACAAGCAAGGCCTCAATCGTTAGTTGTTGGTGAAAACCGGGCCGATGGTAGGCGATGGCGGCGTTCTGCGTCATTACCTTGATGAAGGCATCGTCATGTACCTACTTTGGACCTGCTCATGCTGCTCCGGGGGAAACCCTAGGATATGGTATTCCAGATGGGACGATGGCGGCACTACGATGTCATTTCTCTCTTGAGAGTCCCATTTGTGGAGCAATGCTAGAAGACAAAGGCAGGAGGTGGAGCGACTTATTAAACGGAGCTTCGATGTAGATGTCAGGTCATGCATGGTCGACAGGTGCTACGCTGTGTCATGCCTGTTCGGCAGTTGCTACGCACGAAAGAATTTCTAGACTCTCCGCATCGGGATTGAAGAGCGCATGGCGGTGGCGCCGTTAGGTGCCGTGGTGGTGTCGACGAATGGCCGGACCGGCAATGATGATGTGGCACACTCGCGTGAATATGGGACAACGGCTCGATGATGATGGCGGCTTCTAAAACAAGTGCATGTGGTGTACGCGTTAGGTCTGTTGCACCAGTCATTAGAGTCGATACGTTATATCGATGGAACTACGGCGGCATCGGTTTTAGATATGAGGAGTGACATCACTCTACATTATTAAAGTTGTAAGGTGTTACTAGTGGCTCGGATGGCTTAATATATGTTTTTATTACACTTTTGTCAAATAATTAATATAAATGGATGTACACATCAATTAATGCAGAGACAGATCGTTTAACCTTATTTTCAAAAAAAACAATTGGTCATATATTCAATAATAAGGCCTCAATCCGTTCGGTTCTTTTTTTGAAGGATTGAAATTTCTCCGACCGCCCGCTCTGCATCAATGTGATTATACATGCATGCTCATACAGTACAACAAGAACCCCCTTTTAGCAACGCATTGATGTGTTGTTATATGTCCATGTAAGTGTTGCTAAGGTCTACACCAACGGATTAATATGTGTTGTCGTAGGTGGCGTTGGAAGGGCCTATAACAACGTATATAAATGTGTTGGTAGATGACTTGAAAAAACGTTGCATGCTAGCAACGTATATAACTAGTTTCTAACAACATTTCGTATGCGTTGCTCGCGGCATTGTAGAACATGATTTACAAATGGACACAACAAATCAATGCAACATGTAAAGGTGTTGCTAAAGTTTATGAACTACGATTTCATATATTGTTATCAGAATGATATGGTCAGCGCTCACAATACATGGAGCCACAATATAACAAACATAAAGGTCTGATATATTAATTTGACTTTGTTGCATTACAAAGAACATGATCCAAAGGTTACAATAAGTGATACTAACATAGTAGCTAAGTTTGGACGTTTCAATCAATGCCTCGACCATTCTAAAATATAATATTTGAATTATCCATACTGGAAATGACATCATAAAACTCTACATAAGACTATAGAATAGCAGCCCCAGTCTCCACCTTGCAATCCACATCTCGGCCATGCATCATCAATTTATCTCAGCAATCTACAACAATAAAGAAATGATATCACAAGTTATTTTAGAGAAAACAAGGTTAGGAACGGCAAAATTAAAGGAGTAGAAACATACAAAGGTTGAAGGTTAAGAACGACAAAACTAAACTGTTGTGTAGATTTGCTAAGAAATACTCCCTCCATCCCAAAATTCTTTTCTGAAGTCTGCAACAACAGTTTAGTAATTATTTTTTCATGTATGAAGTCTGCAACATTATGCAAACGAAAGACTTAAATAGCAAAGTGAAGGGATTTTCATCTTGGTGAAAGTAGCTGCACTTTATCTCTTAGGTTGTTATCTCAGATAGTTTTACTCAATACTGAAATCGTTATATATGTGAGACATCATTTCTAGCATGTGTATGCACTGGAAATGTGCAAAAAAAAACTGGACGCATGAGAGCAGAGATGCATTGTGAAAATAAGCTTTAGAACTTTAGAAGATATGGAGTGCACTAACCTTATTTGCACTAGAGTTTTCCTTCTCTTGTTGCACATTTGCATCATGGATAGAAGTATCTTTGTTCTGTGACAAAAGATATATCATAAGGTTTGGAAGAATTGTAATAAACATTCCTACCATGAAATGAGTAAGTAACAATTGACTATGAACGTCGCTACATACTCTTTATAGATTGAAACAAAATAAAAAAAATTGTCATATTTATCTAAATGACTTGGACATTGTTATAATAATATTCTATAAAGAAATATTTTTTGTTTCGAATTTGTATTGCCAACACAAAGATCATCTTGAGATGTAGACTTCTGACCAAAAGAATCCTGTAACGAGAACCTAACAATTAGTAGATGTATTGAATAATGAAGATCATTCTAAATATAAACATTTTGAAACGGATTCAGAGTTGAGAATTAATCAGCATACATAAGATAATCATCTAATGAAAAGAAGCAACAAGAGCTACGCAATGAGTATCTAGTGTTTTAGATCTCATTTTATTGATGTATCATCATAAAAGTTTGTACGATAATCTTCTCAAGATTCTCTACATTGGTGATAAGTTCATAAAGCGAAGGAGTTACTAACCTTATCTGCATTAGTGTTTTCCCACTTTTGCAGCCCATTTTCATCATGGCAGTCATGTGTTTTTAGCCCTGAATTTTTTCCTCCAGCAGGCTTCACACATTTAGATATATTTCCACAATAGCAATCAGGAACCATTATAGACTCAAGAACTTCAAGAATCAATTTTATCTCACTTCTGGAATTAAATCCATCAGTACTCAAGCCAAACTGTGTATTACGGCAATTATATACTATTTTTGAGTACCTTTCATCTAAAACCTTCCATGTTGGGGAATTAGCCGGATGTCGGAGTGATAACTATGATAATCCACATCCCGACCATAAAGGCTTCTTAGAATCATTGATCAATCTATAAAATTCCTCAACTTCTAAATTTGGTCAATGTTGATTCGGTTGATCTGGCCTCTCACGCATTGGCATATCACAAACTAGTTTCACTAGATCCATCAAAATTACTCGGTCCATGGTCAACCAAACGAAAACAAACATTCATATGGAACGCTGATGAATCTGGAGAAGATGAGATGTACCTTGGGAGAGTGGGGTGATGCGGATGCACAAGAAAGCACGACGGAGAAGAGGAAGCATGGCTGATCCGCCCTGGTTACCCATGGTGAATTGGTGGCTAGCGGTGACCTCGGAAGAGGAGGACGGGGACCTTGGAAGAGGATGATGAGCTGAGGCGGCCGACGGCCGGCGGCGGCGTACCGTCAGCCACACAGGACCGTGGTGGTGGTGAACAGCAAGACGACGATGGTGGGATGGCGAACCCAATGAGGGATAAGAGGAAAATAGGGCCGATCCACGCTGACTACCCCTGGTGAATCGGTGGCCGACGACGACCTTGGAAGAGGAGGCCGGGCTGAGGCGGCGGGCGCCGGCGGCTTCGCACCATGAGCCGCGCAGGAGCATGCTAGTGACGGCAAGACGGCAGCGGCGGGGACGGCAAACCCTAGAATCGCCAGAGAAGGGAGAGGACGAAAGTGGCGAGCGG
This sequence comes from Hordeum vulgare subsp. vulgare, assembly GCF_904849725.1. Taxonomy (NCBI): domain Eukaryota; kingdom Viridiplantae; phylum Streptophyta; class Magnoliopsida; order Poales; family Poaceae; genus Hordeum; species Hordeum vulgare. The sequence goes on along the minus strand of NC_058522.1, from coordinate 534,818,690 downwards.
TTTGGGCAGCATCGTCTCGATGTGCTGGTGAATAAAAAAAGACGTATAGATTAAGAAAATTATAGGTATTCAATTCTTACATTACTATACGACTTATTGGATAAAATATATAACTAATAAATTGTTGGAATTATGCCCTAGAGGCAATAATAAATATAGTTATTATTATAATTCTTGTATCAAGATAATCTTTATTATCCATGCTATAATTGTATTGAATGAAGGCTCATTTACATGTGTGGATACATAGACAAAACACCGTCCCTAGCAAGCCTCTAGTTGGCTAGGCAGTTGATCAAAGATAGTCAGTGTCTTCTGATTATGAACAAAGTGTTGTTACTTGATAACTGGATCGTGTCATTAGGAGAATCACGTGATGGACTAGACCCAAACTAATAGACGTAGCATGTTGATCATGTCATTTTGTTGCTACTGTTTTCTGCGTGTCAAGTATTTATTCCTATGACCATGAGATCATATAACTCACTGATACCGGAGGAATGCTTTGTGTGTATCAAACGTCGCAACGTAACTGGGTGACTATAGAGATGCTCTACAGGTATCTCCGAAGGTGTTAGTTGAGTTAGTATGGATCAAGACTGGGATTTGTCACTCCGTGTGACGGAGAGGTATCTCGGGGCCCACTCGGTAATACAACATCACACACAAGCCTTGCAAGCAATGTGACTTAGTGAAAGTTGCGGGATCTTGTATTACGGAACGAGTAAAGAGACTTGCCGGTAAACGAGATTGAAATAGGTATGCGGATACTGACGATCGAATCTCGGGCAAGTAACATACCGAAGGACAAAGGGAATGACATACGGGATTATATGAATCCTTGGCACTGAGGTTCAAACGATAAGATCTTCGTAGAATATGTAGGATCCAATATGGGCATCCAGGTCCCGCTATTGGATATTGACCAAGGAGTCTCTCGGGTCATGTCTACATAGTTCTTGAACCCGCAGGGTCTGCACACTTAAGGTTCGACGTTGTTTTATGCGTTTTTGAGTTATATGGTTGGTTACCGAATGTTGTTCGGAGTCCCGGATGAGATCACGGACGTCACGGGGGTTTCCGGAATGGTCCGGAAACTAAGATTGATATATAGGATGACCTCATTTGATTACCGGAAGGTTTTCGGAGTTACCGGGAATGTACCGAGAATGAGGAATGGGTTCCGGGAGTTCACCGGGGGGGGCAACCCACCCTGGGGAAGCCCATAGGCCTTGAGGGTGGCACACCAGCCCTTAGTGGGCTGGTGGGACAACCCAAAAGGGCCCTATGCGCCTAGGAAAGAAAATCAAAGAGAAAAGAAAAAAAAGGAGGTGGGAAGGGAAGGAAGGACTCCCACCCACCAAACCAAGTCCAACTCGGTTTGGGGGGGAGCCTTCCCCCTTGGACTTGGCCGACCCCCTTGGGGCTCCTTGAGCCCCAAGGCAAGGTCCCCTCCCTCCCACCTATATATACGGAGGTTTTAGGGCTGATTTGAGACGATTTTTCCACGGCAGCCCGACCACATACCTCCACGGTTTTTCCTCTATATCGCGTTTCTGCGGAGCTCGGGCGGAGCCCTGCTGAGACAAGGTCATCACCAACCTACGGAGCACCGTCACGCTGCCGGAGAACTCTTCTACCTCTCCGTCTCTCTTGCTGGATCAAGAAGGCCGAGATCATCGTCGAGCTGTACGTGTGCTGAACGCGGAGGTGCCGTCCGTTCGGTACTAGATCGTGGGACTGATCGCGGGATTGTTCGCGGGACGGATCGAGGGACGTGAGGACGTTCTACTACATCAACCGCGTTCACTAACGCTTCTGCTGTACGATCTACAAGGGTACGTAGATCACTCATCCCCTCTCGTAGATGGACATCACCATGATAGGTCTTCGTGCGCGTAGGAAATTTTTTGTTTCCCATGCGACGTTTCCCAACATAATTAAGGTAAACAAAAAAACATTATTATTATTTTGGGGCCAGGAGTGAGAATTCTAGATGGGAGGACGATCTATTCCTCCCGTTCATTAGCACATAGCAACACAAAACCACAACATATGCTATTCGTCATTGTCCATACAATGACAACGGATGTCCTCGCCAATGTATGTATTCGTTGTAGCGACGATATATTGCAGCGCATTCTCAAAGCGTTGCAAAATATACATTGCTATATGGGGGTTCTTGTTGTAGTGATAAAAAAGAGTGTGGGTATCTGCAGTCTCATATGATGTGTATTTAATGTACTAAGGCCACATCTATCAAATTTTCGTAAATTTTGCTAGGGTTAATGTGAAGACATAGATTGCAATTATTGGCATATTCTTGGAATGGTTAGAGCATCTACAGTTCGACCCCTCAAATGATCTATCATACGTCTACCGAACGTCCCCGGTCAGTGACCAGACAGAAAAGAGAAGGAAAAAAACGATCCAACCAGATCCCTCGTATCATCTCTATATGCTTAGTCTGTCCGCGAACCCTCATATCCATCTCAAATATGGAGAGGATGTAGGGGCTTGCGAACGTATCCGGACGCAACCGGTCAATCCGCCACATAGGACGGGACCCCACCTGAACCACATTTTTTCTTTTTTTATTCATTCTTTTTTTTTCTTTTCCTCTCCACCAAGTACAAGTGATCGGACATATAAAAAAGAAAATGATGAGTGTGGCTGGACAGACGAATAAATAGGAGACATGCCCGATCATTTTTCGAACGCTTCCGTGAGCGTTTGAGGGTCCGAATTGGCAAGTCGTGGATGTATATGCTCTTAGGGATGATGTCGTGGCATGCATTTTTCTTTAGTTTCTTTTTTGTCCGATGAAGCTTGGCCATATGGGGCTTAGTCAGGACTTGTGAGATTTGTGTCCGCTCCTCTATCTATCAAGAGTTGAGATTATCCTATGGCTCTCCGTACAAGCTTCTGAGAGCAACTCTAGCACATCCCGCATTCGTTGGGTCCGTAAAACATGTTTTTAGTTCGCGGGAAAACGACTTTGCGGGCCGGCGCGCACGGTCACGGATGCAGGCCCCGCATAACGGACCCGTAAAAAGTATATTCACGGAATATGCTTTTTTACGGGTCGTCTTTACGGGGTCTGATGTGGCGCAGCTTCTCCCAGCCCGGAAAACCTAAATTTACACCACATCTTTGCTAGAATAATGTATTTCTTTGCTTTTCCAACAACATTTGAATACATAAGACATCACCACATCTTTGCTAGAATAGCAAGACCAAAGAAAACAAGAACCACACGTATGCATTTTAGAAGATTTCCAACTTCCATAATTGCTCCAACTAGTTGAAGCAATATCTTCTCCATGCATTCATTGTTGATCTCCGAATTCTTCATCTTGCATTCTTCATTCTTCATCTTTGGTTCAGAAGAAATAGACGTTGCACATGCAGCCGCATAATTGTTTTTTATTCTACTAAGGAGTGCATCAACATCTATTAACTTTTTTTATATCAATAAATCAATGTATTCGCCTTCCCAAAACCATAATGAGCACCCATATTCCTACACAAAAGAATGTCCATGTTCGGAATAAGGATCCGCAGTTGAACCAAAGAATGAGATATCGCAAGTGCACGTACCCGTCGTTTTCGCATTTAAAGAACACCCATCTGGGGTGGTTCGGCCTACCCGAAGTAAGCCGCAGCACTGTCCGCGTGCAGTCATCACACTGTATGAGCGGCAAAGGCGAGCCACAAAGTCGTTGCGCGAGCGCCGAGCCCGGTGGACGGCCAGACGAATCCATGCCCGCAAATCGTCGTCGGTGCCAGGAGGACGAACTCGTCCCTGCATGCGCTGATGCGCCCTTGCCGGGGCTGCGGGAGATGCTCCACGACCACTCCATCGCTTGACGCAGCCACCGACGGCCGGCAAAAGCCAAATCCGGCGGTCGGAATCTTAGGCGAAGGGGGGAGAGGGGAGGTGGTTGGTGGGGAAAGCGCTGGCTGAAATGTCCGCCCACCAACCGCTTCCCGCTTATATGCACGGCACCGCAGCGGCGAGGGAGGAACCCGCGAATACGCGGGTTGGGGCCGAGATTTTGCCGGGATGCAAGGTCTGATCGGACAGGTTTTCCCGCTCCGACCCGTACTTCGACGGTTATTTTGCGGGCCGGGGCGGGATGCGGGGTCTGCTAGTGTTGCTCTCGGGGATGGCAATTTATCCAAACCGTGATCGTCCACATATGGCTCTCCTCTGTGCCAGCTTCTCAGTGATGGCACTTTATCCAGACCGTGATCGTCAACATATTCTAATCTACGCCGACGGCTTCCTATCTTCAAGCTCACGGGTTTGAGGTGGTGTTTCTTTACCTAGGTACTAGGCTAGAAAGTTTCTTTTAATCCCTAGATAAAGAAATATGGGAGACTTTTTCTTAAGGGATTAGAAAATGTCTCTATTGGAAGGACTTTTTTCTTTAATCCCTGAAACTAAAAAAGTCTAGTCTCTTGAAAAGAAACAACACCTGAACATGATCACTCCGATGAGATACATGCCAAGAGTTGGCACAGAGCTTTGCTGACGGTGCTATGCACGTGGATGCACAATAAAGATAATCCGAATTTTTTCAAAGACTTTGATTTTTTTAAAGGGTCTTGTGAAGGCTAGTTTAATTTAATATACTTGTCATCCATCAACCACGAACCCAGCACATGTTACGTATTTCAGATGTTGTCCGTACGGTTGACGATAGGTTCAGGCACGTGATGAATTCAACTATTGTATTTCATATAGACATAGGAGTAGATGGGTTATTCTAATAGTTAAGTTAGAGCATTTTGTTTTCTTTTAAAAAGGAAAAAAGAACGATGATGCAACGATTGATACGATATATTATACTTTCTTCATTTTTAAATATAAAACATTTTACAGATTTTAGGTTTTACAGATTTTAATATAAATTACATACGACATATAAAATTTTATTTTAAAGTGTAGATTCATTTATTTCGCTTCATATATAGTCGTTTGAAATATACAAAAAGTCTTATATTTAGACTATTCACAAGAGCATCTGTAGCAGACCATATATAATGCCCCGACTCGTAAAATAACTGTCAAAATACGGGTCCCTGCAAAAAAAAGTTGCCCGATCATACACCGCAAACGTGTCGGACCCATGAATATTTTTACAGGGCACGGTAAAAAGCTTCTCCTGATCTGCAAAAACACAATTTTCGCGTCCGCTTCTACGATGCCCTGTATTGAGAGAAAGCAATTGGCGGGAACGCAACTGCGACAGAAACTTCCGCGTCCGTCGTCCATGTCCATCGTGCGTTGCTCCGGGCGTTGCCCCGCCCGTCTGGGCGGCCGCCCTGCTCGTCCTGGCTGAATTCAACATCGGCGACGGAAGCTAGATAGCTAGCTCTTGGCTCCTTGATGGATTTGGGGACGGAGCTAGCTAGCTAGCTCCTGGATGGATTCCATGACCGGAGCTAGCTAGCTCCTGGATGGATTTATGGACGGAGAAGCTAGCTAGCTAGCTCCTGGATGAATTCGTGGACGAAGGAGCTAGCTAGCTCTTAGATGGATTCGTGAATGGAGGAGCTAGCTAGAGACTGGCGATTTCATATTTAGCTGTTTCATACGCTTTTCGCCGTCTTTTAGGAACAGATTTGGTTGACCATAGACACGGACCGGAGAAAAAAGACGATATGAGAAAAAATGTCAGCGAAGACTCGATTTACAGTTTAATCAACACGAGTGGTTGCAACGGGAGCAAGAATTACACCGCTAACTCATATTGGTTAAATTTATGATTAAAGTTAAACCTCAAAAAACACAAACACACTACATTATGAAATGGGAGGAATATATGATTGTCCCCAGAAAAGGGTTCAAATCTTTCACGTAAGGTTGGCATGGATGGAAACATGTTTCATGAGGGATCAAATAAGTGAAAAGTATTTACGGGCCACACGCATTATGAGTCACGAGGCTGGCTGCCGCAAAGGATCCCAACCCCGATGTTTTGAAATGAAACTAGGGATCCTCACATTCCCTCGCACAGTGTCACTGCCCCAACGTTTGATTAACGCAATGATGGCAGCGGGCAGCTACACCCCACACGAGCACTTTTGCCCGGGAGTGAGCTTGAGGTCCCAACCGGCAAACCGATTGAAACCGCGGCAGAGAGAGAGAGAGAGAGACCCATCATCCTCTTCCTCCCGTCTCTTTCACACAGGGGAAGTCGCCCGATCGGGGGCAGGTTCCGCCTTGAAACCGCGAAGCTTTTCCACGCACAGCTCTCTCGCTCGATTTTATTCCGCCGAATTTAGTAGAGCTCCATGCCGGCGAGTTATGAGGGTTCATGGCCGGCTACTGTGCGGCTCAGGCCATGCCGGAGGAGTATATATATGCACAGTTTGTCTCCGGTCAGACGGGAGATGGGCAGCCCTGTGTCCTCATAAACGTCTACCTGGGAAATTCTGAATGGTGTGCATCAGTGCATGGACGGTCGCAAGCCATTTACTTGTGGTTATTGCGAGGAGGAGGCAGAGGAAAAGAATATACCGGGACGGAACAGACAGTTAATGGCCTGACGCTAGAATAGTGACATTTTACAGTATGGGCATGGATGGATTTGGGGCTTGGACGCTGATGATAGATAATGCGAGCGCTACTGTGTGACGTAGGGGGGGGGGGGGGGGGGGTTGCCACGCAGATGCAGGAGAATGGTGCGTCCGGGGTCCCTGGCCCGGACCCGCCGTCCACTGCATGCGACGCGTGATTAGACAAGTCGTCAAGGATGCCGCCCCGACATGCAAGCTACTACTCCTCGACGTTCTGAGTAGTAATGTGTTCCATCACGGATGAAGCTCGACGGAACTGGTTAAGGTGGTGTTTCTTTACCAGTGATTAGACTAAAAATTTCCTTTTAGTCCCTAGGTAAAAAAGCAGAAGGGGTTTTTCCTTAAAAGGACTGTAAAAAGACTTTATTAAAGGGACTTTTTTTTCTTTAGTTCCTGGGACTAAAAAAAGTCTAGTCCCTGGAAAAGAAACACCACCTAAAGATTTGAAGATGCGCTCTACTAAGGCTGACCATAGTGGGAGTAAAGAGCATGGTTAATAGTACAGCCAGCTGCTGGCTATATGATGTTAACACGTCATTTATAGTCAACCTTATAGCGCGCAAGTACAATAGGTAGATGTAAATAAGTAGTATTTTATTGATAGAAGGCCCACCATTCTCTCTCACAAAAGTGACTAGGAGCACGTGTTACAGCCGGCTGTTAGAGCAAGTACAATAGTATAGTCATCTGCTGGCTATAAGCCATTGCCATGTCATCTATAGCTCACCTTATAGCCAACATATACAATAGTTCATTGCAAAAGGGTACTACTTCTTTATTATATGGTCCACCTTTCATACTCACAAAATGCCTAGGAGCACGTGCTAGAGCTGGCTCTTAGCTAAGAGTCCGCTTACCTTCTTTCTCCTCTTCAACTAAACAAAAATATACTAGTTTATTCCTTATATATAGTCAGCTGACTCATCTCTATTGTACTTGCTCTTAGTTTGTAGTTTGCTTCTCTTCTCTCTCTTCCAACTCATCACAAATATATTATTTTAAGTCTTACAGCCCGCCTACATCATTCTATTATACTTGCTCTAAGTTGTAGTATCATGTACTCGGGAATAGCAAACATGCTGATGTGGCAGCCAATTAAAGAAGAGAGAGAGCGTTAGAGTAACATAGGTAGATACCGGCTATGCTACTATGTGTCATTCATGTCAATAAATAAGGTCATATATAATACTATTTTATGATACTATGCACTATGACGGTAGTATCATACAACAAAGCCTTAAAATTTTCGGGTTGTGCGACGGCCCTCGTATTTATGAGATAAATATAAAAAGTGTCTGACCGTGTTCAATGAATGGTTCTGCGTTCGTCATATATGACCAGACATATAAGGTAAAAAAACGAGAAACATGACTGCATGAATGAAAAATATATATGGAGTTAAAGTAGACATGCACGTTTGAGTGGTCAAATTTATCGAGTCCGACAATAGATGCTCTTATCCCCTTCATTTTATAATGTACTGCATCCGCGTCTAAATACGTTGTTCCCACCATAAATAATGATATTTTTTTCCTTCCACCGGAATCGTAATGTTAGTTAAATTTATGATCAAACTTAAATTTTAAGAAGCATGAATGCACTACATTATGAAATGATGAAAGTATATTAAAAAACACTTCGATCTATTCCGCTTTAACCGTAACACTATAATGAATAAACTTAATACTCCATAGACCATCTAACTATGACTAAAAATACTGAAACAAGTCAATGACGCGCCACCTTGATCGTCCTTTACTCGTCGGAGTTGGACAAAATTTGTTATATTTGACAGTTAAAAAGTCATCGTGCTAAGGCCAAAAGGAGCAGCACATCAAAACAACAACAACCACCAATAAAAAGGCGCACACATCGAAAGGATCCAACATGCACGAACGAAGATCAGTGCCGACTATATCCATCAAAGACAACCATCAACCGAATCCTGCAAGATCTATCATAGACACACCTCCATTTTGCAGGGAGATTCTTATTCCATTTTGAGAGAGCTGACGTCGTCTCGCCTTCGAGAGCAGGACACATATCCCTAATACAACTCAAAGAAACATCTCAACAGAGCCCTTCCGCCGGCAAGGGCTGGCATCCAGTGCACCCACATGACCCTAGGTTCACTGGAGACGAGCCGGATTGGCAGCAGCACCGGTGAGAGGCAGAGAAACCCTAAACTTTCCTCGAGAAGGAGGGATGGTTGCGTGTAGAGACTGAGTAACTGTGAAAAAATCAAGAAAAAACGTTGTGTCTTTTTGCAAATAAACTTGATTTTGTGTTGCACTCTTATAAAAAAAATCACGAACAAAAAAATCTGCCAACTTCAAATGAATCAAATGACCAACGTAGATTATTTTCTTCTAAAATTCTAATCCTCTAAATTCTTCGTATTAGAATTCTTTGAGTCTACTTAGATTGCACAACTCGGGAAATATGTTTTCTCTATATGTTTTGAAAAGAACAATAATTTGTGAAAACCGTGCACATGTTTGCTTGATATTTACGTCGAGTTGCAAAAACTAGTCAGAAGTATGATCATGTGAGTGCTACGCCAAAAATGACAAATTGGTTCGACATGAATATATTGTTTATAGTACTCGTATTTACGGCAGGTCGGCCGGTAGTGTCATTCGGACTGTTATATTTCATGATGGCGGGGTGGAGGCTTCTGTATCAATTTGTATCTTGTTTCTCTAATTAACCTGCCTGTCATCATTCTTATGTCAATGAGCTGAGTTATTTTTTACGTCCTTGTTAAAAGAGTGTTTCAGATTTTGCAGCTGTGCATATTAGAACATCTTTAGAGATCTTATAAAAACCAAAATGTAAAACTAAGATGCGAATCCAAAAAAAGTCTATTTTAGCTACGCCCGTAAAAAAAATGTAAAACTGCGGTAAAGAGCTCCTTCCTCCGGTCCGACGGCCGCCGCCCCTTCCTTCAGCTGGTCGTGCCGGTCACGCCGGCCGCATCCAACCCCATCGGTCGTGCCCCGTCGCCTGTTGGCCGCGGATCGTCACCACGCCGGTCGTGCCTAGCCTCGCCGGCCACGCTTTGTCGCCCACCGGCCATGCTGAGGTCATGGAAGGGCATGGCAAGGTCGGGCTCCTCCAATTCAAACCGACGGCGATCGATTGCGGCGTCGAGCGGCCTTTTTTGGCTTGCTGTGATAAATTACAGCAAGTTTAGGACGGATTCCGGCAAACTCCGCGGTGACGTGTTTGCTCCGACGAGGTTTGATCGGTATACGGGGCCTCTAGTATTGGCCTTCCAACCTTCAAAAATAAAGGTTACGGGTGTGACTTTACCGTGCTCCTTGAAAACTTTACGGGTTGGACCACTTTTACAGTTTCTATTCTGCACATTTTTTGTGACCAAAACTGTAAAACACAATTTTTTACGGGTTTGATCACTTATACGGGATCTGCTCGAGATACTCTTACAACGTGATAAAACCCTAAAACGTATTTAAAAGTTAATAAAGTAGCTTTTGACGAGGAAATTATTGCGCTCATTATAAGGGAAAATAAGGGATGGACTGTGCGCAAATAGCCTGATTTTTGTTTGCAATCAACAGCCGGGCGTCGTCTTCTTGCCCCTACGTCCCGAGAATGGCGTTGCAAAGACCTAGCTCTATGAAGCTCGATTTATATATTAAAAAAGGGTATCAAAATATATTTGGAAGTTTCAAAATGTTAAACTTTTTTCTACAAATACGTACGCATATTCTTCAAGTATCTACAAATTTAAAGTAACTAATTTAATTATTTGCATGCTACACAAAAAAAACATCTGGCTCAAATACAACAAAAAAAAGCCCATTTTAATATGTGTATTTGTCTTTTTTATGTACATCACATATGAATACATATATTCATGAAATTTTCTACATGTATTCTACAAATATATGTTTAAATGTATACTTTTCATCAGATTTTTTTGTGGTGTAGAAAAAGTATTTTCACTGAAAAAATTAAAGAGCTCAATGGAGCTCGAATTATGCACACACTTTTCGCCGACCTCCCCCTCCTCTTCCTCTTCTAGCCGCCTAACACTGCTCCCATCCAGCGACGAATCTAGCAGGGGACTTTTATCGGCTTGAGTTCTCCTTCAAAAATTATTTTTTAGCACTTCCTTCGGCTTATAATATAAGAGCATTTTTTTACGCTATACTAGTATAAAAAACACTTTTATATTATAGGACATAGTCAGTAGTATTCATATAAAGTTTTTGACCTTACTAAGACAAAAGAATTAAAAAAATTGACTTTTGCTAAACATCGTTAATTCTGAGACCACTCGTCCCATCGCTGCCTCGTCTCTCCGAGCGATGTCACACAACATGTTAGAGCATCTTTAGCAGATAACGTATAATGTTCTGATCCATAAAATAACCGCTAAAATACAGATTTGCGCGATAAAAAATGCACGATCAGACCCTGCAAACGCGTCGGATCAGCAAATATTTTTACGGGGCGCGAAAAAAGCTCCCGATCTGCAAAAATACAGTTTTCGCGTTCGCTTCTACAATGTCCTGTATCGAGAAAAAACAGTTGGCTGGAGTCCAACTGGCATGGAAAATATCGCGTCCACCATCCACGTCCATCGTACGCTGCTCCGGACGTCATCCCGGACGTCCACGAACGCCGCCCACCCGTCCTACCGGATGCCCTACTCGTCATGGTTGGATTTGGCGTCGGCGACGGAAGGTGGCTAGCTAGCTCCGGTCTCCTGGATGGATTCATGGACACCGGAGCTAGCTAGCTAGCTCCTGGATGCATTCATGGATGAATGAGCTAGCTAGCTAGCTCCTGGATGGATTCATGGATGGATGAGCTAGCTAGCTAGCTAGTTGCGGGATGGATTCAAAGATCGGTGACTCCGTATTTAGGAACAAATTTAGTTGACCATGGCCACGGGCGAAAGGAAGAAAAAGATGAGGGGGGGGGAGGAGTAAGCGAAAATTCGATTTACAGTTTATGTTTAAGGGGTTTGTCCCGCCGCAGCTCGAGCCGACCTGTAAAAAAGCACCTTCTGCGAATATCTTTTTTTATAAGTTCATTTTGCAGGGTCTGACTCTATCATCGTCCGTGTCGTCCCGTAAAATCATTTTTCCACCAACTGTAGACGCGTTTTACTGGTCGACGTTATATTCGATATGCTAGAGATGCTCTTATCTCGGCATCCAACAAGGGCCGCGGGGTGTCCGTCTCGGCCAGGCAACTCCGCAATATCCACTACACGTAAAGTAACAAGTAGCTGCTCTAGTCAAATAAACCGATCAATGCTGATTTTTTATCGATTTTTTCACTCGTGGCCTCCGCATCAAGCGATGCACACAATCATACCGAGGAATGATGATGTTTGCTTATTTTACTTTTTTTTGCAGGGTTTTGCTTATGGGAGCTGCTAGGCGTCTACCGATGGATGCGTACTAAACATCGATCACCGAAATAGCCGTTCGATGTACACGCTCACAGCCGTTCGATTTATTTGCTGGCATGCGGTTTGATTGTCTCTTCTGATCAATTAATTCCTGAAGCAACGGTCCAGTTGCAGAAACGAGCTCATTGCCCTGCAAAAATCTTTGCATCAGAGGTCGCTCCGTAAAAATCAGCCGTTCGATTTATTTGCTGGCATGCGATTTGATCGTCTCCTCTGACCAATTAATTCCTGAAGCAATGGTTCAGTTGCAGAAACGAGCTCGTTGCCCCGTAAAAATCTTTGCATCAGAGGTCGTGCCGTAAAAATCTTTGCAACAAATGTCATGTTGCAAAGAACTTTTACAACATATGTGAGGTTGTAGAAAAAAATTGTTCGTCTTTTTGGAACATATGTACTGTTCCGGAAGATTTTTTTTAACGAAGGTCATGTTCCCAAAAACTTTACCTTGCACGTTCTCACACCGAGCACTCCTCCGACACTTTCTTCAAGCCGAGTTATGTTTCTGAAACAAGACCCTCATTGCGGAAGAAGAATATATTCATTGTTGAACCCTTTTTTCTTTTTAAAAAAATACTGTGTTGCGGAAATCTTTTGAAACTAGCCAATTGCTGAAAAAAACTTCACGACCAAACCTTTTTCTGAAACAATACATGTGTTGCAGAAACCTTCTGAAACAATACTCTTGTTGCATGAAAGAAAAACTGACTGCACGAGACTTGTCGTGAGCGACGAGCACCCGATTAAGACCAATCCGACGGCTAAGCAAGCGGCGGATGATTCACGTGCATCAGCCGGTTGAGCGATAGAGTTTTCCTTTGCTTATTTAACTTAATTAGATTAGAGAGATCGGATTAAGGATTTCACGCCCAGTAACAGGTCGACTCCAACACAGACCCTCAAAATGTGTGAATGTGTCTATTTAGACCTAAACGTACAGATGACATGACCCAACGCGCCGCTGCATCCGCATATTTTGTCTGTTTCACGTCTGGGTCGTCGCATTTCTCGAGCAAAGGTGCTCCTGGTTGCACCCACACGGACAATGAACGAATGCGCGCGTCGAAAATTGTCATCCGTGTTGGAAACGTATGGCAACCGGCCACCTACCTCCCACCGTCAAAATTAACCGCGCAGCATGGGCGGTCTCATGTGTCAGGCTCCCAGCCACACACTCGTTGTCCTTTTTAATGTGGACCAACAGTCCACAATTCCCACTCCCCACCATAGTTTGTCCCCATCTTGCCTCCTTGAACGTCGACACGAGCAAACCCTAACCATCAACCCTCCTCCTCCTCCCATCGGCAGCCATGGGGAAGAGGCCTCCCTTCGAAAAGGGGAAGCATGACCACGAGGCCGGCTACTCCACCGGTCGTCGCGGCACCTAGCTCCCCCCTCCCACATTTTTCATATCACCTTCGGGGCATCGAGCTCATCAAGCGTGTCATGGAGGACTCCATGAACACAATGAGAATGTAAGTGGTCGGGCCTTGAGACGCAACACACCCTCTCCGCGACCGGTGACGTCGCCATCCCAGAGTTTGAGATGTCCGTCAAGGAGGACGCGTGGAAGGAGGATGTCATCGAGGAACCAATGTGGAACCTGCGGCACACGAGCTAGTGCTCGACGTGGTCGTCCATGGTGGGCGAGATGGTTGAATGGGTGGATGCGAAGCCATGATCGCCCGCACCGCCTCAGTCACTAGACCATTCTCTACCCACGAAAGAGGTGGTGTAGGCGCCACCGGCCCACCTTTGGCAACTATCACCGTACGTCCACCTCAGCATGAACGACGATGAGGACGACGAAGCCTCAATATGACGCCCGCATCCTAGACGATTATGGCATCAACATCTATTTTTTACGTTCTTTTTATGTTTTATGTTATGTTTAAATGTGCCTTTAAGACTTTTTAAATTTTAATGTTTAATTAAGTCTATGTGCATGCCTTTTAATGTCGGCAGGTGACTTTAAAAAAAAGCAAACCTACGAGGCCCACATTTTGCATTGTAGCCACTCGTTGGATGCACCAACCCAATGCCAAAACCGAACATGGCGTCCGTATCGTCGTTTTAAACGGATAAAATTTAAATAAAATGGACGATTCATTTACGATCATAAATTAAGTCCCTCCGTTCTTAAATATAAATCTCTTAAGAGATTTTACTAAATGGCTACATACGAAGCAAATGGATGAATTTATATTTTAAAGTATGTCTATATACGTCCGTATGTAGTCTCGTAGTGAAACCTCTGGAAAAACTTATATTTAGAAATGGAGGGAGTAATTGGCCTCAGCATATGCAGGTCCAGGTTAATTATACACGTTTACTCCCTCCGTTTTTAAATATAAGTCTTTTTAGAGGTTTAACTAATGGAGTACATACGGATGTATATAGACATAGTTTAAAGTATATAGATTCATTCATTTTGATTTATACGTAGACATCTAATGAAATATCTTATACGGAAGGAGTAGTTGAATGCCATACGACGGTTACTGATTTCAGACGGTCTCCTCTCACTAGCTAGCTACCTTTTCCACAGCGAGCTGGGCCTTATCTTTGTCCGGCTTTTGCTCCACAAACAAAAGCATCCACGCAGAATTCCCTCCTGCCATCCTCAGGCGCCAGTCTACGCGTGCAAACGACTCGTTTTCTTTTCTTTTCCGCTCGGCCGCTGATGCAGTGCACCTTAGCCTGTTACATCCCGATTTAATTGCACTACCTGTATAACTTACACACCAACACCAACACCAGCACCAGCACCAGCAAGTAATCTCTGTTTCCGGTGATAGGTGTCAACATTTCACGTCCAACTTAACTCCGTTGTTCGCTTTGGAACTCGGAGTAACTCGATCGAGTGCTCTTTCTTTCTGCGCGTCGACAGGCAAGGGGACGGATATGCGTCACGATCAATCGGCTTTATGTGACTCCCAGCCCTCCTCTCAATTTAAACAAGTCTGCAGAAGCAAACATCTTGGTCCTAGCCATTCTTACACTCAGCTTAGCTAGGTAGGAGCAGACAAGTAATAGAATAGTATTACAGTAGTAGCAGATGGATCACGAGCGGTTGATAGATCGATAAGAAAACCTGCATGCATGCTGCGTGTGATGGCGCCATGGCCATGGCGGGAGAGAGTGGAAGAGGCGCAGGCTAGCTACGGCGTAGCCTAGTAGCTAGGCGGTCAGGGCTATCAAGAAGCATGCAGCTGTGAGAGAGAGAGATGGAAACAAAAGCTAGGATTGGCAAAAACAAAGTTCAACGGAAGAAAGATCGGCCGGCGCAGCTTGTGATCTTACACTAGATGCATGCATGCATGCATGCGTCCATGGCGACCTATGCATGCACGGCCCGTGTCACTGTACACCGTCGCATGCGCTATATGGTGTGCGTGGTGTGTAGCCAGGGGCACGTTATTTAAACCACTTCTGCGCCGCGCTCGATCGCATCTATTGCCCAACAGTCGCGCCTGCGCGCTGCCATGCATTCCCATATCTGGCCTGACACAGGGCGGGACAAACAGGCCCCCAGCAAAGCGGCTCGCACACAAGGAACCAATGCAACAACAAAGGTGGCGACTGGCGACCCACGCGAACGAGAAGAGAACCATATAATATAATATAACAGGAGTGCTACTGGTAAAAAAATGGACGTAGGATCATGCATGCACACTAGAGCACGGGAGAAGCTAGCTAGTGCGAGTCTTCTGTCTACCCGATGTGGGGCGTGAGTGATGTGCCTCCGGTTGTGTAAGAAGAAGCATACTATGGAGTTAGTCGTACGCACAGTCACATACGGCTGTAGCTTTGGCGTTAGTAGAACGGTGCAGGCGGGCAGGGGGCTAGCTAGCTGCTTGCTTCCTCCTGCCAAGCACAGTGCCGTGCGACATGCTACGCCGCTGCCCCCGCTAGCTAGGCCTCTCTCTAGCTGGTCGCAATTAAAGGTGGGAAGGCTGGCCGTGAACTGTGGCTCTGGTTTTTCATTGTCCGTTCACGAGTGGCGTGGATCGGATGGGATGCACGCACAAGATCCAAACAAAATCCAGGGGGTGGATTTGTATGCGTATGCGCTGGAGAGAGAGAGAAGAGGACAGCGCAGGCTGCCCAAAGAGAAGTACTGGGGGAGGGGGCCCTGAGATAGTAACTATACGTGACTGCAAAACAGCTGTTTGAATTTTTGTTTTCCACTTGACACTCTCTCTCTCTCTCTCTCTCGCTTTGCTTTGCTTTGCTTTGCAGTTTGTTCTAGTACGGTGTTTCTGCTTCTTGTCAAGCAGCACAAGTTTGAACGACACTGATCCTGCTTCTTGGGTTATGCTTTCAAACAATATCTTAGGCATGGCATTACCATTGCGGTAGAAATGTTACCATATGTAGCTAAATCCTGCTAATGAAAGAATAAACATATTAATTACTTCTCACATTCTCAGGAAAAGAGTTATCTAGGAGTAGTATAGCTATCACCTGCATGCACAGAAATGATGTGATCAAACTTAAAAGAGAGAGAATGATCTGATCTGATCTCACGTACACTCATTCTCTACCTTTCTCTAAAGTCCAAACCCTTAGGCCCACCTGCATGCCTGATCCACAGCTACGCGGTACAGTGCATGCGCACCATTAAAGTGTTGGTTCCAATTAAAGCAACTTACCTCCCTTCTGCCCCTCAAGCCGTCCTCGCCTGCCAAACCACCCTCATGGTCTCCATAGTGCCCTCATTTACACGTCTTAAACACCGAGGGGTCACCATCTCCTCTGCCTCCCTCCTCCTCGATCAACAGTCTTACTAGTACTCAGTAGGAATCAATCAAAGACGCTCACTATGCACGTACATACGGATGGTCCAATTAGCTAGCTAGCCTGTCCTTGATCAGGATGCGAGTTGCATGCATCGTCTTTGCCGTCATGGTTTTCCAGGATCCTTTTTGCAGCTGATCTCTGGTCCATGGTGGCCATGGCGCCGTACGTACTACGTGCGTGGTCCATGCGCGCAGGGCGCCTTGTCTTGGCACGTATGTTTGGTAGCGACGAGGTGCGCCGGACGATGCCATGTTGCTATTTGCCGGCCATCAGGCCATGCACGGGCTCGCCGGCGGGATGCTGCCTGCTGGCCTCGGCTGGGGAGATACACATGCATGCATGCATGCATACGAGTGCATGCCGAGACAACATACTGGTGCTGCAATTTAGCGGCTTGTGCGCGCAGGAATCCGCCAGAAAACAAACTGCCCAGGCTGCAAGAGGCTGTGGATATATCCCGCAAAAAAAGAGAGAGAGAGGGGCTGTGGATATGTGCGATGCTTTACGTACGTGGGCGTACCGGCTGTGTCTGATGAACTGGTGTTAACACACACTAGGGGCTACAGCGGGTGGTGGTACTGGTTTGGTTGCTATCCCCTCACCACTCACCAGACCAATCATCCTGTGTTTCACCAATCGGTAGAACCATCCGTTTAACCTTTATTCAAATCACGTCAAAGGATGTTTGCTAGTACCACCCCTAATAATTAACAAAGATGCATGAAAGTACGGACGATGCAGTAGCCGGTAGTGGTATTACTATGCTTGCTTCTAGCTCGGTGACACCGAGGTGTCCACGCCGACACCGGAGTGGCTCGCCTGGAATGCTGCCCGAAGAAGACACGAGGCCAGAGCTGGCGAATTGATGGAGGTTTTACACGAGAACGGGCGTGCCTACGAGCCCTAACTCCGGCAGGCGCAGGCAGACCGGCCTCCTCTTCCATCTTCCATGCCATGGCCAGCGGGGGCGGAGCAGCAAAACGGCATGGGGGTGTGCCGGTGGGACACACCCGGCGATGGCGCCTACCCGGCAAAGTCGCGACACGGCGACGACCGTCCACACAAGATTGCATGCCTCCACATTCCCCACCCGGACCCCTGCCTGCCTGCCTGCCATCGGCAATGGCTGATTAAAGCTCGGCTAGAGCCATGGACGGCATTGGCATATTGGCTTGGCATGCAGCGCCAGAGGGCAGCCTTGGATTAATGTGAAAGTTGCTGGAGACCCTGGGCGCAAGGGCCCTTCTCGTGCTAGGATATGCCTCCTGCGCGCAAGCCTGAAAATGGCCTGCTTTGCTTTGCTTGCTTCCCGTTGTGCTAGCTCTGTTGCCGTGTGCCATGCATGCGCTGTGTCCTCTTTTGCTTTCCCATGATAATTTTTCTTTTCATTTTTGCTTTCTTCCACCTTCTCCTCTTGTAGCGTAGCGTCGTGAAGTTGCCAACAAGATTGGAAAGAAAGGGATAGAAGAGGGGGCCGGCCATCTGCTACCTATGCCACTAGCTCTTGCTCTCAACGCCCATCTCTCTACCAGCACGAGTCATTTCAAAATGTGAGGCCTCGGCGATTAGTTTTGGCTCCAGCTTAATAAGAGCTGATGAATTTTGCCTCAGAGATTCCCATGCTGATCTGATGGCAGTTCACTTGGCCTACTGGCTTGTACTGTACGTGTGTCTTTGTATGCCCATGGAGAGGTGTACACTGTGCTATTTAAAGCTGCGTGCACTGTTCATGCAGCATTGGTATGGCACGCAGCAAGGAAGAAAGGAGCACCTGCGTGCACTGTTCATGCAGCATTAGTATGGCACACAGCAAAAAGAAATGAGCACCTCAAGCATGTGGGCCTTTTTGAGAGGGAAATATACAACTCAGGTCATGTCATCGGAGTAGCAAACACGATCAGATTTTGACCCTCTTCTAATATAAGTCTTTGAGATGATTTTACTGTAAACTACATATGGAGCAAAATAAATAAACATATACTTTAAAATATGTTTATATACATCCGTATATAGTGCATAATAGAATGTTTAAAAATAGTTATATTTAGAAACGAAAGGAGTAGAAGATTAAGCAGTGGGTTGCCATGCACTCGCTGACTTATATCCTTTTCCCGTCCCATTGAGGAAAAAAATTAACGCATATTGCTGGTTAATCAGTTCCCGGACAAGGAAAAGACTTTTGACTGTTTGTATGTATGGATGTAGGATACCGTTAGAGCAACTCTAGCAGACCCCGCATTCTGTCGGTCCTCAGAACGCGTTTGCAGTTCGCGCAAAACAGTTTTTACGGACTGGCTCGGGCTGACACAGATGCAGACCCCCCAAACGGATCCATAAAATTATATATTCGTGGAATATACTTTTTTACGGATCGGCTTTGCGGGGTCTACTCTTTACGCCGCTGCTTCCCGCATATCATCAGCCCGCAAATATCAAATACAACAGCCGAAAACAAACTAAATTATTCGAATCAAACACAATACAATAATCATCCGCATTACAAATAATTATTCAAAATTTGTCATGAATACAAATGCAAATGAATATAAAAATAAGTCATCGTCTAGCCCTTTGACAATGGTGTTCAATGAGATCTTTCTGAAGTTGAAAGTGAGTGTTTGCATTTTCAATCTCCTTGTATTTCTGAAGAAACGCTCTAATGCGGTTTGGGTCTCTAGCTGGTTTGACACAGCTACCTACATTGTCTTAAAATAATTCTAAGTTCAATCCTCTTTCATCTTTAAGAATCATATTGTGCAGGATAACACAGCATGTCATGATGTTCTTCAAGGTTTTCTTATCCCAAAAACGAACAGGACCACGGACAATGGCAAACCTAGATTGCAAAACACCGAATGCTCTTTCAATGTCTTTGCGGGCTGCCTCTTGCACCTTTGCAAATTCACATTCTTTTTTTAATTTTGGGTTCTTTGATGCTCTTGACAAATGTGCACCAAGGAGGGTATATACTCATCGGCATAGTCAGCTGGAACGCCATATGCAATCACCCGCATAGCTGCGGAGATTTTTTGATTTGCACTAAATCCCTTTAAGCCCGCGGAATTCGTTCTTTGAGTAAAATAGCGGCAATTTTCCTCGCAAGCTTGAACAATTTTCATAAAGAGGGATCGGCGCATTCGGTACCTTCTCCGGATATGTAGGATTCTCCGCGAAATAGTCTTGCATCAACATCTCGTTCCCAAGATGGCGATTTCGAGGAATGCACAAACGCCCGACAGTCGATCATCGCCTCCTCTTCCGATTCTTGTCTTCATGCTCCTTCACGGCAAGCTCCATAACTAATGTTTGCTGACGAAAGGTCGCAAGCATGGTCTCAACATCCGAGCCGTCCGAATCGGATAGTAGGAACTTCTCACACGGGGTCAACTCCATCTTCTCGCACAGCTCGCAAAAACCACAAAAAGGTACTAACCCGCGACGGGTGATCCCGGGCGGCGACGAGGTGGTGGTTGATCCCTGGCGGCGGCGGCGGCGGCGGCGGCGGCGGGGGGCAACTCTTCTCTTATCGCCGGATCCGGAGGGGCGGTGCAACGACTCGCCTGCACATGAGGCCGGAATCGCCGGCGGCGGGCGGGCGGAAGCAAGGGCGGGGCGGCGGCGGAAGGAGGGGAAATAGCGCGGGCTGAAATGTCCCTCCCGCCAACTGCTTCTCTATGATGCAGGGCACCGCAGCCGCGAGGGAGAAACTCGCGTTTTCACATGCTGGGTCGGGAATTTGTCGCGCCCCCTAAAAATTTTTGCGGACCGGGGCGGGATGCGTGTTCTTATCGGGCAGGTTTTTTCGCCCGACCCGCATTTTGGCGGGTAATTTGCGGATCAGGGATGGATGCGGGATCTGCTAGAGTTGCTCTTAGAGCATCTACAGCCGGATAATTCAAGCGATCCCTCGTTCGCATAAGGACACGTCGGTCTATAACCGGATAGAAAAGAAAAAGAAAAAGTAAACCAACCGAATTCTTCATATTATCTCTGTACATCCGGACAGTACGCAAACCCTCGTATCCATCACAAATATGAGGAGGGTATGAGGTCTCGCCCGGTCAGTACGACACATCGGATGTGACCCCATCCTGGACCATATTTTTTTTTCTTTCTACATTCTTTTCTTTTTTTTTCTTCCTTTTCATCAATAACATACAAGTGACTAGACATATGAGAAAAAAAAAATGATTATATGGATGGAAAATAAAAGTCACGTCCAGTTACTAACCAGGGACATACGCATGAGTTTAGATGATTATATTTACCATGTCCGACTATAAATATTTGTGGTGCACTGTCCAACGAAAACCGAGCCTTTTATGTTGAAGCCCTGGATGCTCACCATCCTGCGAGAGCTCCCGTGCATGATGTCCGAGACCATCTTCTTTAGAAGTACCGTTTTGTTAAGTTTAAATCGAACGAGACTTGGTTATGTTTAAGTTATTTTTTCGTGAATATGACAAAGTTGATGTTATATTCGCTTGATCTTGCAGAGAAATTTGTGCAATTTTTTCGTCTTCCTTTTTTTCGTCTTCCTTTTTTATGTTTTATTTTCCTTTTTATACAATTATGTATGCTACTTAACCGTGACTTGGTTAGTCTGAGTCGATTGAAACCTAAAAGCATCTAGAATCGAACTTTTTATATCCGTTTTTAAAACGTGACCCAATCGGATTTTTATATCTATCTTAAACATTCAAACTAACTAGCATTCCTCATATCCATCTCAAATATAAAAATGATATGAGGGTTCGCGCACGCGCCGTGACACGTCCGATCAGTGCGTCACATAGGACGCGACCCCATTTCAAACCACCTTTTTTCTTTCTTTATTCATTGTTTTCTTTCTCTACATTCTTCTTCACCTATCACATGCAACTAACCGGACATATGAGAAAAAGGTTGCACTAACGAAAAAGTAGGGGCTCAAAACAAACATGCCCGGTCACTGACCGGGCACGTCCGCGGACGTTTAAGTGGCTATATTGTTTGTTTTTAATAATTACGAGAAAGTCAGAAACAAAATCCAAGACTATTTTGGAATAAACTTGACTTCTTTTTGCACCGGTATATCAATTTTTAGAAGGGAAAACCCCGTTGGCTATGGGCAAAAATATATTGCTACATACAAGTTACTATTCACACCTTTTTGTTTTAAATTGTCTTTTTTTCCTTGAAGTCGACGGGTTTTTTCTTCGTGAATTTTTTCGAGTATAATAGAAGGTCAACTTCATTTCAGTTTTTTTTTTAAAAAATTTTGTAGTTACTATATTTTTCATAGAGGATATCTATACACCCAGGAATGAAATGTTTGTATTTGTATTGTGGACGTGGACACATATCATCTCGATAAACATGGCCAAAGTTTTGTGAATGTTGAGTTTCATGAAATCAATGTTGGCTATACTATGGAAAGACAAATGGAGTACTCGATTAAGACGACCCCTTAGCTCTTTTGGCAAGTCAATAGGAGTCCCACATAGCTTGAACATAGGTCTCGCGACCGCAATAGCCGATAGCTCCTACAATAACATTAAATCATCTTCCATTGCAACTAGCAAGGTGGCCCTCGCAAATGCGATGGCTAGCACTATTATGGTTTCCAATATTTGTCAATTTCAAACTCTTAGATATATTTTATATTCATATGCATTGCCCCAACAACTACAAAACATATATAGGCGTGTGAGTGCAACGACATACAATCAAGCACACAGAAAATTCTACATATGCCTAGGTATAGAGTTATATCCAACTTACCTTATTGAAAAATGGTGAAGAGAAGATGTTAGAATAGAAGATCCACAGCTGGGCTTGCTTCTTTCCTGCCGATCTTCATGCCATGGATGGCCATCAGCCCCCATACGATTGGCTATCCGTGGTATTTCTCGTCCAAGAGATGCACTCTATAGCACCGCAAACTCTTTCATGGATGTTACAACCCCATAAGCGATTCAGGGCGATGGAAAAGGAGAGGAAGATCGGTAGCTACACGCCACATGGTAGAACCCCTTCGATCCAGCAGCTAGGGCTTAATGATGTGGTAAAAGGGAGGACGAGATGATGTGAGAAGAGCAGAGATGGACGGGGAGACGTGGGCTCTAGGCGGCCTTAATGTCAGGACCCTTTCTTCATTTGACAGCATATAACGGCAATGATTTAACTCACCCATGTGTTGCAAAAGGTGAAATACTTGACGCTATGTGCAAGTGTAATGCCTCATAGCGTCGGATTCACTACTGAGAAGATGCTAGTTTTTTCGTCCAGCAAAACATTTCACAATGCCGCGTCCATATAGTGGCACCCAGTGACAGGATAACGCAAACCAATGTATTGAAGAAGTACATACACTTATCTATATGTACATATGAAGATTTAAAGAATGATGCAGATGTTTAGCTACCTTTATAGTTTTTTCCTGGTGTTATGTCCCACGTTCATATTTTCTTGCCAAGTGTTTATAGGTATATATTTGTGCGTGTATGGTGAAAGCATGTATACATTTTTTTTGAATAAATACTCTATTTATATTGCCCACAATTGATACTTCTCCCAGCTGTTTCAAAATACCATGTCTAGATCATACTCCTCCGTTTAACAACTCCATTTATTTAAATATTACATATATCCCAAACGACGCTTAATTTATTTAGACCATCATCTTCATTAGTTAGCATGTTCTATTCATCCCACACAATTCCACGGATGAACTAAGAATATAATTTGCATGTTTGTGTTTTATAACCTACATAGTACATGTTTTGTCCGACAACCAGAAAATTATTTTTTCACATATTAGATTTGTACAGAGAAGTGGATTTTTGATTTTGAGCTCACTATCACAGCTGGCTGACTCGGTGTTGTTCTGGAAGGAGAAGGAGCGCTGGTAAAAGTTACACTCCCTTCATTTTATAATGTAGTATGCTCGTGCTGTTTGCAAGCTAAATTTAATCATATATTTAATAAACAAAACCGATGCAAATTCAGTGATATAACTTTTGCTTCCGTCGCAGTTGGTCTTGTTGTTTAATTTATGGTCAAACTTACATCACGAAAAACAGGGACGCAGTGTATTGTGAAATGGAGCATTTTCAGACACATAAGGATTTCAACTAGGTTTAATGTATGTGTCCCCAAAATGGTTGACATTTTCGAACCGGGCTCCTTCCCTTTCCATTATAAAGCATAACGAAAATACAATGTCTTTTTTCTGAACCAGAAACAGAGAAGGGAAAGGAAAGAAGCGAGTTCGAGACAATATCAGAAAACCCATCGTTTGCGCTTGTCATCAGAAACACAGACTATGAGACGAAAACCTGAAGTATCATCCAAAACCGTCCAAAACAAAAAAAACTTTAAACACACATAATACCGCAAAAGACTCTAACAGTCCAACACAACCCAACATCAAGCATTAACAGAGCCCTCTGGATCATCAGGCTGACAGAAGCAAGCCAACAAAACACCTTAACTCCATCTCTGCTCTAATCAGCAGCACCAGCATTACCAGATCACCACTCCTCCCACCTATCTCCTTCATCAGCATTCTCACTTGTTTCTGGCATTGATGGCCCGCACAGCAGCAACATTTGCAACGCGTCCAAAATGGTTAACATAATTTTTACAATCAGGTGAAAAGGAAATGGCGACTCGACGTCGAGATGTGTGATGCGTGGAGGAGTGATATCGATGTCGATCTTTGATATTGTGAGAAACATGGAATCCAGGGGAATCATGGATTCTGCGATTCCGAAAACTTCAAGCATCGCCCTTGGAATAGAGTCACTGCCGCCGGAATCGGCACGCACAGGCGGAAATCGCCGCCGGAAGCGAGTCCCCGGCGCCGAAACCGGTACCCCCATCAGAATCATCCTCACACTCGCCGTCGTGCTTGGGTTTAACTGGCAGAGTTCTCTTGTCGTCTGTTCAACCTGGCTACGGACCCATAAAGCTGAACCAAGACGGGAGAATTCAAAGGAGGCAACAAACAAACACATAAACTTGCCTAGAATTCAGGTCATGTCGCCGCTCCGGCAAAGGAAGCTTTTGCAGGCACCGGATTACACGGCAGGAGAAGAAGAAGATAGGGGTGCCGCTTTCGCTTTTACACGGAACATGTCGAGAACCGGCAAGCTGATAGATAGAGAGCGGCGCCTCAAATCAATCAGAAAACGAACAGCGGGTTGCACCCTCCGGCGCCCAAAATATTACGCGGTCGCGTCGCTGCCCCCTCAGACCCCGAAATTTCCACTTCCATCACGCATCCATCAACGTACTCGCCTGCCTATCTTTTCTATCCGTCTCATCTCATCCACATCAATTACATGCAAAGGGAAGTTGGAGGACAGCGAGAGAGAGAGACTTTCTTTTGTTCTTTCGCCAGTCGTCTGCTCCCCTCGCCTCTTCCATGGCCATGCATGCACGCATCTATCATCGATCTATCTATCTATCCATCAGGGCGAGGCCTAGAGCGACATGGAATGACAGGAGGGGTTCGTTCACCCAGTCACACCGCTAGCTTCTGTGAGCCTACACATGCCTACAAAGCCCTAGCTATATTCACAGCTGCAGAGGCTCTGGCTTCTACTTCTAGCAGTGGTATCTTCGTCACACACAGCTTTGCATATCAGGTAAAGTGATGGCTGTTTTCAAAACAAACTGAAGTGGTTGAGGAAACTTAATTGAAGACCATCTATGCTTTAAATCCAAACAAATTCATTAATTAACAAGATTTTCATACTCCATTTTTTTGCGCGAATTCATACACTTTTCCAATGTGGATACCATGGATTAATCAAACTTCATTAATTCTTGAGTTTTTGTCCTGTAAATAATAAATTGTTTTGGTTTTATTGTTTGCTTTGTTGTATTGTACCATCAGAATTCTGCCCGAGGCCTCCTTTGAACTATGTATCTCACAGCGAGATTCTTATTAACTGATATCCCTCGGATAAATCCCATATGATTTCTGTATGGTTCAACTAATCTTCTAAAATCTTGCGAAGGCGTGCAATTTTAATCCCATACCTTTTCTTTTTTCTGTTTCCCCAGTTTTTCGAATCCCGTAAATGAAAAGCCTCTAAATTCTAGTAACAACGTGCTAAGCGTATATCACATAATTTTGCACATTGAACAAGTAAGCAAGGCCTAAATAGACTAGACACAACGCATTTTCTTCCCCTTCCTTACTTCCATGACCTAGGCGATCAAGGATGGCGGCCGATCTACCCTCTTCCCCGAAGACAGTGGGAGGGAGCGGGGATCTCAGAGCTTCGGCCCTATCGTGGTAGGGTTAGGAATAAAGTTAGGTCTTCTTGTTTATCGGTGGCGGCGAAACAATAGGCTCACAGTTAGCGTGGAATAAGGTCCTCTCGCCTTGTCCCTGTTTCGATTGTTCTACTTTGTACCGTCAGGATGCATTGGTTGTGAATTTTAGGGTGAAAACCTAAGGTCTAGTCTTCATTTGTTGTGCCTAGCAATTGACTTGTTGAGGGTATTGTTTTGAGAGCTCGGACTTCTGCAAGGTGAAAACGTAAAATCTTGGGTCGGGCAACGACGACGTTTTGCACTGTTTCCTTTTTACAGGTGTCATTTTTGGAGACCTTTTATGTCTTTTTGGTGTTGTCCTTGGTGATGGTTACTGTGTTGCTATTAAGAGGAGTTGATCACTATGACAATGTTTTTTTCCCTTCCTTTTTTGTTTTCTTTTCGGGTTGTGTGCATTCTGAATGTCTTTGAGACATCTTGTTGGCGCAGAGGCTAGGTGTAATTGATATCTTCAGGATATTAAAATATTTATTTTTATTTTATTTTTAAAAAAGTAGGCGATTTGAATGTAGAATGTGAACACCAACATCATCTGCTCTACATCGACATCTTTCCTATGGACGCTTCTACAAGCTGTGGCAAGGATCTTTGCTCACGCGATGCTGGAGGAAAAAGACTTTGGCACCCCCAAAAGACCCCAAAAGACTTGGATGTTGTTTTAGTTTTTGTATAAGAATATTTTTTTTTCTTTCGAGAGAGAAAATAGGATTATATTTTTCTAATCAGGACCTTATTTCAGGAAAAAGGAAAAGGGGAAGCTTGAGAGAGAACGGCTAGGGATGCTAGGTGGGATTGTAACTGAACACCAAAATGTTTGGTAACTAATTTAGGTGACACTAGCAGGAGAGGTGGGCTTGTAGATGAAAGCCCAAATGTTTTGGTAACAAGCTTTAGGTGGACTTGTTGCTGAAAGCCCAAATGTTTGGCAGCAAGTTACAAGCGAGTGAAGTTTACAAACATTTGGCCTGATTCTAAAAAAGAAAAAAGGAAAAGACAAACCCTTGGCTAGTGTACTGGATCTTTGACTTGCATCAAAGAAACCAAGTAGGTATATGAATAAGAGACCTACTAAATGCAGATTGCCTATTTAGACCCAGTTCTTTCTACGGCTTCTCCAATAAGCCAACTTCTCCCTAGCTTCCCTCATAACTTAATTATTCTGGGCTTCTAATATGTATTATGAATAAGATATCTAAATACAGATTGCCTATTCAGACCCAGCTCTTTCGACAGCTTCTCCCATAAGCCAACCTCTCCCTAGCTTCTCTCATAAGCCGTTCCCTTAATAATTGTTTTGGGCTTCTATAAGCTAGTTTGTCGCTAACTAGTTCAGAAGAAACAAAATATTAGGAGAAGGATTATAGAGAAGCTGGGTGGGGCCACTTAGTGAGAAGCCGCCAAAAGAACTGAGACATTACGTCCACTCCTAGAGTCATAGTATACTGAAACATTACTTTCCCACCTAAATTCACTGGACTCACAGCACTCAAATATCGTCTACCCATCTGACTACAACGTTACATGTCACCAATCAGCGCAAACAGCTCATAAACAACTGGCTAAATAAATGTAATAAAATAAACATGCATGAAATTTTAACAGATAACCACGCACAGATAACATGTGTAACCCAGACCGATTCCGAAACAAGTTTTGTCACCGCAAAATGGAACGACAGTAACATAAGAGTTTAAACATGGTACGAGAAGGTCTATTGCTGGCTGCAATGTACACAAGGTCCAAAAGGAGCAAGGGTAAGTGGAGGAATTCCACGGATGTATTGTCAACCAAAGAATTTCATCAAGTCTTCACAGTTGCTGAGTTCTAAGATAACAAGTTGCTGTCCATCGTTACAATGTTGTAACAGTAGCCTGGTCACTGCACATGTAATAAGATAAATATACTATTATTATACCACCACAAAGCTGATAAGATGTAAGAGATAAGTACTTGAGGTTAACACAAGAAACTGAATACAGATAAGGAGAGTTGATACGACTAATTTCTTACTTCCTATAGACAAGTACTTGGAATTTCAAAACACACCCTCAGTAAAGAAATATAAGCCAGCGTATTTGAATAGAAAACAGAAAATAATCAAATCAAAAGGACTGACAACTGAAAGTGCACCCCTACTTTTGTACATAATTCAGATTCATGGTCATAAAGGAAAATTGTTTGATAAAATAACAATCAGATTCATTGTAAAAAAAATTATGCTATCCATCCTTACAGGACCCAACCGGCATCATCCAAAATTTAAATCTACAGTTTATAGTATTGATGAATGACTTCTTACTACTCCGTGTTTATGTATAACAAAGTGTGCACGTATAACAAAATAGCTGCAAAATAACATCCAAAGTATAACTGTTACAGTAAATAGCAGTCACGGTCTCATTATCAGTATATTGCACTAAGTAGCATGGATTTCTGTTACTGAATTAGCAATTATGGAGCACACTTGTTTATAAGTTTGTAGATGTTTTTAGCGTGTGTTGTGCCATGAGCTCCGCTCCTGCAAATTGTGATGCAGCCAAGTCTGTATGCACGGAGTTATTATGGTCTCGACCATACTATGGAGAATTATTATCATCAATACCTCAATCAAACCAAATAAAGACTATTAACTACACATGATTAATATATATACTAACTTTGGATCAAAAGCGGTTAGAGAGACACAAGAGAAAACTAAGTAATGCACATCAAGTACGCCAACAAGTTGTTGAATAATATTGATGAACAAGTAAGAAAGTATTTCGAAGTGAATATGAGAAATAGTGGCCACTCAAATTTACAGAGGTTCAGATCACTACGACACACAAAGCATTCATCCCATTCGGATATACCATGTATAGGTTAGAATGAATACAGGAAACATTAACTTGTTATAAATAAGTAAAACATTCACCGAGTATTTCATCAATGTTTTAATGGTTACTCCTTTTGCACTTCACACTAACGGAATAATTTGAACGAGTAATTATAAGGTTATGGATTAATGGTTCAAAATCTAAAATGCTTTGTATACCTTAGTTTACTACTAAAAAAATACTTGGCTATAATTAAGAAGAATTTAAACTATTTAATAAAAAAATACTTGACTCATATAATTTAAAAAAAATAACGTATTTAATAATGAAACAAGTTAACGTGCATTAAAAGATCACGAGGTATTAAAAATTAATACTAAAGTAAAGCCAAACAATATAAAATTAGAGATTCAGATTCGTACTCTATGCCCAAAGATTCTTGCTTGGAAATATTATTGGTAGAAGGTAAGTCCACTTGTTCCTCTGTTATGTCTTGAATCATTTTGCTATCACTTTTAGCATCCACAACTTGAGCACCATATCCATATCCAATTGGCGTTACATAGCCTGTATAGAGTGGACCTTGCCTTACTACGGGGCCTCCGCCATTCATGATGTAACCATATTCTCCAGACGGTGAACACATATATTGCGGCACAGGCATCATATAATGATTATTAATAATATATTGCATGTGAGGTGGGTATACTCCAGTATAACCAATAGGAGGATAGTTACCATCCCATGTCATTGGACTATATTGTTGTCTTTCCTGGTAGTAACTATGATCCTTAGGAATGGCAACCTTAGTTTCAACTTTTGTTCCATTCAAATCATGGTATTTACTTTCCAACACCTTTGACATAGCCTCATCAGAATCAAATGTAATGAATCCAAAACCTCGTGATCTTTGAGTACCCCCCTCACGTATCACGACAACATCTGTTATGTTTCCAAACTTCTCAAAATAGCTCTGGAGGTGCTCTTTAGTAATGTTACCTCTTAGCCCACCAACAAAGACTTTCTTTGCATCATTGCTTCTATGACCATTACCAGCATATGAATTGTTACTAGAAGATTGTGTGTACCACTGGTTGTGAATTGGGCTTTGCATTGGGCTCTGATGTGAAGGGCGCTGGTAGAATGGTTGCTCATTTTGATACCGCATTGGCCTGGTTCGAGCTCGCTTAACATCCACCTATCCAAATAAACAATCAAACGACATAATTCAAAAGTAAGAAACAAAAATATTTTTAATAAAACTAAACTAGAAAATAATAGTGAACCCTTTTGCAAAAAATACAATAGAAACACCCCAAATGATCTAAAGAAGCATAACATTAAACTAAATAAATATCAAATAGAACTTCCTTATTTGTACAGTGAGCATTTAGGGGCAATTCTAACCAAGAAAAGTAAAAGAAAGTAACAAAGTTTTGTAAGGACATCTGAATAGGTGTATCTTACTTCAGTGTAAATACATAAAAGAAATTTAAGCAGCTCTAGTTGCAGATTATCTACACCATCAACAATCTTCGTAGAAATTTTTTAAAAAAAGCACCCCTTACTTTCACAGTTAAAAGTGACGGTACACAACATTAACCTGAATAAATTCAATCTAATAGCCGAATTGATGTTATCCAATAAGCTTACAGAAAATTAAATAGGAAGTAGGGTACACTCGATCTCAAAGCCCTTAAACAAGCGTACTTAATCATGGCCAAAGATTCAATCGAGCGGTTTGAAGAAGAAAAAAAGTGACTCACCGTGCGGTCGCCAAAGACGTGATTGGCCTTCTCCTTCTCCTGAAGCGCGGCGCGCGCGCCCTCCTCATCTGCGAACTCAACGAAAGCAAACCCACGGCCTTGGCCAGTCTCCCAGTCCCGCACGACGCGGACGCAAAGAACGTCGCCGTAGCGGCTGAAGTGGTCTTTGAGTTCGTCCTGCTGCGCCGACGGCGGGAGGCCGCCGACGTACAGCTTCCGCGTCTCCAGCGCCATCGGCAGGCGAGGGGGCGGCAATGGGAGGGGAGGGGAGGGGAGGCGGCGAGTCTGTTTCCGCGGGGCGGAGAGAAAAGCGGCGGAGGCGAGGCGCGCGTGGGCGAGGCGGAAGGAAGGCTAGGGTTGTTTGTTTGGGTTCGGTTGGGCTCGCCCGGGGTTTAAGAAGTTGCGGAGGGGACTGGACGGCCCAGATTTGGAACTGGTTTGTTTCTTGTTGCGTGCGGACCTGCGATGGGAAGGCGGACTGGACGAGGTTTCGTCTCGTGCTCGGCCTGGACAACTGCAAACTGGAGCGAATCACGCGTGGACTCTTGTATGTTTGACTTGGACTGAATTTCGGCGACTCTGGCTGCCTGACAAACGGGACCCGCGATGTGTCTGACGGAAGGAGCGCTGTAAGTTGGTCTTTCAAAAAACGTTGCAAACCCAAATGATCACAGGCACCACACATGTACAATCACCATTGTAAACACACAGGACATCCCTAACCATAAAAGATCTCTGAAAGTCCGAACTAGCAAATATTTATCCAACTAACAAATATTTATTTTAGCATAGTCATCACACGCGTTTTCGTAGTCAACGAATCGCATCTCGGTGAGCTGGTTTTATCACAATCTAACCATATTACCCTAATTTACTTTGAAAATACCCCTTTTATTGAATTTTAAGGGTCGATTTTGTTAGATTATAGATGGATTTAGGCTCATATAAAATAATAATTTCTGATTAATCTCTATGGTCCATGTAAGTGTACGACAATTGTTGAGAAGTTTAGTACTCTCTTCATCCCAAATAAGTGACTCAAAAGTGACTCAACTCTGTACTAAATTTAGTGCAAAGTTGAGTTATTGTTTAGTCATTCATTTTGGAACGGAGGCAGTACCATACTGCTACAGTGGTAAAAGTGAGATCTCTTTATAAGGCCTGCTCTATCACTTGTCATTAGAGTATCACTAGTAGTGACATTAAATCCTTAAATCCTCAAAATTAACCGCTTTTTACGGGTTGAAACGAAAAGAAGGCAAAGAATAGAACCCCTAAATCCTTAAAAAAATTTGAGGATTGGACCCCGGGTTGCCCTCCCAATCTCTAAAAGTGAGGATTGGAGAGGGGAACCCATCCCCAGCCCGCATTCCTACCGGTCGATGCGTGGGAGGGAAATTTCTCCGCCTCCCGCCTCCCACCGCCCGCCTACTCGCTGCCGTCGGCCGCCGCACGCCATGGAGGCCCCGCCTGCCTCCTCCCTCGCCCTGGCCGCCTCCTCCCTCGCATCGGTCGCCTCCTTCCTCCCTCCGCCCGTCGCCCCGCCCCCGGCCCTGGCCTCGGTGACGCCCGCGCCGGCCCAGCAGCCGGCCATCCCGAGCCAGGCGCAGGTGGCATCGATGGTGGCCGCCACCCACGTCAGCGCCAAGAGGCGGCGTGCTGGCCGGCACGTCATCCACCCCCAGCCCGCCCCGGCCACCGCCTCCGTCGTCCCGCCCGCCACCTCCCTCGCCCCGCCGAAGCCGCCCGCCACCAAGGGCCGGAAGAAGAAGCCCTCCCTTGGGCCGAAGGGGGCAGCGGGGCCGAAGGTGAAGAATACCACCTCCCGGAAGAAGTCGGCGCCCGCGCCCGCGCCCGCCGCCGCCCCTCCGCCCGTCGTGCACGAGGTGCTCGACGAAATGTCCGCCCCGCCGACGTCGTTCATGGGGCTTCTTGAAGACGCGGAGGTGGACATCGGGGCTCCTCCTCTCGACCCCTTTGGGTTTGGTGATGACTTGGAGGAAAAGGGTGATGAGGAGGAGGAAGGGGAAGATGAGGAGGAGGTGATCGAGATAGAGGAGGAGGCGTTCGCCGCCGTTGTAAAACCCACCGTGCGCTCGACAAACTATAGCGAGGACAAAGATAGTCTCTTGGTTCGTGCTTGGGCACATGTGGGGATGGATGCAAGCACCGGTACCGATCAAACCAGTAAACGATATGGGCAATGCATAGAGGACGTCTATTGCAAGATCAAGCCGAAGACCGGTGGGTACAACGCTCGTAGTTATCGGTCGCTTCAAGGCCGGTGGGAGTTGATGAAGCTGTTGGAATTATGCCCTAGAGGCAATAATAAATGTATAGTTATTATTATAATTCCTGTATCAAGATAATAGTTTATTATCCATGCTATAATTGTATTGAATGAAGACTCATTTACATGTGTGGATACATAGACAAAACACCGTCCCTAGCATGCCTCTAGTTGGCTAGCCAGTTGATCGATGATAGTCAGTGTCTTCTGATTATGAACAAGGTGTTGTTACTTGATAACTGGATCACGTCATTGGGAGAATCACGTGATGGACTAGACCCAAACTAATAGACGTAGCATGTTGATCGTGTCATTTTGTTGCTACTGTTTTCTGCGTGTCAAGTATTTATTCCTATGACCATGAGATCATATAACTCACTGACACCGGAGGAATGCTTTGTGTGTATCAAACGTCGCAACGTAACTGGGTGACTATAAAGATGCTCTACAGGTATCTCCGGAGGTGCTAGTTGAGTTAGTATGGATCAAGACTGGGATTTGTCACTCCGTGTGACGGAGAGGTATCTCGGGGCCCACTCGGTAATACAACATCACACACAAGCCTTGCAAGCAATGTAACTTAGTGTAAGTTGCGGGATCTTGTATTACGGAACGAGTAAAGAGACTTGCCGGTAACCGAGGTTGAAATAGGTATGCGGATACTGACGATCAAATCTCGGGCAAGTAACATACCGAAGGACAAAGGGAATGACATACGGGATTATACGAATCCTTGGCACTGAGGTTCAAACGATAAGATCTTCGTAGGATATGTAGGATCCAATATGGGCATCCAGGTCCCGCTATTGGATATTGACCGAGGAGTCTCTCGGGTCATGTCTACATAGTTCTCGAACCCGCAGGGTCTGCACACTTAAGGTTCGACGTTGTTTTATGCGTATTTGAGTTATATGGTTGGTTACCGAATGTTGTTCGGAGTCCCGGATGAGATCACGGACATCACGAGGGTTTCCGGAATAGTCCGGAAACGAAGATTGATATATAGGATGACCTCATTTGATTACCGGAAGGTTTTCGGAGTTACCGGGAATGTACCGGGAATGACGAATGGGTTCCGGGAGTTCACCGGAGGGGGGCAACCCACTCCGGGGAAGCCCATAGGTATTTGGGGGGGTCACACCAGCCCTTAGTGGGCTGGTGGGACAGCCCACCAATCCCCTATGCGCCAAGGAAGAAAAAAATCAAAGGAAAGAAAAAAAAGGAGGAAGTGGGAAGGGGGAAGGACTCCCTCCCACCAAACCAAGTAGGACTCGGTTTGGGGGGGGAGAGTCCTCCCCCCTGGCTCGGCCGACCCCTTGGGGATCCCTTGGACCCCAAGGCAAGGTCCCCCTCCCTCCTCCTATATATATGGGGCTTTTAGGGCAGATTTGAGACGACTTTCTCACGGCTGCCCGACCACATACCTCCATAGTTTTTCCTCTAGATCGCGTTTCTGCGGAGCTCGGGCGGAGCCCTGCTGAGACGAGATCATCACCAACCTCCGGAGCACCGTCACGCTGCCGGAGAACTCTTCTACCTCTCCGTCTCTCTTGCTGGATCAAGAAGGCCGAGATCATCGTCGAGCTGTACGTGTGCTGAACGCGGAGGTGCCGTCCGTTCGGTACTAGATCGTGGGACTGATCGCGGGATTGTTCGCGGGGCGGATCGAGGGACGTGAGGACGTTCCACTACATCAACCGCGATCTCTAATCGCTTCTGATGTACGATCTACAAGGGTGCGTAGATCACTCATCCCCTCTCGTAGATGGACATCACCATGATAGGTCTTCGTGCGCGTAGGAAATTTTTTGTTTCCCATGCGACGTTCCCCCAACAGTGGCATCATGAGCTAGGTTCATGCGTAGATGTCTTCTCGAGTAGAGCACAAAAGGTTTTGTGGGCGGTGATGTGCGTTTTTCTGCCCTCCTTAGTCTTTTCTTGATTCCGCGGTATTGTTGGATTGAAGCGGCTTGGACCGACATTACTCGTACGCTTACGAGAGACTGGTTTCATCGTTACGAGTAACCCCCTTTGCTCAAAGATGACTGGCAAGTGACGGTTTCTCCAACTTTAGTTGAATCGGATTTGACCGAGGAGGTCCTTGGATGAGGTTAAATAGCAACTCATATATCTCCGTTGTGGTGTTTGCGTAAGTAAGATGCGATCCTACTAGATACCCTTGGTCACCACGTAAAACATGCAACAACAAAATTAGAGGACGTCTAACTTGTTTTTGCAGGGTATGAATGTGATGTGATATGGCCAATGATGTGATGTGATATATTGGATGTATGAGATGATCATGTTGTAATAGAAATATCGACTTGCACGTCGATGGTACGGCAACCGGCAAGAGCCATAGGGTTGTCTTTATACTAACATATGTGCTTGCAGATGCGTTTACTATTTTGCTAGGATGTAGCTTTAGTAGTAATAGCATAAGTAGCACGACAACCCCGATGGCGACACGTTGATGGATGATCATGGTGTGGCGCCGGTGACAAGAAGATCGTGCCGGTGCTTTGGTGATGGAGATCAAGAAGCACGTGATGATGGCCATATCATGTCACTTATGAATTGCATGTGATGTTAATCCTTTTATGCACCTTATTTTGCTTAGAACGACGGTAGCATTATGAGGTGATCTCTCACTAAAATTTCAAGACGAAATTGTGTTCTCCCCGACTGTGCACCGTTGCTACAGTTCGTCGTTTCGAGACACCACGTGATGATCGGGTGTGATAGACTCAACGTTCACATACAACGGGTGCAAAACAGTTGCGCACGCAGAACACTTGGGTTAAGCTTGACGAGCCTAGCATGTGCAGACATGGCCTCGGAACACATGAGACCGAAAGGTCGATCATGAATCATATAGTTGATATGATTAGCATAGGGATGCTTACCACTGAAACTACTCTCGACTCACGTGATGATCGGACTTGGGATAGTGTAAGTGGATCATGAACCACTCAAATGACTAGAGAGATGTACTTTTTGAGTGGGAGTTTAGCATATAATTTGATTAAGTTGAACTCTAATTATCTTGAACATAGTCTAAGTCCACTTTGAATATATTTGTGTTGTAGATCATGGCTCACGCAAGTGTCATCCTCAATTTTAATACGTTCCTAGAGAAAGCTAAGTTGAAAGATGATGGAAGCAACTTTGTAGACTGGGCTCGTAATCTTAAGCTAATCTTACAAGCTGGAAAGAAGGATTATGTCCTTAATGCTGCGCTAGGAGATGAACCACCCGCTGCGGCTGATCAGGATGTTAAGAACGCTTGGTTAGCGCGTAAGGAGGACTACTCAATAGTTCAATGTGCAGTCTTGTATGGCTTAGAACCGGGACTTCAACGTCGCTTTGAGCGTCATGGAGCATTTGAGATGTTCCAGGAGTTGAAGTTCATCTTTCAGAAGAACGCCCGGATCGAGAGGTATGAGACCTCCGATAAATTCTATGCTTGCAAGATGGAGGAAAACTCGTGTGTCAGTGAACATGTGCTCAAAATGTCTGGGTACTCAAACCGTCTAGCTGAACTGGGGATTGAACTCCCGCAAGAAGCTATCACTGACAGAATCCTTCAATCACTGCCACCAAGCTATAAAGGCTTTGTGTTGAACTACAACATGCAAGGGATGAACAAGTCTCCCGGCGAGTTGTTTGCGATGCTGAAAGTCGCAGAGTCTGAACTCCGTAAAGAACATCAAGTGTTGATGGTGAGCAAGACCACTAGTTTCAAGAGAAACGGCAAAGGCAAGAAGGGCAATTCGAAGAAGAGCGGCAAGCCTGTTGCCAATCCGCCGAAGAAACCCAAGGCTG
Source organism: Hordeum vulgare subsp. vulgare (assembly GCF_904849725.1). Lineage (NCBI taxonomy): Eukaryota > Viridiplantae > Streptophyta > Magnoliopsida > Poales > Poaceae > Hordeum > Hordeum vulgare. The sequence goes on along the minus strand of NC_058522.1, from coordinate 534,781,823 downwards.
GACCTAAGCCTGAAACAGAGTGCTTCTATTGCAAGGGTATGGGTCACTGGAAGCGCAATTGCCCCAAGTATCTGGCAGATAAGAAGGCGGGCAAAGAAAAATCAGGTATATTTGATATACATGTTATTGATGTGTACTTAACCAGCTCCTGTAGTAGTGCCTGGGTATTCGATACCGGTTCTGTTGCTCACATTTGCAACTCGAAGCAGGAACTGCGGAATAGACGAAGGCTGGCGAAAGACGAAGTGACGATGCGCGTAGGAAACGGTTCCAAGGTTGATGCAATCGCCGTCGGCACAGTGTCACTTCAACTACCATCGGGATTAGTGATGAACTTAAATCATTGTTATTTAGTGCCTGCGTTGAGCATGAACATTATATCTGGATCTTGTTTATTGCGAGACGGTTACTCTTTTAAGTCTGAGAATAATGGTTGTTCTATTTCTATGAGTAACATCTTTTATGGTCATGCACCGAATGTGAGAGGATTGTTCATATTGAATCTTGATAGAGATACGCATATACATAACATTGAGACCAAAAGAGTTAGAGTAAACAATGATAGCGCCATATTTTTGTGGCACTGCCGCTTGGGTCATATTGGTGTAAAGCGCATGAAGAAACTCCATGCTGATGGACTTTTGGAGTCACTTGACTTTGATTCACTTGACACGTGTGAACCGTGCCTCATGGGCAAGATGACTAAGACTCCGTTCTCCGGAACAATGGAGCGTGCAAGTGACTTGTTGGAAATCATACACACCGATGTGTGTGGTCCAATGAGCGTGGAGGCACGCGGCGGATATCATTACTTTCTCACCTTCACTGACGATTTAAGTAGATATGGTTATGTCTACTTGATGAAGCACAAGTCTGAAACATTTGAAAAGTTCAAGCAATTTCAGAGTGAAGTAGAAAATCATCGTAACAAGAAGATCAAGTTCCTACGGTCTGATCGTGGGGGTGAATATCTGAGTTTCGAGTTTGGTACTCACTTAAAACAATGTGGAATTGTTTCGCAGTTAACACCGCCTGGAACACCACAGCGTAATGGTGTGTCCGAACGTCGTAATCGTACTTTGTTAGAAATGGTGCGATCTATGATGTCTCTTACTGATTCGCCGTTATCATTTTGGGGTTATGCATTAGAAACAGCTGCATTCACTTTAAATAGGGCACCATCGAAATCCGTTGAGACGACACCATGCGAACTGTGGTATGGCAAAAGGCCAAAGTTGTCGTTTCTTAAAGTTTGGGGATGTGATGCTTATGTCAAAAAGCTTCAGCCTGAAAAGCTGGAACCCAAAGCGGAAAAGTGCGTCTTCATAGGTTACCCAAAAGAGACAGTTGGGTACACCTTCTATCTCAAAACCGAGGGCAAAGTGTTTGTTGCTAAGAACGGAACTTTTCTCGAGAAGGAGTTTCTCTCGAGAGAATTGAGTGGGAGGAGGATAGAACTTGATGAGGTTGTCGAACCTCTCATCCCTCTGGATGGTGGCGCAGGGCAAGGGGAAACCTCTGTCGTTGCGACGCCGGTTGAGGAGGAAGTTAATGATGATGATCATGAAACTCCAGTTCAAGTTTCTGTTGAACCACGCAGGTCGACGAGATCACGCGCTGCTCCAGAGTGGTACGGTAATCCCGTCTTATCAATCATGTTGTTAGACAACAATGAACCTGCAAATTATGAAGAAGCAATGGTGGGCCCAGATTCCAACAAATGGCTAGAAGCCATGAAATCCGAGATAGGGTCCATGTATGAGAACAAAGTATGGACTTTGGAGATACTACCTGAGGGCCGCAAGGCTATTCAGAACAAATGGATCTTTAAGAAGAAGACGGACGCTGACGGTAATGTGACCGTTTATAAAGCTCGACTTGTGGCAAAGGGTTTTTCACAAGTTCCAGGAATTGACTACGATGAGACTTTCTCTCCCGTAGCGATGCTTAAGTCCGTCAGAATCATGTTAGCAATAGCTGCATTTTTCGATTATGAAATTTGGCAGATGGATGTCAAAACGGCGTTCCTTAACGGTTTCCTTAAGGAAGAGTTGTATATGATGCAACCCGAAGGTTTTGTCGATCCTAAAAATGCTGACAAGGTGTGCAAGCTCCAGCGATCCATTTATGGACTGGTGCAAGCATCTCGGAGTTGGAACAAACGCTTTGATGAGGTGATCAAGGCATTTGGGTTTATACAAGTGGTTGGAGAATCTTGTATTTACAAGAAAGTGAGTGGGAGCTCTGTGGCGTTTCTAATATTATATGTGGATGACATATTACTGATTGGAAACAACGTAGAGCTTTTGGAGAGCATAAAAGGTTACTTGAATAAAAGTTTCTCTATGAAGGACCTAGGAGAAGCTGCTTACATTCTAGGCATTAAGATCTATAGGGATATATCAAAACGCCTGATAGGACTTTCACAAAGCACATACCTTGATAAAGTTTTGAAGAGGTTCAAAATGGAACAGTCCAAGAAAGGGTTCTTGCCAGTGTTACAAGGTACGAGATTGAGTAAGACTCAGTGCCCAGCAACTGATGAAGATAGAGAGCATATGCGCTCCGTCCCCTATGCTTCAGCCATAGGTTCTATCATGTATGCGATGTTGTGCACTAGACCGGATGTTAGCCTGGCCATAAGTATGGCAGGCAGGTTCCAGAGTAATCCAGGAGTGGATCACTGGACGGCGGTCAAGAATATCCTGAAGTACCTGAAAAGGACTAAGGAGATGTTTCTCGTGTATGGAGGTGACGAAGAGCTCGCCGTAAAAGGTTACATCGATGCAAGCTTTGACACAGATCCGGACGACTCTAAGTCGCAAACCGGATACGTATTTATTCTTAATGGGGGTGCAGTAAGCTGGTGCAATTCCAAGCAAAGCGTCGTAGCAGATTCCACATGTGAAGCGGAGTACATGGCTGCCTCGGAGGCAGCTAAGGAGGGTGTCTGGATGAAGCAGTTCATGACGGATCTTGGAGTGGTGCCAAGTGCACTAGATCCGATAACCCTGTTGTGTGACAACACTGGTGCCATTGCCTTAGCAAAGGAACCAAGGTTTCACAAGAAGACCAGACACATCAAACGACGCTTCAACCTCATCCGCGACTACGTCGAGGAGGAGGACGTAAATATATGCAAAGTGCACACGGATCTGAATGTAGCAGACCCGCTGACTAAACCTCTTCCACGGCCAAAACATGATCGACACCAGAACTGTATGGGTGTTAGATTTATTACAATGTAATTCACATGGTGATGTGAGGGCTAGATTATTGACTCTAGTGCAAGTGGGAGACTGTTGGAATTATGCCCTAGAGGCAATAATAAATGTATAGTTATTATTATAATTCCTGTATCAAGATAATAGTTTATTATCCATGCTATAATTGTATTGAATGAAGACTCATTTACATGTGTGGATACATAGACAAAACACCGTCCCTAGCATGCCTCTAGTTGGCTAGCCAGTTGATCGATGATAGTCAGTGTCTTCTGATTATGAACAAGGTGTTGTTACTTGATAACTGGATCACGTCATTGGGAGAATCACGTGATGGACTAGACCCAAACTAATAGACGTAGCATGTTGATCGTGTCATTTTGTTGCTACTGTTTTCTGTCTGTCAAGTATTTATTCCTATGACCATGAGATCATATAACTCACTGACACCGGAGGAATGCTTTGTGTGTATCAAACGTCGCAACGTAACTGGGTGACTATAAAGATGCTCTACAGGTATCTCCGAAGGTGCTAGTTGAGTTAGTATGGATCAAGACTGGGATTTGTCACTCCGTGTGACGGAGAGGTATCTCGGGGCCCACTCGGTAATACAACATCACACACAAGCCTTGCAAGCAATGTAACTTAGTGTAAGTTGCGGGATCTTGTATTACGGAACGAGTAAAGAGACTTGCCGGTAACCGAGGTTGAAATAGGTATGCGGATACTGACGATCAAATCTCGGGCAAGTAACATACCGAAGGACAAAGGGAATGACATACGGGATTATACGAATCCTTGGCACTGAGGTTCAAACGATAAGATCTTCGTAGGATATGTAGGATCCAATATGGGCATCCAGGTCCCACTATTGGATATTGACCGAGGAGTCTCTCGGGTCATGTCTACATAGTTCTCGAACCCGCAGGGTCTGCACACTTAAGGTTCGACGTTGTTTTATGCGTATTTGAGTTATATGGTTGGTTACCGAATGTTGTTCGGAGTCCCGGATGAGATCACGGACGTCACGAGGGTTTCCGGAATAGTCCGGAAACGAAGATTGATATATAGGATGACCTCATTTGATTACCGGAAGGTTTTCGGAGTTACCGGGAATGTACCGGGAATGACGAATGGGTTCCTGGAGTTCACCGGAGGGGGGCAACCCACTCCGGGGAAGCCCATAGGTATTTGGGGGGGTCACACCAGCCCTTAGTGGGCTGGTGGGACAGCCCACCAATCCCCTATGCGCCAAGGAAGAAAAAAATCAAAGGAAAGAAAAAAAAGGAGGAAGTGGGAAGGGGGAAGGACTCCCTCCCACCAAACCAAGTAGGACTCGGTTTGGGGGGGGGAGAGTCCTCCCCCCTGGCTCGGCCGACCCCTTGGGGATCCCTTGGACCCCAAGGCAAGGTCCCCCTCCCTCCTCCTATATATATGGGGCTTTTAGGGCAGATTTGAGACGACTTTCTCACGGCTGCCCGACCACATACCTCCATAGTTTTTCCTCTAGATCGCGTTTCTGCGGAGCTCGGGCGGAGCCCTGCTGAGACGAGATCATCACCAACCTCCGGAGCGCCGTCACGCTGCCGGAGAACTCTTCTACCTCTCCGTCTCTCTTGCTGGATCAAGAAGGCCGAGATCATCGTCGAGCTGTACGTGTGCTGAACGCGGAGGTGCCGTCCGTTCGGTACTAGATCGTGGGACTGATCGCGGGATTGTTCGCGGGGCGGATCGAGGGACGTGAGGACGTTCCACTACATCAACCGCGATCTCTAATCGCTTCTGCTGTACGATCTACAAGGGTACGTAGATCACTCATCCCCTCTCGTAGATGGACATCACCATGATAGGTCTTCGTGCGCGTAGGAAAATTTTTGTTTCCCATGCGACGTTCCCCCAACAGAAGCCCCATTGTGCTCGTTGGAGTGCGGCAATGGACCAAGTGAAGGATGCACCGCCTAGTGGAACCGTGGAGAGCGACTATGTGAGTACATATGTGTTTTTCACATTTATTTTGATTTTCTATGCTATTGTTATGTGTGTTTACTATGCTATTGGTGGGTTTGTAGGAGGCAATTGCCGACTTGAGGTACAAGGAGATGGCCACTTCCAAGGTCAAAGCATTCCCATTTAAGCATGTTTGGAAAATTCTTCAAACTTATGACAAGTGGAAGTTGAGGGATCAAGAGACTGCACCCAAGAAGTCGGCAATGCATATGATGGATGATAGTGATGAGGAGGAAAGGAACGAGTGCAAGGCCGAGGGAACCAAGAAGGATAAGCTAAGGAAGAAGATGGAAGAAGTGGCGTCAAGCATAAGGGAGAAGATGGAACATATGATGAAGTCAAGGGAGGCATTGACAATGAATACATTGGAGACAAAGCTTCTTATCAACGAGAAGAAGAAAGAGGTGAAGCTTGCACAAGTTGAAGCAAGGCGTGAAAGAAGCCAAGTGCAAGGCCGACTTTGAGGAGAGGATGATCAAGGTCAAAGAAGCAAAGGCATGGAAATAACTCATGGTGGAAGAGAAGGAGCACATGTTGATGTCCAAGAAGGACATGGATGAAGACCAATTGATGTGGTGGAAGGAGTACAAGGAGGACATCACGGAGAGGAAGATGATATTCCGTGGTGCGTCCTCTACTCTTTGAGGTGACACTCCGATGAGTGGTGGTGGCGATGGCGGTGTGGAGGACTCCACCACCGGCGACAATGGAGGTGCTTGATGGACGTGGAAGTGGTCTAGGAGATGGCGCCGAGGTGCAACTTTTTGGTGATGGTGCCGATGAGAGGGGGGAAGATGATGATGTTGTGATGTAAACTATTAAACCATGCATCAATGATTTTCATTTCCTAGTTTGTTTCAAGGTTGATTGTGATATGTCAAATACCAGATTTAAGGGTTTGGGTTGCGGCAAAGACTAGAACCCTCAAATTCAATCCTTATAACGGAATATTCCGTTATAAGGGTTGGGTTTGAGGGTTCTAGTCTTTGCCCGTGTTTTTCAACCTTTAAAAGTGCCAAAAAATGCCAATTCTCAACCCTTAAACTGGTTTGAGGGTTTGAGGGTACTACTAGAGATGCTCTTAGGAGCTTGGAAAGAGGAGTTGTACATGTGCGTTCCTCCTCCTCAGCCACTAGCCTCGCCTCGCCTCGTCACGCCGTCGGTTACGGAAATGAGGCGAGCCAAGTCTTATTTTTGTTGGTCAGAAATGATTAACTAATTATGGATTAATTAACAAGTCGTTAAACGAAAGTGCCACTGTCTGAGACGTTGGACCGTGGGCTATGGAGTGTAACCTAACCGTTCACTCTCTTCCTCTCTAGACAACCCCAGTCGTCATCTATTGTTCCTCTTAGTGTGTTGCTTCCGACGATCCCATCCCGACGACCGCGTGCACGATTGGTCGGGAGAGCAGGTGCCTCCGGAACCCTGTTGTTCGAGATCCTGCCCAGGAGAACGGCAAAGGTTTTTGGGGAGCGTCTCGGTGTGACTGCTGCCGGTCCGTATGCGTCCTCACGTGCTTCGACTACTTCCTCTGCATCGACGCCATGGTCGTCGACCCCACCGTCGTCTCCGCCGCCAAGAAGAAGGCCACGGACGACGCCGAGGCTGCTCATGCTGCCGATGTGTTGGCTTGGCCAACCGAAGGGTATGATTTGTTCATTCCTCATTTACTCGTTCTCATTCTAGTTGTATATGTCATGTTCATAGATATTTCGGTTATATGTACTACACGTACTAGTATGCTTAGATATCGGTATGAAGTGCATACCGTATTTGTCATGCTTGTTGTTTACTCGTGGATTGGACTAATCGGGAAAGTGCTAACATTTCCAATAATCCAAAAACCTTATTCTAGGCACTTTTCGATTCATGGCTTCGCCGCTACACTGAAATCGGAAAAGTTTACCGGAACGCATTTTAAGCGTTGGCAGACGAGGACCATGATAACCCACATGTGTAAGGGGTCATTTGTAGCCTTTTTTGATAAGTAAGATTGTCGAGCCCAGCAAGGAGCTAAAGGTAGAATTAATGTTCTCTCAAGTTCTATCGACCGCCGATACAACTATACGCACGCTAACGCTTACTTTACCTAGAACAAGTATGAAACTACTTTCACGAAGGAAACTAGAAGTACTTAGTAGGTGTAATAGATAGTTTTGCAAGGTAATAAAGAACAAGTAAATAAAAGTTAGGGGTTGTTTAGATAATGATTAATTAAATTAGTTATTTAGTAGAAAGCTTTTTGTAGCGCGAGAGAAAGGTTGACCATAGGCAATTGAATATAACACGATAGATACTTGTCATATGCAATGAGGGAGAGGCATACACTAACAGACTTTCTGTACTTGGATCATATGCATTTATGATTGGACCTCTAGCAAGCATCCGCAACTACTAGAAATCATTAAGGTAAACCCAACCATAGCATTAAACGTCAAGTCCTCCTTACTCTGATATGCAAACAATCCCCTTACTCGGGACAAAATAAATCTACTCAAACATCATAGGATAGCCACACATCATTGGATAATAATATATAGCATTAAGCAGCATGTTTAAGTAGATATTATAGCGGGGACGATAGGTTTTACACCGCTCCATAGAGGGGGAAAGAGATGTTGGTGATGGCGGCGAATTTGTTGGTGAGATCGTCGTCACGATGGTTGCCCCAACGGCGCTCCCGCGCGCACCGGGAGAGAGGGGGAGAGCCCCTGCATCTTCTTCTTCCTCGGTCCCCCCCTAGGTGGGAGGAGAGTTTCCCCTCTCGCCCATGGCTGATGTAACACCCCAGTTTTTGGCCTTCCTGATTAATTAACTTATTTCAAAATTTAGGACCAATTAATTTTTTTTGTGAATGCTTGTGATGCTTGGAGTGACTAATGTTTGATGTTTGCTTGAATGCATGTGATTGCTCCCCACTAAATTCTTTCCATCCTCCTAACCACCTTCTCATTCCATGATCTCCTGCCTAATGATCATGCCATGTGTTTAGGATAAATATCTATTTTCACCAAATATCTATTTTCACCAAAAAGCAATTTCCTTGAATTAAAACTTCAAAACCCTGAGATGAGGTTTGTACTACAAGTCCTCAAATTAGGGAATTTATTTTGCACCAATTATTTTATTTAAAACCTATTATCAATTTTTTTTCTTCCAAAAACCATCATATTATTATTTTAAAAGTTATTTTATTATTTTATTTAAAAGCCTTTCTGTGAGGCCATAAATGGTCTCCTATGAAGGAAAGTTATTTTTATTGCTTTCAAAATATTTAAGAAAATTTAGGGAAACTCAGTGGATATATTTATACCATATTTATGAGTTTCAACACATGGCCATGTTCAAAATATTGGGAAAACCCCTCTAAAACCATTCCTGCCTATTTCAAGCTTTTGGAATATTTCTATAAGAAATATTCTCAATAAATTCCAGTAAAATTCTAGCTTGTTGTCTATGATATTATTGATGATCTTGCCTAGTTTCATTTCAATCCAAGTTGATTTGACTCCCCTAATCACTCTAAAACCCTATCTGTCCAGAATCAAATTTGAGCAACTCTACATTGTGGAGTGTCTCCAATTGTGCTCAAATTTGGTGGTCATGTTTTAATACTCCAATAAGGCATCCAAACCAAGTGGTACATCAAGGAGAATAGAGGAACTTGTCCTAAGACCCTCAAAACCCTCTCTGTTGATTTATGACTTTGGAAAACTTTACATTATAAAGTTTCTCCAATTATCCTCAAACATTTTGTGCATGCCTTAATGATCAAATAATGCCCCTACACTAAATATTGGATTTGTGGGAATTTATTTGAATAGGGTTCTAAGCAGAAACCCATTTCTGCCACTTTCTAGGGTTTTTCAAGTCTACATTGGAAAACTTCTCCAGCAAATCCCAAATTTTGTGTGCAAGCCTAGTTTCCTCTATTATTTGACCCTGCTAAGTTTCATATCCATTGGAATCCATCTGGTAGCCTAACCACAGATCAAACACCTTGTGTGCACTCTCTAATTTGGCTTCTTATGCCCCTTCTACTTTTACCCTTGAGCTCAACTTTCTACCACAGCCTCACATAGTTACATTTTACCTCGAGTAACTTTCCCATGGCCACTGTTCAATTATTGGGGAAGGTTCCTTTGTAACTTTCTCTCATTTTCACCCTTGGCAGCACTGTTTTACCTCTCTTTCCATTCTTCTGCTTAAGCTATCACCCCCAGCTCTTCCAGAGCATCTATTATATGCCAAGGCTTCATTTAGAACCAAGATAAGGCATGCTCATGTGGAGAAAATGAGCAGCACCTCCTCAAGTTCATTTCTGGCTGAAAAGTAGCTTTGTACAGCAAGTGCTAGCTACACTTCTTTTGTTGAGCTGAATTTTTGCAGGTGTGTAGTCCTTTTCATACCACATGCTCCAGGACATCGTTTCACCTCCCCTCTCTGCCTGTGAAAACCATTTGTTTCAGCCCCTAGTTTCCTGCTGAAATGTTTACAGCAGTCAAAGCCCATTCAAACCTTCTTCACTTGGCTCCAAACTCCACCAATGCTTCATGGCACGCATGCCTTGCATGATTGACACCTTGGCTTGGCCAAGGGGTGGCCCAGGACACCAGGTGGGGTGGTGACCACCTCCCTGGCGTGCAGAAACGGTGCTTTGCACCTTGTCTTCTTCCTCCAGGGTGTGCCTAGCCGTTTCATCGTGTCCCAGAGCACCAAAGCGTCCCCTTTGACCAGTCCAACCTCTCCCCGACGGCAGCTTACCTCCAAAATGCCTCTGGCACGCGTGTCTAGCCCGTGCTCTCAGAGCTCCAGAGAGTCCTGAGCTATCTCCCTCCTCTTCCTCTATCACCTCCTCCTCCCCTTGAGCATTAGCAACCCGGGGCAACTCTCCCTCTCTCCCTGGAGCCCTCTCCTCCTCCCTGCTCTCTCCCCAAGCCTTCCCCTCCTCCTGTCATAGCCATGATCGAAGGGTTGAGCTCCGGCGTCCGCACGGGTTGGCATGCACAGGGCCACCCCTCGCCTCCTTCCGCCCTGCTGGAGACCCCCAGGCCACCACATCTCCTCCCTCTAGCACCTCCGGACCCTCCCCCCCTCGCTGCTGGTGCTGAGAGCAGTAGAGTCGTCGGCCTCCCGCAACCACCGCCGTCGGCTTCCCCCGCGGCCCCCATGCGGACACCCTGTGTGGGAATGGGGAGCGGCGAGGTCCCTGAGCTCGTCGGTGCCCTTCCCTTGGTCAGGGGACGGCCGGAGACACGACACCGCGCGGCTTCCTCTCCCTCTCCCATAGTTCCTCTGCTGCAGCGTGAGGAGGACGAGGACCAGCAGGGATGGACCCCTAGGCCGACGCGGCTCCCTCCCCCAAGCGCCCTGGTGGCCGGAGCGGCGCCAGATGCAGCCCGAGCCGCCAGAAGCAACGTTGGATTCCGGCCCTGTTCTGCCTCCCCTCTCTCTCCCGTCTTGAGCGGGAGGTTAGGGACGAAGTTGACGGGCGGGGCCCATCGTCAGCCCCTCACCGGTTGGCCCCGACTTTAAGTGGCGGCGCCCTGGCCGATTCGCGCCTCCCGCGCGCGAAGGCGCATTTGCATGGTTATTCCTTCGACGTCAGCAACCTCGGAGGCGGTTTGCGCAACCGGGCCGGCCCATCTCCTTCTCTAGCGCCTAGTGCGCAAGATAGCCCCCCCAGGCTGAGTTCCTCATTTTTCCTTTTCCTTAGATCTTGTAAAATCCATTATAAAATCATTCTAACTCCAAATCACTTGGTTCAAATTTTTGCAGGTTCCTAAATTCAAACTCTATCCACCCATGTGCTTTGCACATTTTTCCAAGGCATGTTTCTCTGGTGTGTTAATTAAAATCCAAATCTGGATATTATTAACCCCATCTTTCAAAAATCTCACAGGCTTCAAATCTACTCCAATTGGAGTGATTCAAATTTCCAAAGCCTTCTTAAATCATTCCCTATTTTTAGAACCCTAGTCAACATTTTTGTGTGACTTATTTTCTGTTGCAATAAATAAATAGCTCATATTGCTATTTATTCCACACTGTAAAATCTCTAGAATATTCATACCAACTCCAAATCCAGTGAAACCACTTCCTAAATATTTCTAAAATCATTCTCTGTTAAATGGGTGCCTTCACTCATTTTTAACAGAATGATTTCTGTTAGCTCCTGCAATAATCACCCATTGCTCCTTTCACCTATTCAAAAATCCTTGAGGATCCAAATCTCCTATGAAATGATTCAGGTATTTTTCTTATGACCAGAGAGGTCCAAGAAAAATATAACTTCTATTTGTAGAACACATTTATTTCCTGCTTGCTGTATGGCTTACTATGTTTGTTTCCGACGATAGTTGATGGTAGACGGAGTATACGGAGTTGGAGCGGAAGACCTCGAAGACCCGAGGACTTACGTGAGCAAGGCAAGCAACCCTTTGACCATGACTTAAGCATATGAATTGATGCATGCTAGAATAGCAAGTACTTTTCCGTTGCATGTGATCATAGTGCCGGTTCATCATTGGTGTGATGGTACCGAAGGCTTCTTCGAAGCACTTGTATTATGGTGATGTTATACATATGGCTCCTCGGAGCACAAGGATGATGAGCTTGACCCTACCATCTATGAGGATCATGCTACTGTCATGTTGACTAGTAGAGTTAGAGAACCATTGCATTGAGCTTGACCCTACCCCTTGAGGGTCATGCTAATACCATGTTGACAAGTAAAAGTATATTATCATGAGCATGATGATGAGTTAAATCAAAGAGTTTATGAAAACCCCGTCGGATGCCACTAATGCCCGAGGGTGATGATGAGTTGGTGGTCACTTTTGGTGAAGTGATGCACCGGTGTTTTGTGTGAGTATGGTTTCGGAAATGGGATTAGATTTATGATGTGTCGACCGTCCCAACCTTACCAGTACGACCACGTTACCCCTTTATGGGATGGGGCTTTGTTGATTACTCTGGTCGGTACTAGCAAAGAGCCACATTACTAGTGGCGGGAGTGATTGTCGTCACTCTCGTGATGGGGTCGTGCGAGGTAGGATGACTATGCCATTATTATGAGTTCCAGGCACACCGTTGGTCCCCGCATGGTTGATACTGTCCAGAGTCGGTGCTTGTAAGACGTACAACATGTGGGCTGGGTACCAATCGAGTGGACCTCTTTCTCTAGTATCGTTAGGGGAAAGATGATGATCGGGTACTTACCTCGGGTATAGGTGATATACCGCGAGTCGTGGATGACACGGAAGTTTCCCGGATCTCGTGGGTCCAGCGTAGTACCTCTGCAGAGTGTAAACTATTCGAATAGCTGTGTCCACGGTCAAGGACAGTTGGGTAATCCTGCTTAAACTACGTCCAACGTTTCCGCATAAACCAAGTGTGTGTGTGTGTGTGGTGTTAAAAAGGTGTTGTTACAATAATAATAATATGACCAAGTTCGGTGACTTGGCATATAGGGTGAACCCGGATGGTTTAACCCTTAGCTGATACATTGTGGTTATGACAAGTCTGATGACTTGGCATATAGGGTGAACCCGGATGGTTCAGCCCTTAGCAGATATGTTGATATCTGTAACCTGTTCTTCAAGAGTAATTCTTTAACTTGATGCATATTCATGATCATTCCACCCAGTTGAGTTACACTAATGATGCATGATATTGTTACCTGATACGTCTCAAATGTATCTATAATTTTTGATGGTTTCACGCTGTTATCTTGTCTTCTTTGGTTGTTTTATGTACCTTTTATATCTTTTTTGGGACTAACTTATTTTTGACTCTTTTCAGATCTGATTTTGGAACGGAGTCCAAACGGAAGAAAAACCCCGAAATGATTATTTCCCGAACGAAAGAAGACCAGGGGGCTTTTGGGTCAAGCCAGGTGGGCTCCAGGGATCCCACAAGCCCCCACTCCGCCACCAGGGGGAGGCGGCGGTGGGCAGGCTTGTGGCCTCCCTAGCCGCCCCCTGACCTAGGTTTTTGGCCTATAAATTCCCAAATATTCCGCAAAAAAGCAGGGGAGCCTCGAAAATACTTTTCCGCCGCCGCAAGCTTCCGTTTACGCGAGATCTCATCTTGAGACCCTTCCCGGCGCCCTGCCGGAGGGGACTTTGGAGTTGGAGGGCTTCTTCATCATCATCATCGCCCCTCTAATGACTCGTGAGTATTTAGCTTCAGACCTACGGGTCCGTAGTTAGTAGCTAGATGGCTTCTTCTCTCTCTTGGACTTCAATACAAAGTTCTCCATGATCTTCATGGAGATCTATCCGATATAATATTCTTTGGCGGTGTGTTTGTGGAGATCCGATGAATTGTGGATTTGTGATCATATTATCTATAATATATATCTGAGTCTTTGCTGGTTTCTTATATGCATGATTTGATATCCTTGTAAGTCTCGCCGAGTCTTGGGTTTTGTTTGGCCAACTAGATCTATGATTCTTGCATTGGGAGAAGTGCTTGGTTTTGGGTTCTGCCATGTAGTGACCTTTCCCAGTGACAGTAGGGGCAGCAAGGCACACATCAAGTAGTTGCCATCAAGGGTAAAAAGATGGGGTTTTTATCATTGGTTTGAGATTATCTCTCTACATCATGTCATCTTGCTTAAGGCGTTACTCTGTTCTTCTCGACTTAATACACTAGATGCATGCTGGATAGCGGTCGACGTGTGGAGTAATAGTAGTAGATGCAGAAAGTATCGGTCTACTTGTTTCGGACGTGATGCCTATAGAAACAATCATTGCATAGATATCATCATGACTTTGCACAGTTCTATCAATTGCTCGACAGTAATTTGTTCACCCACCGTCTACTTGCTTTCATGAGAGAAGCCACTAGTAAACACTACGGCCCCCGGGTCTATTCACATCCATCGTTTACACCTCCGATTTTACTTTGCTTTGTTACTTTGTTGCTTTGAGTTCTCACTTGGCAAACAATCTATAAGGGATTGACAACCCCTTCATAGCGTTGGGAGCAAGTTTTTGTGTTTGTGCAGCATCTTGAGACACTCCTCCACTTGATTGATACCTTGGTTCTCAAACTGAGGTAAGTACTTACCACCGCTACGCTACATCACCCTTTCCGCTTCGAGGGAACACCAACGCAAGGCTCCACGGCCACGGGGGAAATCCTTTGCATACTTGCCTAGGAAGTCCCTTAAGGCGTAGCCGCAGCTGAAGGATTCCTGGTGCCGTTGCTGAGGAGTATCAAGCAACACTCCTATTTTTGGCGCCGTTGGAAGGTATTTTTTTGCAGTAGGAGAAGTATTTCTGGCGCCGTTGCCGGAGAGGAGAAATCAAGATCTATCCAAGTAGGTCTCACAAACTCTTCTCTTGCATTTACTTTTGTTGCCAGTTGCCTCTCGTTTTCCTCTCCCCCACTTCACTTTTGCCGTTTTCATTTGCCCTTCTCATTTGCCTTTTTCGTTCACCCTTTTCTCTCGCCTGCTTTCTGTTCGCTTGTGTGCCATGTGCCCTCAATATGCTTGCATCTTCGCTTGCTGAAAATCTAGTGATATGGATGCTCATCCACTTGCTAGTTTCTTGAAGAGACCCACTCGTGTGGAACAAATTGCTAGTGAGTTGAGGGCAATTGACTATTTCTTTGGAGTTTTGTGTAAGATGCGTGAATCTAAAAATTGTGAGGAAGAAATTCATGAAGTGATTCACGAGGGTTTCTTGGATGAAAAGCATGATTGCAATGGTTTCACTATAAATTCTATTAGTGACAATCATGCTAAGAATATGCAAAACCCTAAGCTTGGGGATGCTGGTTTTGCTATGAAAACTACTTATTCCAATAATCATGATTGGGGTGATGATCTTTCTTATGATCTTGAAATCTTTTTCAAACCTCATGATGAATATGATATTTGCAACAATACTGAAAGTGGGATTGGAGAAGTCATGACTTTATTTGATGATAATCCCACTATTTTTGAAGAGCGTCAACCTTGCATGCATGTGGATCATGAAAAGAATATCCTATGGGATAGCTATATTGTTGAATTTGAATATGATCCCACATGTAATTTCTATGAGAGAGGAAAATATTTTGGTAGAAACTTTCATGTTACCAAATCACCTCTCGTGATGTTGAGATTGCTATTGTCTCTTTCTTCTTCCTTGCATATGGCAACTATTGGTTGTCTTGACAATCTGTTTTCCTATAAAATGCCTATGCATAGGAAGTATGTTAGACTTAGATGTGATGTTCACATGCTTTAGGATGCTCTCGCTGTGCTTCAATTCTTGTCTTTTGTGAAGAGCATCATTGAATGCCTAGCTAAGGGTGTTAAACGATAGCGCTTGTTGGGAGGCAACCCAACGAATCTATCCTTTTTATTTCTGTTTTTTGTTTTCCACACTTTCTTAATTCTGTTATGATTGTGTTTTTTGTGTTTCTTTTTTTGTGTTTGTGCCAAGCAATACCGTTATGATTAGTCTTGGGGATGATCGTTTGGTCATGCTGGAAAAGAGAGAAACTTTCTGCTCACGAAAATAATTTTCATTTTTTTTCTGTAAGAGCTTTTGAGTTTATTCCTTTTGCTGCTGATTTCTACGCAAATTCTTCAGACTGTCGTAATGTTTCAGAATTTTTGAAGTACCAGAGGTATACGAAATATACAGATTTCTACAGACTGGTCTGCTCTTAACAGATTCTGTTTTTGTTGTGTTGGTTGCTTATTTTGATGAAACTATGTATAGTATCGGGGGGTATTAGCCATGGAAGATTGAAAGTACAGTAACCCAAAATCAGCACAAGTAGAATTTAAGTTTGCTACAGTACCTAAGGAAGTGGTGGTTTGCTTTCTTGTACTAATGTTATCACGAGTTTCTGTTTAAGTTTCGTGTTGTGAAGTTTTCAAGTTTTGGGTGAAGTTCTTATGGACAAAGAGATAAAGAGTAGCAAGATCTCAATCTTGGGGATGCCCAAGGCACCCCAAGAGATTCGAGGATGCCTTAAAAGCCTAAGCTTGGGGATGCCCCGGGAAGGCATCCCCTCTCTGGTCTTCAATCCATCGGTAACGTTACGTGGGGCTATATT